>NW_006408602.1:11583858-11591018 GCF_000296735.1 Chrysochloris asiatica | reverse complement strand
GCAAGGTTGTATCATTTGCATATCGCAGGTTGTTAATGAGACTTCCTCCAATCCTGATGCCACGTTTTTCTTCCTAGGACCCAGCTTCTCGTATTATTTGCTCAGCATACAGGTTGAATAAGTATGGTGAAGGAATACAACCTTGTCACACATCTTTCTTAATTTTAAACCATTCAGTGTTCCCATTCTCTGTTCGAACAACTGCCTCTTGGTCCAGGTACAGATTCCTCATGAACACAATTAAGTGTTCAAGTATATTCATACTACGCAATGTTGTCCATATCTTGTCATGATCCACACAATCAAAGCCTTTGCATCGTCAATAAAGCACAGGTAAAAATCTTTCTGATATTCTCTGCTTTCAGCCACTATCCATCGGACATCAGCAATGATATCCCTCATTCCATGGCCTCTTCTGAATCTGGCTTGAGCCTCTGGAAGTTCTCTGTCAATGTATGCTTGTAGCCATTTCTGTTTTACTTTTAGTAAAACTACTCACAAGGGATATCAAAGACATTTCCGATGATTTCTGCATTCCATTTGGTCACCTCTTGTTGGAATGGGCACAAATATGGATCTCTTCCAATCAGTCAGCCAGATAGTTGTCTTCCAAATTTCACAGCATAGATGAGTGAGTGAAGGCACTCAAAATGCAACTGGGGAAGAACTGCCTCCTCAAAGAACAATTGACCGTGATGATGCAAATGGAGCAAAACCGGTGGGAGAAAAGCCCACAGGACCTTCATTTGCTGATGGGACAGAACTCAAAATGAAGAGAAATAGCAGTAAACATCCATTAATAATTGGATCATGAAATGTACAAAGTATGAATCTAGGAAAATTGGAAATTGTAAAAAATGAAATAGAACGCATAAACATCGATATCTTAGGCATTAGTGAGTTGAAATGGACTGGTATTGGCAATTTTGAATCTGACAACCACATGGTTTACTATGTCGGAAATGACAAATTCGAGAGGAATGGTGTTGCATTCATTGTCAAAAAGAACATATCCAGATCAGTCATGAAGTACGATGCTGTCTGTGATAGGATAATATCCATGCGCCTAAAGGGAAGACCAGCTAATACCACTATTATTCAAATTTATGCACCAACCACTAAAGCCAGTGAGGATTGTAAACTTAAGGTTACTCTTTTCTCATCACACTTTGCCATTCCCTAAATCTCATCAAACAAAACATGAAGTACTTGTTTTTACCCTAATAATTTCTACATATATGTGTATATCCTATTCTCTATTTGCAATCCAGGGCATCATTTTGGATAATTATATCTTCTCAGCTTACTTATATTCCAATTATTAAACAAATAAACAAAAAGCTACCATCCAATCAATTCAAACCCTGTATGGGGTTTCCTAGGCTGCAAATCTTTATGGAAGTAGAAACCCTCATCTTTTCCCTCAGAATAGATGCTGGATCTGCGCTGCTGACCTTGCAGTTAGACTGCCTAGTTTTTATCCTGCAGGGCTTCTTTATATACTCATGATGATATTGTTGTTGTTAAGTGCCATTGAGTCATTTCCCACCCATAGTGAGCCTGTATAGAGTTTTTGAGGAGCAGTTGGTGAGCTTTAACTGCTGACCTTGCAGTTCCAACCTACTTTTTAATTCAGCATATTGACCCACAGTGCCACACCAAGACTCCTTGTATACTCATATTGTTGTTGTTAAGTGCCGTGGAGTTGGTTCCAACCCATAGCAACCCTGTGTAGAGTTTCTGAGGAGCAGCTGGTGAGTTTGAACCGCCAACCTTGCAGTTTGAACAGCTTTGCTGTCTGGCAAATTAGCCCACAGTGCCACACCAGAACTAGTATTGCCTAATTAAAATTAATCTCTAGACTCAGGTCTAGGTCGTATTCTTGCTTGAAATCCTTCAGTGGTTCCCAGTTGCCTACAGGATTAAACAGCTTCATCATAGTGAATAAGTCCCATTACTGGTCCATAGACCAGTAATGTATGAGTAATGTATGAAGCCTCAGCTACAGTATCAGCCACAACTGGTTCGCCTTTCAAACATTCTACAACAATGATGTTTTGTGATTTCATAACCCCAGTATGATCTCTTTTCTTGTGATGTTTTTTCCATTGTTATTCACATACTCCTACTAGAAAGAGAACAAGAGTGGGATAGAGGTAAAGGAGGAAGAAAGTAAACAATTCTGAAAATTCCTGATGTATATAAAACATTGTGTTTGTATTGTACATGCCATTTCATTTAATATTCATCTGACATTCTGAGGGAGGCTTTATTAATTTGCTTTATAATTAAGTAAATTATTCTTATTTTACTTGTCAAATGCCCTACAGCTAAGAGAAGATGGATCAAACAAAGTATCACATTATCCTGTAGATTCAATTTATCAAGAATATTTTCCAATGCCCTACTCTTCCCTAAGTCACAAAGGTTAGGCATTCTTGAGTATAACTCTATTCTTCCACTTTTAACATTATATTGAAATAAGCTTCATATATGATCATCTCTCTCTCTCTCTTTTATTTTTTTATAACTATAAGTAACCTTGAGATTTTGTTACACATATTTTTTTAGGATTTTGAATCTAACAAAGGAAATATGTAAAATAGACATGTAGGTTTAAAAAAGTCAGTCTGTAACTTTGAAGCCTGGCCCCAATTAATGCCTGTTTTTTTTCACCTTTTTATTTCTATTACCTGATAAAGAAAGCGTGAATTAAATGTTAAACTGAAGAGATTCATAGGAAGCTCAGTGTGATAGGTTTTGTGTCAGCTTGATGGGCCAGGATTAGCATGTTTTAACAGGTTTGACAATTAAGACATAGCAATCCCCATGATAAGGAGCTCTGGTAGCATAGTGGTTATGAATCTGGCTGTTAACCTTAGGGTCAGCAGTTCAAAACTACCAGTTGTTCCACAGGAGAAAGATGAGGTTTTCTGCTCCCGTAAAGATTTACAGCCTTGGAAACCCTGTACAGGGTCACTATGAGTCGGAATAGACTCCCCGGCACATAACAACAACAATCCCCATGATGAGACCTAATATAATGCAATCACTTTCATCTTGTGATCTGCTATGAACAGCCAATCTATTGAAAGGAAGTTTCCTTGGGCATATGGCCTGCTTCCAATATATTGGACACTCTGGCAAAACTTGCTTGCTTTTTACTGGATCTCGATCCTGCATCTAACTCATCATCTGACCTCCAGTCCTTACCTGCTGATCTTCAGTTCATTCACCTCTGCAGCCAGTCTGTCTTCTGATCTGCCAGTCTTCGCTCTATCAGCCCCTGTAGCTATGTGAGTAAGAAGAAGATTTCAGCTTGACATCTGACCCACAGACTTGGAACTTGCCTGCTTCTACAACTGTGTGAGCCATTCTTTGTTATAAACTTCTTATATGTATATATGGTGGTGGTGGTGGTAATGTGCCACGGGATTTCCATGGCTATAAATCTTTACGGGATTAGAAAGCCTCATATTTCTTCTGTGGAACTGCTGGTGGTTTCAAACTGCTGACCTTGAGGTTAGCAGCCCAACTGGTAACCACTATGCTACCAGGTTCACTGTTTTGCTTCCCTAGAGAATCCAACCTAAGACACTTGATCTGTACAAAAGCAGTATGCTATATAGAGGCTTCTCTGTTCATGAACATTTCTTACTAATTGTTATTAATTCTATTTCTCTTGACCTACTTTCAAGATAGTTTAAAATGCTTTCCATAGTTCGATGATTATGCCTAAATAATATTGGCTCATATAATTCCTTTTTTATTCATTAACAAATTATTAAAAATTAAATTATGGTTTTATTTTATGACTATTTATGTTTGATAATCCTTTTATACAAAATCAATTTCAGAGAAGTTCCATAAAAGCTAAAAAACCTGAAAAACAATAAGCAAACAAAAAAACTTAATTGTCTACATAAAAATAAGGCTGTTGTGTTCATTAGATATTTTATTTGCAGGCATTGTGGCATCCCCATTAAACTAACTTTTAAACAGTCATTTACTTTAACAGTATAATGTTTGAAGTTGTCACAGCTTCTGAGCTATTTGCATAATCCCTGTGCTTTTCCACAAAATGTTTTGCTTAATTTAACACAGCTATTAAAACAGAACATGCACCAGAACTTTTAAAAAAGTAAATGTTGACATGCTTTTCAATCAATATTAAGAGTTAGAAAACTATGTATTAAATATTAACCTCATTTTTTCATTAATCACTATTTATTGATTAATAAATGTTTAGGACAGTAGAATCAATTCATTCTTACTATTTATGACAAAGCCCACAAATATCACTCAGAATCCTTAGTAACTACCAAAGTATGAGGATTGGGTTGGAAAAGCTGTTATCCTAGGAAACCAGATATTGGAAGAAGACTTAAATCTTGTATACAGTTTTAGAGTCAAAAGGTAAACTCATTCTTAAATATATGTCATCCCGTTTTCCCATTTCATCAAACCTCCATTACTTTTTCTAACATCTCTATAAATTATGGTCTTGCTTTGTATTTATCTAACATAACAGAAGCAACCTAAAGTGATCTTTAGATCAACCTAAAGTGTGGTAAGTCACAGCTTTTTATAATCCCCTTCTCTTGAGTTGGTAGGTTTTGTAGCTTGCTTCTAACAATATGGCATGGTAATGAATTATGACTTCTGTAATTATGGTACATTATATGGCATAGGTGAAGAGATTTTGAGGATGTAAATGAGATCCCAAATCCACGAACTTAAAATTAATCTAAAGGTTGATTACACTGATTTGACTCAATTAATTACGTAAGACCTTTAGCAGAGTGTCTAAAAGTCAGAGAGACTCTTTTGCTGCCCTTGAAGAAACAAGCCTCTAGGAATCTTTCTACAAAGGAATAAATTCTGTCAACAACCACACAAATTTGAAAGCGTATCCTAAACCTCAGATAAGATGTTAGCCCTGGCAGACTGGTACCTTGTGAACCCTCAGCAGAGGACTCAGCTAAGCCAATGCCTAGACTCCTGACACATGGCAACTCTTAGAGAATACAAATATGTTGTTTTAAATTTCTAAGTCTATGTTAATTTGTTATAGTAATAGAAAACAGATACACAATTAAAAGAAAATTCATAAACTTCCCTCATCCTCCTGTATGCATCTGTGCTTACCTGCTCTGCCAGCCTATTTTTTTATTTTGGGTAAACTGTCCTTGTTCTCATTTAAGGCCAATCCTTCCTCTTGTGTTTGAAAGCTCATTTCCTCTTGTCAGCTCAAGGACATTACTCTGACAATAATCCTCTCTCATTCCTGAGTCATCAATTTACCCCTTCTCCATTGAATCATTCTCAGCAGCAAATAAACAGGTTCTGTTGTCTTCCAACTTCAAAATATATGTTCCCTCTGTTATATTCCTTCTGAAAATCTATAACCCCAATCTAGTCATAAGAAAACATATCAGATAAACAGAAATTGATGGGCAATCTGCAATATATTTGGTCAGTACTCCACAAAACTGCCAAGGTCATAAAACAAAGGAAGACTAAGAAGCTGCCATACACCAGAGAAGACTAAATGCAATAGCATACCTAGGACTGGATGCTGAGACAAATAGGACATTAATGGAAAAAATAATCTTTTGAAATCTAAATAGTTTGAAGTAACTATGTCTTGGTTTTCACAAATACACATGGTAACATAACATTAGCAGATACTAAAACTGAGTGAGGTATATATGTGAGGTCTCTCTCCTATCTTTGCAACTTTTCTGTAAATCCAAAATTATTTTTTTTTCTTTAAAATAAAAATCCTCAAAAGAGTAGTCAGTATTGTTATCACTAAATGTTCTCTTTACTTGAACAACTCTCCAGAGCTCATCAAGACCACCAAAATCATGCTTTATGGCTAACTTGCTTGTTCAAATCTCAGTTCTCAACTTACTTGAGATAGCTGTGGTATTTAAAAATCTTTATTCATTAGTTTCTCATGAAGGTAGACTGTACTGTTATTTTTGTTACCTGGGTGCTTGAGAAAAAAGACTGGGTGCTCATTACAATCTTCCATAAGTACTCAACTAATAGTCATCTCAGATTGGTTCACTAATAGTCATCTCAGATTCTAAACTTGTTGGGAGAATAATCTGTCACAGGGCCTTGTAACCCTTGCCTGAACCACCATACCAGGGTTCTGGTACCCAAAATATTTTATGACAATTAAAGTGGGAAACTTAGCCTCCCTCAGTTCCAGATTCTGCTCACATATCAGGGAATTACCTTCCTTGTTCTGGATACACAGTCTGCTTACTACTTGAGCATGTACATCATATGCAACCTGACTAGTCCCACTGCTATATCTGTTCTCTACAGGAAAGAAATGGGATCCTTCTTCTACAGTACAAGAGAGGTGTGTGCAGGTCATTATCCCTGAATTGGCTGCTATGGGAGTGACCTGTTGGCCGTTGGGGACTGATACGCACTATTGTTGTGTCTCTTCTTTATGTGAATAAAACACCTTCCATCCAATGTCTGTGTGTAAGTTTTATCTTTTTTGTCAGTTTCAGATCCTTGTTTTGAAAAACTACTCATCCACATTCCCAAACTTATTCCTCAAGTCACCTCTACAGCAACCACCCTCTTCCAGCTCATCATTGTTTCTAAACTCCATTAATACAAGAACCTTCTACTCACCTCTTTAAAAATGTAAATAAGATTATGTCAAAACCATCAATGGTTTCCATCTCACTTAAAGTAGAGCCAACATGCCATTAATGAACAAAAAGACCCTATAATGTAGTTCATGATAGCTCTCTGACATCTGTTACTGCTTACCTCTTTTCTTTGCTCAATATTCTAAAGTCAAATTACTAACACTTTATCTTTGGCTATAAAAATCCTCCCATTGCCATTGAGTTGATTTAAACTCATAGTGACCTTACAAACCCTTTGACTGTATCATCACATTTTCACCTATACGTCTCTGCACTTGCTAGAATTGCTTCCTAATACAATCTTTACCAACATATTAAAATGGCTCTTTCTCTGACCTATTTCGGGTCTTTGATCAAATATTATCTTATTGAGGTCTTCTTTGACTATATTTAAGATTTCATCTCCCACTTTCATTTATAAATCTAGTGTGATTACTTTTAGATAATGATGAAAGAAGAAAAGAGCTCTGTCTCCAT
>NW_006408602.1:11580451-11583250 GCF_000296735.1 Chrysochloris asiatica | reverse complement strand
TCTTTGTTTCTATGGATCATTCTGGATGTACTTCTTCCAAAATAGATTTTGTTCACTCTATTGGCAGTCCAAGGTACATTTGATATTCTTCACCACCACCATAATCCAAAGGCATCAATTCTGAGTCTTCCTTATTCATTGCTCAGCTTTCTTATGCATATGAAGCAATTGAAAATACCAAGACTTTGGCTAAGCACATGTTAGCTTTCAAAGTAACATCTTTGCTTAACACTTTAAAGAGCTCTTTGGCAGTAGATTTGCTCAATACAATCCCATTCTTTGATTTCCTAATTGCAACTTCCATGGATGTTGATTGCAGATCCAAGTAAAAAGATATCTTTGACAACTTCGATCTTTTCTCCAGTTTTGCTTATCTGTTGTCATTGTTAGGTGTCATCGAGTCAGTACTGACTCATAGCAACTCATTTGCTAGTGTCTCTTAATTGTCCAATAAAAAGTTTTACATTTAAATGTGGTGGACCACTCTTATCATATTCTATATTGTCCTGGTAGAATTATTAATCAAATTACCTTTGGGTTGTACATAGAATGTAGACAGGTGACTTCATTGTTTTGCTACAGTGATTGCTCTTGGACTAGCCTTGTGGCTCAAGATCTGCTGAGCTGTAATAATGTGGGCTTGGAGTACCCTGCAGATATATTTTGTTTCATATGAAAACCATGCGTCTGAGAATAAAGTCAACATACAGAGGGACGCAAAAAAGTACAGAGACAGAGCCTTGATAATGTATGTTTATTCCTCACATTCTATTCTGAATCATGCCTGTCCTCTGGCTTCTCAATATTAGCCAGAAAATCTCTCTTTTAATGCTAATTTTAGGTATATTAAAGTGATGGAACTGGGAAAGTTTTAATTAACACGGTTACATGTAGTGTTAGAAGTCTCAAAATATAGGTAGATATAGAAGACTTTGGTGGCGCAACAGTTAAACGCTTGACTTCTGACTAAAAGGTCAGCAGTTCAAAGCCACCAGATGCATAGGACAAAGATGTGGCAAGTTGCTTCTGTAAATAAATAGTACAGCCTTAGAAACCCTCATGGATAATTCTCTTTAGTCTTATAGTGTCCCTATGAGTTAAAATTGAGCCCTAATGTGGCACTGTAGGATAAGCACTGGACTGGTAACCACAATGTAGGCAGTTTAAACCACCAGTCGCTCTCAGAAACTGTATACAGGGTTGCAATGAGTCAGAAGCATACAACAACAACATGAGTCAGAATTGACTTCATGGCAATGAGTTTGAAGGGCCAGCATGGTGTGCTCAATCACCTCCTATACATTAAGATCGACAATGCAAAATAATTTGTGTTTGAATGGTAACACTGATGAAGAATTTTGAATATTCCATGTACTGCCAGAAGAAAGAACAACTCAGTCTTAGAAGAAATAGAACAAGAATGCTCCATAGAAGTGAGGATGTTATGACTTCTGCTTGTTTACTTTGCACATGCCATCAAGAAAGACCAATGGTAGCAATGGACATCATCATTGGTAAAGTGGGGGATTGGTAAAGGTAAGAGAAGCCTTATACTGAGATGTATTTGGACACAGTCGAAACAATGGTTTCAAAGATAGCAATGGCCACGAAGATGGTGCAGGACCAAAGTCATGAAGATGGTGCAGGACCAAGCATCATTTCTTTTTGTTTTACACAATGTCACCATGAGTCCATGCAAACTCTACGGCAACAACAACTGCACGGAAAAAGGAAAACTAAGGGAGAGGAGAGGGCCAATTCTCTCTGAAAAACCAAGGAAATAGTCATGAAAGAATGATTCCTAAGTTTTAAATTCTCAGTAAGAGCCCAACAAATGGTCAAAAAAGGGAACTACTTTACCGAATTATTGAGCTCTTCCTATGTGTCAGGCATTATTTTAAGTATGCTATATGTGGCGCTGTGGGTTAATGCGCCAGACTGCAAAGCTATTTGAACTAGAAGGTCGGCCGTTCAAGCTCTCCAGCTGCTCCTCGGAAAGCCTATACAGGGTCGCTATGGGTAGGGATCGACTCCACGACACTTAACAACAACAACATATATATACACACATTGGGAGTCCTGGTGTGGCGCTGTGGGTTAATGCGCCAGACTGCAGAGCCGTTTGAATTTCTCGGTGGTTGAAGCTCAGCAGCTGCTCTTTGAAAACCCTACACAGGGTCTCTATGGGTCAGAACCGACTCTACGGCACTTAATATACATACATTATGAAATAGATTCTAGTGTCATTGATGAATTAATTGAGAGAGAAAGCAATTTAAAAAATTGCACAAATTTTCATCTGAGAATTATATACTGATCAGTTGAATTACACAGCATGCTTTTTTCATGAAAACAGATGTTATAATATGTAATTTTAGGTATTTGTGCTGTGCTCTAAGAGGTTATTAAATGAATACACAAAAACTTTGCTTACCATGAATTTGGATTTATTTTCTAAAGTTATAATTTGAAGTATGAAACTAACATTGATTCAATTAAGGTGAACAATATAGGTAACAGAGAAATGTGACATAAGCTAAAAAGACAAAACAACTACCAATTTTCTGTTAGCAGTATGCTGCTGGACTATATTGCTGAATATGCATAGTTCTGTATGGAAGTTAAGTATTTTCTTTGTTGTTGTTGTCAGGTGCCAACGAGTCGGAACCGACTCATAGCGACTCCATGCACAGCAGAATGAAACAATGTCTGATCCTGGGCCAACCTCACTACCGCTGCCACATTTGACGCCATCAATGATGCCACCTGGTTGATCCATCTTGTTGGGGGTCTTCCTCT
>NW_006408602.1:11574571-11575970 GCF_000296735.1 Chrysochloris asiatica | reverse complement strand
TGAATAAGTATGGTGAAATAATACAACCTGATGCACACCTTTCCTGATTTTTAACCATGCATTATCCCCTTATTTTGTTCAAACAACTGCCTCTTGATCCGTGTATAGTTTCTGCATGTGCAAAATTAAATACTCTGGAGTTATCATTCTTCAAAATATTATCTGTAAGTTGTTTTCATCTACATAGTGGAATGTCTTCGAGTAGTCAGTAAAGCACAAGTAATAGCAGGATATTTTAACCAATTAATATTAATTTCTATCAGAATAATTTACACATATTTTTAAAGATGTATGAATAATATTATAAGAGATGAAATTTTTGAGAGAACTTCAAATCCCTTTTATTTGCTCAGAAAATGTAGTGTGCTCTAACACCAATTGATGTAGACTTTTTACATCTTGATCTTTGCTGCATATTCTTAGCTTTTCTTCTCATAACTATTTCCTCTTATATAATGAGCCATTCTCTTTATTAGGATAATATATGATCTGATACAGATGTAATTGTAACACCATGCTGATTGATCTCTGTCATTTCATTACCATCATTCATTAATAACAATTATTTTTTTGTTCAGCACTATGGCATTGTATATTATTAAAACAGCTGAGAAAGTAGTGTTTTTTTAAAAATGATGCCCTTCAATAGATTAGTCTTTTGGGATTTTTTTTACTTTTGTAGGCACTAATCCAATAATTCACAAGATGAAATGTTTCTTATTGTGAACAGTTTCCAACAACTCTAGAGAAATGTATTTTTATTCATTAAAAGTATCCTGCCTTATTAATAGCATTTGTTCAGTTCTAAGAAATGAAGTATCTTCAACTATGAGTTTAAGAAACCTTATATTTTGCTTAACCATAGATTGATACTGGTGTGGTGCTGTAGGATCAGCAGTGGACTTCGTCCAACCACAAGGACTTCAATTCAAACCCACCAGCTGCTCCTCGGAAACCCTATACAGTGTATTTATGAGTTGGAACCAACTTGACGGCACATAACAAAACAAAAATATTCAAGTGAACATTTTATTAATGATACTTCCACACACACATACACATACAAATTGATAAACATCTTGGAAATTATGTTTCAATGGACTACAATTTAAAATAAAAATTTCTTTCATTTTCCTTCTATCTTTTCTTGCTTTCTCTTCACCCCTTCCATTATTTTTGTCTTATTCCTTTCCTTCCTTTCTTAAAAGAAGTCTAGTGTTAGAAATGAAATTTCTTCCAGCCGGGTTGTTTATAAGCAGAATATTTGGGATGAATCTGTACATGGACCAAGACAGTTGTTCCAACAGAGCATAGGGACACTGAATGGTTTAAAATTAAGAAAGGTGTGCAACAAGATTGTATTCTTTCACCACACTTATTCAATCTGTATGCTGAGCAA
>NW_006408602.1:11570733-11572516 GCF_000296735.1 Chrysochloris asiatica | reverse complement strand
CAATCCATATTTATGGCCATTTCAAAAAGAAGTGACCCAATGGAATGTGGAAATCATTGGAAAATATTAATATCACATGCAAGGAAAATTTTGCTAAAGAAAATTCAAATGTGACTGCAGCAATCCATTGACAGAGAACTGCCAGAGGTACAAGTCAGATTCAGATGAGGACATGGAACACAGGATATCACTGCTGATGCCTGGTGGATCTTGTCTGAAAGCATATAATACCATAAAGATGTTTACCTGTGCTTTATTGCCTATGCAAAGCCTTTCGATTGTGTGGATCATGACAAGTTATGGACATTTCAAAGAACGGATATTCCAGAACACTTAATTGTGGTCACAGACCAAGAGACAATAATTGCAAGAGAATACAGGGACACTGAATGATTTAAAATCAGGAAAAGTTTGTGCCAGATTTGTATTCTTTCATAATACTTATTTAGTAGTAGTATGCAGAACAAATAATCCTAGCTGCTGGATGCTATGAAGAAAAATATGGCATCAGGATTAGAGAAAGATTGCTTAACAACCTGTGATTTGCAGATTATACAACCTTGCTTGCTGAAAGTAAAGAGGACTTGAAATACTTATTGATGAACATCAAAGACTAAAACCTTCAGTATGGATTGCACTTCAATGTAAAGAAAACGAAAATCATCACTATTGGACCAATAAATAACACTATGATAAATGAAGAGAAGACTGAAGTTATCAGAGTTCATTTTGCTTAGATCCATGACCAACACTAATGGAAGCAGCAGTCAAGAAACCAAAAGATGTATTGCATTAGGCAAATCTCCTGCACAAGACATCTCAAGAGCACAGATGTCAATCTGAGGACTAAGGGGCACCGGAACTAAGTCCTGGTATTTTCAGTAGCCTCATATGCATGTGAATGTTGGACTATGAATAAGGAATATCATAGAATAGTTGGTGCATTTGGATTTTGGTGTGGGAAAAGAATATTAAAAATATGATGGACTGTCAGAAGAACAAACAAATCTGTGTTGTAAGGGGTGCAATGTGAATGATTTTTACAATTCAGGATGATCAGATTTCTCTCTCACATGTTGGATTTTTGTATCAGGAGGGACCAGTCCCTGGAGAAGGACATCATGCTAGGTAAATTGTTGTTGTTGTTGTTGATGTGCCGTGAAGTCAGTTCCAACTCATAGCAACCTTGTGTAGGGTTTCCAAGGATGTGAATCTTTACAGGAGCAGAAAGCTTCATCTTTCTCCCAGGGAATAGCTGGTAGTTTTGAACTGCTGACCTTGAGATTAGCAGCCCAATTTGTAACCCCTATGCTACCAGAGGTAAATTGGAAGGCCAGTAAAAATGAGGAACATGCCCCAGAAGATTGATTGGCAGGGTGACATCGGCAGTGGGCTCAAGCACAACAGAGATTGTAAGGCTGGTGCAGGATGTGTCAGTATTTCACTCTGTTCTGTAAAAGATCGCTAATGAGTTGTAACCAACTGGAGGACCCCTAAGTACAACAATTGTACATGTCAATCACATAAACAAAATACCTTCATAGCAACATCTAGATTGTTGTTGTTAAGTGCCATTGAGTCAGTTCTGATTCATAGCGATCCCATATAGTAGGGTTTCTGAGGAGTGGCTGCTGAGTTTGAACCATCAACCTTGCAGTTCAAATTGACCTTGCAGTCCAGCACATTAACCCACAGCACTGCATGAAAATGTCAGCATCTACATCAGTGTTTGATTAAATAAGTGGGTGCTATAGTGCTGCTTCAATTCAACTCAATTCTTCTA
>NW_006408602.1:11564231-11569703 GCF_000296735.1 Chrysochloris asiatica | reverse complement strand
TTCAAGCTCATCAGCAGCTCTTAAAAAACTCTATGCAGTGTCTCTGTGAGTTCGAACAGGCTCGATGGCACTTAAAGTCCAGGTGTGACACTATAGAATAAACAATGGGCGACAAACCACAATTTAGGCCATTCAAACCCACCAGCAGCTCTTTGGAAACTCTATGTAGTGTAGTTATGAGTTGTAATTGACTCGATGGCACTAAATACAACAACATAGCCTTGCCAACCTGACACAGAAAATGATCACACTTTCTAAAATAGCAGCCCCATCACTCTCGGTTCCCTTGCCCTACTTCACTTTTCTTCAAGGTTCTTGTCACTAAAAGACATAATGTTTTATAGCTATATTTTAAACATCTGTCATCCCATCTGGAATGTAAGAGCCATATACTGGCAGGCCCTTTGTTTTACTCACTGCTATATCACAGTGCAGACAAGTTCATGGGGTAGGTGAAACATGAGCAGAATGACAAATTATGGAAAACGGAAATATTAAAATGTCATCACTTGTTAAATTATAGTAAAGGCAAATTTTCATGAAAAAATTTAAAATCTTGATGAAGAAGTTGCTATTATGTAATCAATTCACAACTTATTTGTAGGTATTTCTGTAGTTTTGCAGATCTCATCACAGTTCTGATAGTTCAATTTTTTTTTTTTCCCTTTAGGAAAGTAGGGGACCTTGTCTCTATTTTCCTTCTCAGTGACTACCAAAGTTCACATAACATAACCCCTCATTGGACTTAGAAAACTCCCATGCCAATATTTATCCAGACTTTAAAAAATATATTGTCAACTGATCTTTTTCTTTCTTTTTTTTACTCCAGAACTTTCACAGAAGAAAAATAATTGGTTAGGAAAGTTTGAAAGATTCATTACCTAGTCAGTGATCCTCTAGTTACCTTTGATCTTTCCCGGACAGTGTAAACATTAAAAAAGATCTTTTAAAACATTTTAAAGACTTTGTCTTTGTCCAAGCTGGTAGCACCTCCTACCTCCTTCTAACTTAATCCTTAAATGTGTCAAATTACCCACAAATATCTTTGAGAATGTTACAAAGCATTTCCTTTTTCTTCCATTTTCTTTTCCGTTATAAATGCTACAAAATAATCTTATTTTTTCTGAGCTTTTATTTGTTTAGCTTACAGTTACTTGTCACTCACCTGCCCATCCTCAAAGTAAGTTTTTTTTACATACAACTCATTTTGTCATTTAGTGCTTATGAATGGTATTATACTTCCATAGATAAGTCTGTCAAACCTTCATAACCTCATTGTATATAAAAATGTAAAACAGTTCTTACATAGTGATTATTCTTTTAAATGCTTTTTTAAATTCCCTCTAAAAATGAATATGAGAGACTCTTCTTAAAAATATTTCCATTTATATATTCCTGGACCTCTAAAAAAACCAGACTTGTTCATACCACTTGTAAACTGTCCACACACAGCATGCGCACACACACAGATAAGGTGGGAAAAAAAGCAATTCTCTTTTAATTTTATTTTTCCATTAACTTTTTGAAGTTCCCTTGTATATATAACTTTAGAAGGAAGTTTAAATTTGCATAAAACAATCACTCTGTGCCTTCAAATTAGCATTTTTTCCATAACCCCACTCCATTTCTCCATTTGTATAGTTTAGTTATGCACTTCTTGCATTTGAGATTAAAATATGGCACGAAGATTTGTTCTTATAACTGCAAGTAGTTTCCATGGAAACACAGCATGGATTCTCAAATGTCAGCTTTCTCAAACTACCACTTACAGTTTATGAACGATCCTTCATTGAAGTGTGACAATCCTTGCACATCTGTGAAGTAAGTGGGTAATGTTGGACAAGAAGAGACATCAGGACCAAACTATATAGCTAAATAATATTTCCAAACCTAAATATGTGAGGCAGAACCTATCAATTAAAATTCAGTGTTTTAAGAAAGAATAATTATCCTCCTACATTCTGATAAAAAAGTAATGGCAGGGAAATGAACACATGGATATTGATTTCCTTTTCCACAGAAATATATTAGAATAACTTTCCCATGCCTCTTCTAATGCTCTTAAACTTCCTTCACAAAGCAGGGCCACCAACCCAGCTAGGTGCTCCTAGGCAGGCCTCACACTGGACTGAAATGTGAATAATTGGGCATTGACAAAGTACAGAGAGATATGAAAAACTGAGTCGGTGGACAAGCACATATTGAAAGAAGGGTGGAAAATGACTAGCAACCTGATTTCCTCTAGATAATGCAGAGAATTAGCTCCAATACGAAGCTGTTACAAGGATGAAAAGAAGAAGGAGATTGGCTCACCATCTTGTACACATGCATTTCCTTCCCTAAGCAGAGCCAGACACTCTCCAGTGGTATCCCAGTGCATGGAAAAGTCTCACCAATGAGTCTTTTCTAAGTTGCAGCCGTATCTGTTAATATCATGGCTGAATTTGAACCTCCAATTTATCTTACCACAATATTTAGTGAAGACAAGGAATAAATCAAGTGGTTCCCCTGAGGTCATATATCCAAATAACTGTGATCAGAAGAGGTTTTTGAAAAGTTAATTATAGAGCCTTGTTTTAAGAGGTCCTTGGACTATTAGTCAAGCCTAAAATCTACCTGCCAGGATCGTTTGTTTATTTCTTCATATTAATTAAAAAAGTGAAATGACTTCTAGAACTGGTCAAAAACTTAGAAAGTATTTTCTTTCTGCACCATTGTTGTTGTTAATTGCCATGGAGTCGGTTGTGACTCATAGTGACCATGTATAGGGTTTCCAAGCAGCAGCTGGTGAGTTTGAGCTGCCAGCCTTACAGTTCAAACTGACCTTGTGATCAAGTGTTTATCCTACAGTGCCTCACCAGGATGACATTTCTGGACCTCTTAGCTAGTAGGAATCTGCTCCAGTTTACTACAGAAATTGCACAGAGATACCACCTTCTTTCTTTTCTTCTTTTCCTTCACCTTTTTATTTTTTGTCTTTCTTACTGTTTTCTCATCCTTACACCCATTTCCCTTACCTATACTTTCACTTTCTCCTTCCAATTCATTTCGATAACTCTTAAGCATCTTGTATTTATTTTTTAAATTCAATTCAATTTTTAAAAATGTTTAATCAAAATAAAGCATCTTCACAATTTAATTAAATAGTTCTATTAAGTTTATCAGATTGAAGTGTTTTTAGTTGACAGTCCTGGTGTGGCGTTGTGGGCTAATGCATCAGACTGCAAATCTGTTTGAACTGCAAGGTTGGCAGTTCAAGTTCACCAGCTGCTCCTTGGAAACCCTATACAGGGTCACTTTGGGTCAGAATCGACTTGACAGCACTTAACAACAACAATAACAGGTTAATGCACTAGACTGCAAGGTTGGTTTGAACCCAAGATTGGTGGTTCAAGGTCACCAGCTGCCTCTTAGAAACCCTATACAGTGTCGCTATGAGTCAGCACTGACTAGACAACACTTAACAAAAAGAATGATGATTTAGCATTTATTTTTCATGTTTCCTTACATACATGGATACTTCCTTTTGATGAGTTTTTTGTTAAGCAGAGTTCTTAGATTTGTTTTTCTTGCAGCACTTTGATACTTTTCTTCTAGTTTCTGGTATTACTATTGAAACTTCAGTACTTCTGTGATTTGACTATGAAACTGTTTTTCCTTGCTCTTAGGTAGGCTTTTTGTTGTTGTTGTTAGACTCAATCAAGTTGGAACTGACTCATAGTGAACCTGTGTACAGCAGAACAAAACACTGCCCAGTCCTGCACCAACCTCATATTTGTTGCCATGCTTGAGCCTACTACTGCTGCCACCATTTCATTGGGGGTCTTTGTCTTTTCCTCCAACCCTCCACTAAAGCAAACATGATATCCTTCTCCAGGGACTGTTCCCTCCTGATAATCTGTCCAAAGTATGAGAGATGAGGTCTGGCCATCCTGGCTTCTTATGAGCAGCTGGCTGTACTTCTTCCAATACAGATTTGTTTGTTCTTTTAGCAGTCCATGGTACTTTAAATATTCTCCTCCAACACTATGACTCAACTGCATCAACTCTTCTACGGTCTTCCTGATTCACTCTCCAACTTTCACGTGCATATGAGATTACTGAAAATACCATGACCTTGGTCCTCAAACTGACATCTTTGCCCTTCAACACTTTTAAGAGGTCTTGTGTAGCAGATTTGTCCAATGCAATATGTCATGGATTTCTTGACTGCTGCTTCATGTATGTTGGTAGTTGATCCTAACAAAATGAAGTCCTTTGACAATTTCAAACTTTTCTCGATTTATATGGATGTTTATTGATTCAACTGTGAGGTTTTTTATTTTTTTTACATTGAAGTGCAACCTATTCCAAAGGCTGTGGTCTTTGATCTTCATCAGTAAGTATTATAAGTCCACTTCACTTTCAGCAAACATTGTTGTATCATCTGCATATTCCAAGTTGTGAATGACTCTTCCCCCAATCCTGATGACACATTTTTCTTTATATAATCCAGTTTCTCAGATTATTTGCTCAGCATACAGATTGATTAAACATGGTGAAAGAATACAACTTTAGCACACCCCTTTCCTAATTTTAAACCATTCAGTGTTCCCTTGTTCTTCTTAAACAACACCCTCTTTTTTTTTTTTCAAGTTTTTATTGTGAATTGAGTGATTGAGTGATAGTTTACATAGGAGAACATCAGCTTTACATTCATCCTATCAAATTTGGTTTAACTGCAATGTTTACAATTCCATCCACGCATCATCATTCAATAGCATGTGCTTGTATCCATTTACTCTTGTTTTTTGATATGTACTGAAGCACTCAGGAATATATACCCATTCAAACAATCAAAGGGTACACTCCACGAGCCTGACTCTTGGCCGTCAGTACACAGCCTCTCTCCCTCCCTGAGTCTGGAGTCCCCAGATGACCCATCTCTCCACATCATTGTCTCTGCCTCCATCTCTGGGGTCACTGCTTCTCTGGACAGGGTTCTGCACTCTGTCTTTCTTCTTTGATGACCCCAGGGTCCTCCGTTCCTGAACTGCAAGATCAACCACTCCATTCCTTTTGTTACAAAATGTCTACCTTTACATTTGCAATACTCACAATCAGTCGTGATAGCAATTGTTCACTATTGAACCACAAGAGTCTTATCACCATCTCCTTTCACCAGCCCATCCTGACAGATTGCAAACTACTCAGTGGAGATTCTACCTTCCTCCGCACTCTCTGGAACTAGGTTCCCTCTTGAAAGCTTTTAAGCCAGTCACTTCATGCCTTTGCAGCCCTCCCATTTTGGGTAGCCAATGTCTTATTTGCCCATCCCTGTCAGCACTGTGTACCGAGGGGGTGAGAATAATCCTCACTGTAAAGATTCATTCCCTCTTTTGAACTATTACATCCATAAGTAAAAGTCAAGTTCATCAAATTATATCAGATTACTCTTGTATTCCTCTTCTTTCTTCTCTAGTTGAGTTCTGA
>NW_006408602.1:11559713-11561582 GCF_000296735.1 Chrysochloris asiatica | reverse complement strand
CTAACAACAAAAACAACACAATCCTAACCATTGAGATTTTTATATCCTTACATGTATGTTTAAATTTTTAAAAATTTGTTTCCATCTCTGAATATTCATTTTTTGGTATCCTATTCTTATATCATGAATACTGTATTTTTTCTTGGTTTTTAAAATTGAAAATAGTCATTGTGAAGAGTTTTTTACTCACGGTCTAGTGCTTTTTTTGTTGTTGTTGTTGTTTTCACTGTATAGAAGCAGCAGTCAAAAAAATGAAACAGCATACTGCATTGGGCAAATCTGCTTTGAAGACCAATTTAAAGTGTTAAAGAGCATAGATGTCAATTTGAGCACTAAGGTGTGTCTGACCTAAGCCATGGTATTTTCCATCACCTCATATGAATGTGAAAACTGGACAATGAATAAAGATAATGGAAGAAGAATCGATATATATGAATTATGGTGTTAGATAAGAATATCGAAAGTACCATTGATAGCAAGGAACAAATAAATCTGTCTTTTGGAAGAAGTGCAGTCGGAATGATTCTTGGGGACAAGGGTGGTAAGACTTTTTCTCACATACTTTGAACTTATTATTAGGAGGGACCAGTCCCTGGAAGAGGACATCATGCTTGGCAAAATAAAGGGTCAGTGAAAAAGTGGAAGACCTCTAATGGGATGGTCTGACACAGTGGCTGAGACATGGAGCTTAAACGTAACATTGATGGTGATGATGGCACGGGACCTGACTGTGCTTTGTTCTGTTGACAAGCTTTCTTCTTTGATAGGGTTGGTGGTTAAGTGCCATTGAGTCTTTGTGACTTATAGCAACCCTGGATAGGGTTTCAGAGGAGCATCCAGTGAGTTTGGACAGCTGACCTTGCAATTTAAATCTACCTTGTGAACTGATGGCATCTAATAACAGCAATAATTACTTCTTGCTGTGTTCTTCTGTTCATTTTCTCATCTGGGTTTTATGTTAAATTCTTTCTTAAATATTGATTTACCATTGGGCACTTATATTTGGGATTAATAAAAAGCTGATAGGAACCTCTGGGAAGGATTTATTGAATATAGCCTTTAATGCAGGATGATCACTAGAGCCATTTATTAAGTAACTCCTAATAAGGTCTTTCCTCTTGGTTAATTCAGACTTCTTGAAGAAATTTCTTTATTCCAGAATTTGAGGGGCCAAGTAAAAAAGAAAGTTTGGAGAGCTCTTTAATAAGTATCTGTGATTTTACTTATTCCTTTTTTTCCTCTATGGACCCTAACCTTCAACTTGTCCTCCAGCCCAGAGTTTTCTGTTTGGCTCAATCTAGAGATGAAAACTCTAAGCCCACTTTGGATAGACAGTGAGTCACTGCCCAGCTGCAAGTATAGCAAGAGTATGTGGAAATCTATTTATTACTTTAAAAGATTTTCAGTCAGTTTTTCATAACCTCTCCTTCCTCAGTTACAAAGGTAACTTACTAGCAAAAGTTCTGGAGTTTTTTGACAGGTCCTTTGTATAAACAAAACAGCCATGGTTGTACAGTTGCTAAGCATGGGACTGCTAATGAAAAGGTTGATAGTTTGAACCCATCACCACAGAAGAAAGCTGTGCCAGTCCACTTTCATAAAGATTACAGCTTTAGAAGCCTTATGGGACATTTCTACTGTGTCCTATAGGGCTATGACAAATTGGAATCAACCTGATGGCAACAGGTTATGTTTTTTAATTCCCTAGTTTTGTAGATGAGAACTTTAACTTCCAAGGTCATTTACAGAGTTATTTATAGTTATGATTTAAAATCTGTACACAGGTCTTTGACATTAAAATTTCAGTTATCAAGATATCAGAATTTTAAAACAATCAAGGCTTTAGAACTCATGTCACCAAAACTTCCA
>NW_006408602.1:11556895-11558523 GCF_000296735.1 Chrysochloris asiatica | reverse complement strand
AGCTGCCTCTTGGAAACTCTTTATACAGTTGCTATGAGTTGGAACTGAATCCATGGCACTTCTTAACAACAACACAACACAGAATTTCCAAAACTGTAAATCATTACAGAAGCAGGCAGCCTCATCTTTCTGTGGCGTGCTTTATGGGTTTGAACCTCTGACCTTGCAGTTAGCAATCCAATGCCTAGCCATAGCATCACCAGGGCTCCTTTATAATGGTGGTTTAAAATGGCAGGTTTTTATACAGAAAATGTTGCTTCATATATAGTGAACTAAACTACGTGTAGCAAGGAAAAAATAAAGTGTTAATGAAAATTATGAATCATTATAAAACTAGAATAAACTTCATCTTGAGGCCAGGAAGTGAAAAACAAAACAAAATTAAAAACTTTTAAACTCCTTGCTAACCCCTACACCTTTCCATTCAAAGAATACACATATACACGCACATAAAATTTTTAATAATTGGGTAGGCTAGTATTAGCCTTGGGTAATATTTACTGTCATGCTATAAAACTTAGAAAATAGGATTTTATAATAAAATGCTAACTTTAATTATAGTAGAGCGAATAGAAATAAAACAATTAACATGTAAAGCATATGCAAATAGACAATTATTATGTAAAAATCAAGCTGATGCTCAGTGCTAAAAATCTGCATGTTTAGTGAAAACAAATAAAAAAAAATATGATTAAGTGCCTAGAGCCTCAGCGTAGCTTCAGCGAAAATCCCACAGAAATTTTAGGAAAAAGAATATGTTGGATAATTTGTTTTAAACTCTAGCTAATGGTTGAAAGATTGAAAATTGACCTATGCATGGCTTGTAAAAGAGAAAATTACTTCCCAAATTGATTAGATCCTTAATTTGGGATCAATATTTTAAATATTTTATTTTTCTGGTTAAGAAACATTACCTAATAATGTGAAACTTCTCTCCTATTTATTAAATTTGCTTAAACAAATGATTTTGAAGTCATTTGGACTGAAAGAAAATATGTTAGAAGGTACCAGTCTGGTTCTTAAACTAATCCTTTATCTTGTCATCATCTAGCAACATAAAGACTCAGCCGTTGCTCTTGGAAGAACAACTTGGGCAAGGTCAGCTACCCAGTCATTTTTGAAACTAGGATACAATCCCATGTAGTGTGGCTTGTTGTTGTTGTTAAATGCCATTGAATCAGTTCCGAGTCATAGTCTGATTTAAGAGCCTTCATTTATCATAATATTCTACTGCTTAAAAATATTCATTATAAAGTAATTTAAGAAAAGCTTTATTAATATAGTAATATAATAAAGTAATATTGAATTACTGGACTGCTAATCACAAGGTAGGCAATTCAAACCTACCAGCTGCACCTCATAATCCCTACATAGAGTAGGGTTTGTCAGTTTGTCATACTGTGGTGGCTTGTGAGTTGCTGTGATTCTGGAAGCTATGCCACTGGTATTTTAAACACCAGTAGAGTCACACATGGTGGACAGGTTTCAGATGAGCTTCCAGACAAAGACAGACTAGGAAAAAGGAGTGGCAAACTACTTCTGAATATTTAGTCACTGAAAACCTTAAGGATAGCAGAGAACAATGTTAGATATAGTCCCGGAAAATGAACACCTCAGGTTGGAAGGCA
>NW_006408602.1:11554392-11555750 GCF_000296735.1 Chrysochloris asiatica | reverse complement strand
CAAATTCACTACATCTGCGGAAAAAGACTTTAGAAAAGCTCCATATCATCAGTCAAAACAAGGCCAGGGGCACATTGTGGAACAGACCATCAGTTGCTCATATGTAAATTCAAACTGAAGCTGAAGAAAATGAAAACAAGACCACAAGAGCCAAAACATGACCTTGAATATTTCCCACCTGAATTTAGAGATCATCTGTAGAACAGATTTTATACATTAAACACTAAAGACTGAGGACCAGAAGATTTGTGGTATGACATCAACATCATACAGGAAGAAAGCAAAATGTCATTGAGAAGACAAGAAAGAAGGAAAAGGTAAAAATGGATGTCAGAAGAGACACAGAAACTTGCTCTCCAGCATAGAGATGCTAAAGCAAGTGGAAGAAACGAGGAGGTACAAGAGTGAACAGAAAACTTTAAAGGTCAGCTCAAGAAGATAAAATCAAATATTACAACAAAATGTGCAAAGATCTGGAGTCAGAAAACCAAAAAGGAAGAACACGCTCAGCATGTCTTAAACTGAGAGAACTAAAGAAAAAATTCAAGCCTTGACTTTTGTTATTGAAGGATTCTTTGGGCAAATTATTGAATGATGCAGAAAGCATCAAAAGAAGATGGAAAGAATACACAGAGTCACTGTACTAAAAGGAAATGGTTGATGTTCAACCATTTCAAGAGTTAGCATGTGAACAAGAACCAATGATACTGAAGGAAGAAGTCCAAGGTACATTGAAGGATTTGGCAAAGAACAAGGCACCAGGAATTGAGGAATAAAAATTGAAATCTTTCAAGTAAGTGAGGCAGAACAGAAGGCACTCACTAATCTGTGCCAAGAAATTTGGAAGACAACTATCTGGCTGACTGATTGGAAGAGATCCATATTTGTGCCCATTCCAAAGACTGGTGACCCAATGGAATGCAGAAATTATGGGACAAAATCTTTGACAGCCCATGCGAGTAAAGTTTTATTAAAGGTAATACAGAAACAGTTGCAAGCATACATTGACAGAGGACTTCCAGACATTCAAACCGGATTCAGAAGAGGCCGTGAAACAAAGGATATCATTGCTGATGTCTGATGGATCTTGGTTGAAAGCAGAGAATATCAGAAAGATGTTTATCCATACTTTATTGACTATGCAAAGGCTTTTGATTACGTGGATCATGACAAGCTATGGACAACATTGTGAAGTATGAGTATCCCAGAGCACTTAATTGTGCTCAAGAGGCAGTTGTTTGAACAGAACATGGGAACACTGAATAGTTTAAAATTAAGAAAGCAGTGTGACAGGGTTGTATTCTTTCACCATACTTATTCAACCTGTATGCTGAGCAAATAATCTGAGAAGCTGGGTT
>NW_006408602.1:11546728-11553827 GCF_000296735.1 Chrysochloris asiatica | reverse complement strand
GCTGCCAAAAGAACCAATAGATCTGTGTTGGAAGAAGTGTAGCCAGAGTGCTCCTTGGAGGCCAGGATGGCCAAACTTCGTCTCTCATACTTCGAACATATTGTCAGTAGTGACCAGTCGCTGGAGAAGGATATCATGTTTGGTAAGGTGGAGGGTCAGAGAAAAAGACCCCCAATGAGATGGATTTGACAAAGTGGCAGCATCAGTGGGCTCAAGCATGGCAACAATTGTGAGGTTGGCCCATGATTGGCATGTTTCATTGTGGTGTTCATAGGGTTACTATGAGTTGGTACCAAGTCGATGGCACCTAACAACAAACATAAATTGAAACTGATTTGGCAGCACTTAACAACAACAACTCTTGCTCCTAAATATTATCTTTCTTCCATGATGGTATCATTTGGTGTCAATTTGTCTCTATATATACTCACTTTCCTCATAGATCTGGGCTAAAGGCACTTGTGACAAAAAAATTATTGATTCTTATGCAATGGAGCTTCAGAATGTCGATATTACTTTCAGGCGTTCACATTTCAGATTTGTTGAAAATCTCATTTAATTAACAAAAACGGAATACTAACCCAAGGGAACATACTTCAACCTTGGAATTGGCTTTATAATAAATCTAGGTAATAAAATGTGAACCTTGCTTACCGGCCTGTATTTATGATAACTGTCGTATGGTTTCGAAGGTCTATCAATCTGGCCTCCCAGTATTAATTGTTGAAGTAAATTTTTCATAAGAATATTGTAACTTCAGTTTATATAATTAAGTAAGTTACTTTAGGTGTTTTCTATGGCATAAAAAGAAAAAAAAATTACAAAATAAAATTTCAAACATATGGCATAGTAAGTATTTGAGATTATGCCATGTGCAATCTGTGCCCAGTTTAGGTCCTCTCTCACCATGACTCATTCTCAAAAAAATCAGCCTAAGATTTCAGGAGTCCTCAAGGCCTCCACCACTATTCCTCTATCAGTTTGTTGTATTAAGGTAATTTGCATTTTGCTATGATATTAAACACTATGCCAACAATATTTCAAATAGAATAAATATCACCATAATGGATAGGTATCAGTAGAGTTTCTAGACTAAAACAGACTAGAAAGAAAACCTGGAGATTTACTTCTAAAATCAGCCAGTGAAAACCTAATGATTCACAACAAAACATTGCCAGACTCTCTTGCTTTAGGACCATAATCAGAAGGGACCAATCACTGGAAGAGGATGTTGTTCTTGTTGAAAAACAGGGCCAGGGAGGGTGAACAAGACCTTTGGTAAAATTAACTGGTGCAAAGCCATAAGGATGGACTTGAACATGCTGAAGGATAATGGGAGGGCAGACAATGTTTTGTTCTGTTGAACTTAAGGTGGCTATGAGTCAGAAACCACTCAACAGCAGCTATCAATCAATTCCACCAAAGATAATGCTATTTCGACATCCTGAATTGTAGAACTCTAGTAGCTGAATGGAACTTTAGGGCCTCATAATACTAAGATGAGGATTTGTCCTTGAAACTACCACAACCGTGGTGAGGAAGGTGTTACCATTTGGTGCAGTGCTACTTCAGAGTCCTGGTATGGCGCTGTAGGATAAGCACTTGACCACAAGATCGGTTTGAACCACAAGATCTGCAATTCAAAACCACCAACTGCTCCTTGGAAACCCTATATGACTATGAGTCAGAACCAATTCAATGACACTTAACAACAACAAATTTCAGTACAGTCCAGACCAGGAAATAGCCTATATTAAATACAGTTCAAGGATGTCAGCTTGAGGACTAATATGCGCCTGACCCAAGCCATGGTGTTTTCAATAACCTCACATGCATGCAAAAGCTGGACAGTGAATAAAGAAGACTGTAGAAGAATTGATGCTTTTGAGTTATGGTGTTGGAGGAGAATATTGAAAGTGCTATGGGTTGCCAAAAGAACCAATAGCTCTGTTTTGGAAGAAGTGCAACCAGAGTGCTCCTTGGAGGCCAAGATGGACAAACTTCATCTCTCAAAATTTGGACATATTGTTAGGAGGGACCAGTTGTTGGAGAAGGATATCATGTTTGGTAAGGTGGAGGGTCAGAGAAAAAGAGGAAGACCCCCAACGAGATGGACTGGCCAAGCGGCAGCATCGATGAACTCAAGGGTGGAAACAATAGTAAGGCTGGCCCAGGATTGGGCAGTGTTTCATTCTGCTGTGCATAATGTTGCTGTGGGTCAGTGCCAGCTTGACGACACCTAGCAAAAACAACAACAGCAAGCAATTTTTCTTAGTCTTTTTAAAATCAACATGTGACAGGGCCAAGTTGTGCAGGGACCATACTGAAGGAGGGGATTTAAAATATCCCCTTACTTAATAAAAATCACAGGGGGTAACCACCACTCTTTTCTCCTCCTGAGATACAAATACAGACACAATACAGATACAAATTAGGATTCCCTGGGTGGCACAAATGGTTAAGCACCTGACTACTAAACCCATACAAGAGGATTTGGAAGACAAACCTGGAAATCTACGTCCAAAGTGTCTCAGCCTCTGCAATCCTATGGGTCAGGTCTGCTCTGCACATATGGGGTTGCCATATAAGGTATGCCATATACACTGGAATTGACTCGATGGCAACTAATAATAACATAGATACAGATTAGTGCTGGAAATACAGGAATCCCTTAACACATTAAATAATGAGCCCCCATCTCATTTTGCTTCTTTTTTCTTTTTCTGTTTTTTCCCTCCTGCTGGATAACAGGTAATGCATATTGAGTGTTTACCACATGTAGGACTGTGTCCTAGACACTTAAACATCACCAAAACATTATGAAGTAGGTACTGTCACCATTCTCCATTTTACTTGGGAAAAGGAAGGCTGCAAAAATAACTTCTTTTAGAAAGATCGGCATGAGGCTGGTCCCTAGGTGTTGGAGGTTAAAGATATCCCAACTGTCTGACTTTTCCAACATGTTTCTTATTATAAGGAAAAGAAAGAAAGAGACGAAAGAGAGAGTCTTAACTTCGACAGCAGGCAAGTTTATTGAGAGTAAATCTGGGAGGGGGTACTCTTAAGTCACCAAAGGAGACCAAGAGACCGTCTGTTCTCTTATAGACTGGGGTATTTAAGGCGCTGTGGTCTGGATACAGTTCTGGTGGGGGTATGGAGACTTTCCTGAAACCTGGAATTACCATTGGGGTGGGGTCTCTAGGTGTAGAAAAGACCCAAGCTTTCTGGAAGCTCAAGCAGGACCCCATTCAGTGCCAATTGGGGGTAGTTGCAATACCATTCCATTGATCAGGTGCAGGGTCCTTCACTTATACCTTCCCATACTCCTTGATATCAATCACCACTTCCCCTCTCCCTTACATCCCAGGGCCCTACAACATGTTGCAACATCTCACAAAACTCACAACTGTCAAAGGAAATGGCTTTCGCAATGTGGAGACTGGCAAGCTTCAAATTCTGGAGGAATCTCATCACCCATAGTGTCTTAGGAGGAATCTCATCACCCATAGTGTCTCAGGAACAGAGGAACCCAAATTGGCAGGTCAGGTGACAAACTACTGATGCACAAGACTGTGGGAGCTGGTGAATCAGTTTACATGACGGACTAGAAGTTCCATGAACTGGAGGTCCAGGGCAAAAGAGAGAGTTTTTCCAAAGCAGTCCTATAAATTGGAGTTAGACCATACTCTCAAGAAACTAAGGGTAGTGAGTTGAGGCACACCCTCTAGTAAGGTGACAGCATTCTTATTCCTTTGTTCTACTGTGATATTTACCTCTTGTTGTTGTTAAGTGCTATCGAGTTGGTTCCAACCCATAGTGACCTTGTATAGAGTTTCCAAGGAGAGACTGGTGAGCTTGAACCACCGACCTTGCTGTTCAAACTGACTTTGCAGTCCAGCGCATTAACCCACAGCACCATGACTTATTCTTAAAAACTCACTTTAAAATTGGTCCGTAATCACAGGCTAGGATTTACTATGGTTGGTTGGTTGGTTATGTGCTGTGGAGTCAGTTCAGACTCATAGCGACCCTGTACAGGGTTTCCAAGGCTGTAAATATTTACAGAAGCAGAAAGTCTCATCTTTCTCCTGCAGAACTGCTGGTAGTTTCAAACTGCTGACCTTGCAGTTCGAACCCTGATTCGTAACCACTATGGCTACCAGAGCTCCTAGGATTTGCACACTATACATCATACATCAAAGAATGGAGAAGATTGGCTAGAGGGGTCATAATAATAATAATTAGTGGCAGAGGTCAAGTAAGTTTCTCATATACACAGCGAGAGTTCAATGAGGCTGCTATTAAAACTAGCCATTGTGACTCCAAAGTAAATACTGTTCTTAAAATGTGCCATGAATCGAATTGTGTCCTCCCAAAGTATGTATCAACTTGGTGAGGCCATAATTCTCAGTATTGCATGTCTATTCTCTACTTTGTCATCTGATGTAATTCTCCTCCATTTTGTGACCTATTTTGTAAGTCCTCACCAGCTGCTTCTTGGAAACCCTATACAGGGTCGCTATGGGTTGGAACTGATTCAATAGCACTTAAGAACAACAACAATCTTTATATGGCATCCTGGTGAGGCACTGTGATGCATCACACTGCAAAGTCATTTGAACTGCAAGGTCGGTGGTTCAAAGTCACCAGCTTCCCTTTGGAAACCCTATACAGGGTTGCTATAGATCAGAATCTACCTGATGGCACTTAACAACAACAACAACAACAACAATAACTATCTTTATATGTTAGGGAGAGTCCTGGCGAGGCACTGTAGGAAAACCACTGGACCTCAAAGTTGGTTTGCTCTACAAGATCAGCAGTTCAAACTCACCAGCTACTCCTTGGAAACTCTATATAGGGTTGCTATGTGTCAGAACTGTCTCCACTTAACATATTTTAAGGAGTCCTGGTGTGGTACTCTCGGTAAGCACTGGAATGCCAACCACAGGGCTGGCTATTCAAACCCACCAATTGTTTCTTGGAAACTCTCTAGGGAGTTCCTATGAGTTGAACCTATTTGATGGCACTTAACAGCAACAGCAATGTGTTAATGAAGCAGGATTAGGATAAATTGCGTCTTGGGTTATGAGCTTGCACATTCCACCCTTGTTTAAATTACCACCCTTGCTCAAGTCCCATCCTGGCTTCTGCAAGAGATAAAAGCATAGAAGTAAGCAGAGAGAAGGGACCTGACTACTTCCAAGAGAGTGGATTGCATCTTTTGGATTTGAGGTCCTTGAGCTAGGGATCTCTGAGACCCAGGGGAGTTCCAAGACATTAGGACATCTTCTAGGAACACCCACAGATGTTAAAACAGGACATCTTCTAGGAAGACCCACAGATGTTAAAACAGGACATGAATTTCCCCCAGAGCCAACAGAGAGAACTGGCACCCTGAATTCAGAGTCTGGTTCTCCTAAACTGTGAGAGAGCACACTTATTTGTTAAAGCCATCCACTTGTGGTATTTCTGTTATAGCAGACACCGTGCTATGCTATCTCTCAATCATATAGTCAACAGTGATTTATTGAATATCCCCGATGATGTACAGAGCACTAGGAATATTGCAATGCATGCAAAGACAATTTTCCTGCTCTCCTAAAGCTGGGGAATGAGGATGTGGAAAGCAGATAATATATTAATTAACATATAAGTTAATGTCAAAATGTAAAAGGTTCATGAAAGAAATGACTATCATTTCATTAGATATGATTGTTAGGGCAGAATTACATTCAGGAGGTAGCATTAACTGATACACTGAGGATAATAAAGATTCAGAAATACAAAAAAGACAGGATAAGAACATTCTCATACAAGGTAAGAAAAAGGTTCAGAATGTTAGAGAATGTCTGACTATCACCAAGAGATAGATACGTACAAAAAGTGTGGGAGACAAGTAAATTCCATGATGTAGGATAAGGTGTTGGATTAGCAGGGCCATGACATGGTAAGATTTGCATGTTTAATAATTGTTTTGCATGCTGTGTGGGAAACTAATTTTAAGTAAGTCAGATAGAAAAAGGAAGAAAAGCGATAAAGCTTTTCTTGAAAGAAGTTGATGTTAAGTAAGTAGATTTTGGAGGGAGATACAAGGAATTCTCAGCTATTACAGCAGAATATTATGAAATAAATATCAAGGACATGATGAGTATAGTTTCTATGTTAACATCCTGCTCATTTCTATAATAACCTGTTTTCTAAGTAATTTTGTTTTTTCTGATATTCCATGGAAACAGCCTCAGATGATCTTCCCAAGATGTTGATGCTTCATAAACTCATAAAATATTTTAAAGTTACTCATAAACCTATTTCTATTATTATCTGAAGAGAGGTTTCCATATATCTAGACTTTATATCAATTTGGAGAATTTAGTTTTAAATAATTTAAATGTTACTTGTCTCATTAACCATATGTTTATGGCACATATTTCACAAGGAAGTTACTAATCTAGGTTTACAGATGTTGTTGTTGTTAAGTGCTGTTGAATTGGTTGTGACCCATAGCGACCCTGTGTAGGGTTTCCAAGGATCAGCTGGTGAGCTTGAACCACCAACCTTACAGTTTAAACGGCTTTGCAGTCTGACACATTAGCCCACAGCGCCACACCAGGTTTGTAGATAGATGTATGACATATATTTAAAAAGAGAAACTTTTTATTGTTTTTCTTCACTGAGGGAAAGTTTACAGAGGAGATTAATTTCACATTCAACAAACCAAGCACTTCATCTCACCTCACTGACTGCAGTTCTCTCAGTGTAACAGCACTTATCCCACTGCCTCCCTGTGTTTCCTGTTTCCCTTCTTCCTTCTTTTCCCACCCTTCTGAACTTTGTCCTTAGGTAAATGCTGGCCCCCCCCCTTTTTTTTTCGTTTTTATTGTGAATTATGTGGGTTTACATGGGAAAACATCAGTTTTACATTCATTCTATCTTATTTAATTTCATTGCAATGATTACAATCCCCTCCATACATCATCAAATAACCAGAGGGTATACCCCACAGGCCCATGCCCCAGCTGTCAGCAAACAGCCCTTCTCCCTCCCTGAGTCCCGTGTCCCCAGCCACTCCATCTGTCCATGTCATCATCTTTGACTC
>NW_006408602.1:11544776-11545904 GCF_000296735.1 Chrysochloris asiatica | reverse complement strand
CAACTTCATTGCTGTTTTTACCCCCTCTTCCCCTTATCGATGACCAATGTGGTCACCAGCCAGACCACATGCCTTCTTGTGTATTCCCCTTGAGTCTAAGTCTTGGAAGGGAGCTTGCTCTGAGGGGACCCAAGCACTTGCCTAGATGGCCCCCCTGGCAAACAACTTACTTGTTTTTGTAGTAATCAATCATACTGCCATTATTGTTTCTGATTTTTCTTGCTCATCTTTCTTCACTAAGTATCTTCTGATCTTCTAGCTACTCCAGGCTGGTCTACTTATCCTTTCCAGTGGAAATTTCCCACTTTAGACAATTCTGGGTGGGATTCTGGTTTCCACCTGTGGTCTTATGCAATACAAAAGCTCCACAGGAGGCCTCTTTCACTGGGCAACTTCTAGCCCCCTTTAAGGTATTCCAATCAGTTATAGGCTAAACACAGACTTACAAGCTTTCTATTGTGATGTTTTGGGCTATTACTTTCTCTCCCCCTCAAGTGTCTATTTCACAATGGTAGGCAAGGGAAACCAAGATTCAAAAGACAGCCAAGCATCTTAACATTATTTCCCTCTTAAACCATGCCTCAATCCTTGTATCCTGAAGCCCTGTTATTCCAAGGTTGTGCATACATCATCATTTACCTCTGTCCCACTTAGCCCATGTGAACTTGCCTAACTGTTCTCCCATCTGCCTTGTTCTTCTATTCCCCTCCCCTTTCTTATGTATTGCACCACCCTAGCACCCAAGCTTTCCTGTGTCTATTCCCTATGCTGTGCTCTGTCTTTCCCTCCTTCCCTCCCTCCCCTCCTCTTATCCCATACATCCCGGGGATCAGCAATTTTATATATATATATATAGTTTTGTTTTGTTTTTCTCCTTTTAGGTAGGTTCTTTTTCATAGTCTTTTAGAAGAATGGTCTTATGTAGTATTTCTCCTTTTGCAACTGACTAACTTCACTAAGCATAATGTCCTCAAGGTTCATCCATGTTATACGGTGGTTTGCAGCTTCCTTGTTGTTCTTCAAGGTAGCATCATGTTCCATAGTGTGTATGTACCATGGTTCGTTTATCCATTCTTCAGTTGATGGGCATTTAGGCAGTCTCCATCTTTTTGCTATTGTAAATAGTGC
>NW_006408602.1:11539818-11540735 GCF_000296735.1 Chrysochloris asiatica | reverse complement strand
GAGATTAGTATTGCCACTTTTGCTTGTTTATTTTTGCAATTAGCTTGGTATATTGTTTTCCATCCTTTAACTTTTAGTCTGTTTTTGTGTTTGTGTATAAGGTGTGTCTCTTACAGGCAGCTTATTGAAGGGTCTTGTTTTCTTATCCATTCTGCCACTCTCTGTCTCTTCACTGGTGCATTCAATCCATTGACCTTCAATGTAATTATTGATAGGTATGAATTAATTGCTGCCATTATGTTAAGTTTTTGATAGTGCTGTTTGTTCCTTTGTTCTAAATGCCTTCTTGGGCTGAGTTTGTGTTTTTGTGCTATATCTTGTTGGTTTCTTCTTAGTTTTCATGTTTGCTTGTTCTGCTTGGAAATTCATTTTCTTGGGAAGTTGTGAAGTATTAACTTTCTTTGGGGTTACTTTATAATCTATTAACTTTTCTCTTCATTTAAGAGACTCTATTGTATTCTATAATCTACTTGACATCGTCACCACCTGGATCTCTGTTCCTACATTCTTCCCTTCTTTGTCATTGATATAATTTTGATCTTCAGTTGACCTCCCAGTTCCTTTGAATTCATTGTTGTAGTTTTGTTCTGTTTTGGGCTCTGCTGTTGACTGAGTTCCTGGTGGTGTTGCCACACCTGTCAATCTCTGGTTGTTGTCTGTTCGTGTTGGTTTTCAGTGCAAAGAACCTCCCTTTAGGATATTTTGAAGTGCTGGATTGGTTTTCATGAAATCTCTTAGATTCTGTTAATTCTGTAATGTTTTGATTGCACCATCGTATTTGATTGATAGTTGTGTTGGATAGACAATTCTTGGTTGGAAGGATTTTCTTTTAGAGTTTTGTATATGTCTCCCCACTGCCTTCTTGCCTGCATGGTTTGTGCTGAGTAGTCAGAGCTTAATCTGATTTGCTTGACTTT
>NW_006408602.1:11536414-11537893 GCF_000296735.1 Chrysochloris asiatica | reverse complement strand
TTTTTTTTTTAACTCATGTTGTTGTCCACCCCACCCCCACCATATGCTTATTTATTATTTGATTGAAAAATTGAGCCAAGGTGGTATGTTCATTTCTGAGTCTAAAGAGTGACTAAGGACCAAAGACTCAGGGATATACCAGTCTCTTTATGACAAGTGTAGTTGTTAAGTGCCATTGAGTTGGTTCCAACTTATAGCCACCTTATATAGGGTTTCCAAGGAGCAGTTGGTGGGTTTGAACTCCTGGCCTTGTGGTTCACAGACCAGTGCTGATCCTATGGTGCCACAACAGGGCTTTTTTATGATTTTGAGTTTTGTTCCACATTTTCTCTCACTTTATCAAGGACCTGCTACTGTAATCCCTTTCAGAGCTGTTGATAGCGGTAGTTGGATACGTTGTAGTTCTTCTGATTTTAGGATTGTAGAGATTGATGCACCCATGTCCATTAGTCCATTGTTTTCGTGAACTTCAATTTTCATTACGCTTTTTTCCATCAGACAGGGAGAGACCAGGAGTTGCACCTTAGACGGCTGCTCATGATGTTTTAAGATCCCAGTCATTACTTGCCAAAGTAGGATGTAGAAAAATGTCTTTGTGGACTGTGTTATGCTAATTGATTGTGGTGTCTTTGGAGACCATGATCCTGAGCCCCCAGGTGTACTATATGCTTTTAAGGAATTTAAAACTTATGTCCTCATTTAAGATATTTAATTATTGAAAACCAACAATGTGATACTGCAAGGGTGGTGGTTCAAGCTCACCAGTTGCTCCTTGGAAACCCTATACAGGGTCACTATGGGTCAGAATCGACTCAATGGAACTCAACAACAACAACAGGCATCATGATTATGAAGATGGATAGCAAGCAATTTTAACTTTAAAGAAATTTATAGCCAAACAGATTTGAAACGGTGGCACTGAGGCATGGATGAACTGAGAAGATTTTCAAATTAGACTAAAATAAAATGGAGCCTGAATTGGCATCTTAGAACAGTAGCTATAGTGAAAATTTAACTTCCTGCCTACCTACATTCCATAATTAATCACTTCTTTTCAGGACACAATCACCTGAACTACTGGACTAGAAAAGCAACAAAACAATTCCTGACAACAAGTTCCATGATCTTAATTTCATTCCCCCGTAAAAACTCCAGACTGCCCGCTAATTGGCATTTTTAAGGGGGAATTAAAATTTTAGTTTTACTCTTTGATCTGAACCCTGTCTCTGAGTATTGACTGTGTTAGTGACATGTCATTTGAAAAAAACAATAATAACAAAAACAACACCTTTGAGGTTATAGAGGGAGGCATAATCAGATCAACATAAAATACCTGTTGTAATAAAGAAGAAAGAAAGCATTGTTTCCATTGAAACCATTAGGAAATATATCATAGTCCAGGTCTTTTTGTTGTTAATGCCTTTAAGTTGGTTCCAACTCATAGTGACCATGTATAGAGTTTCCAAGGCTTTAAATCTT
>NW_006408602.1:11524415-11535594 GCF_000296735.1 Chrysochloris asiatica | reverse complement strand
CTTTACGGGAGTAGAAAGCCTCATCTTTCTCCCGCGGAGCAACTGGTAGTTTCGAACCGCTGACCTTAAGGTTCGCAGCCTGATTCGTAACCACTGCGCTACGAATGGTAGAGGTCTTCAATTTTATAATCACTGATTATAATCAGCAGTTGGTGTGTAAATTTGAATTATAGTGGTATTAGCTGATCTTTCTTGAAGGCATATGGATATCCTCCTATCACAGATTACATTGTACTTCAAGATAGAGCTTGAAATGTTCTTTTTGACGAAGCATGTGATGCCAATTTGTCATTCATTGCATAGTAAACCATATGAGAGTCTGATTCAAAATGGCCAATCCAGTCAATTTCAGCCTAGGATATTTACTTTTATGTGTTCCATTTCATATTTAATAAAATGCTTCATTCATCCATGTTTTGATTATTAATGGATATTTGCAGCAGTTTCTTCTTGATTTGAGTTGTGCCATATCATCACATGAAAGTTCTGAAAGCTTTGCTCAATTCATGTCATTAAGGTCAATTCTGCCATGAGGAGGCAGTTTTTCTCCAGTTGTGTGTTGACTGCCTTACAACTTGAGGGGCTCATCCTCCTGCTGTATCTGACAATGTTGATAAGGTTTTCATAGCTAGCCACTCAGAAGTGTCCCACCTCTTGTTAGTCCTAATCTTTTTAGTCTGGAAGCACGATGAAGCCTGTCCACTATGGATAACCTTGCGAGGATTTTAAAAATGGATGGCATTTTTTTAAAAATTCAAACTTACCAGCCACTCTTGGAAACCTTATACAGGGTCTCTATGAGTCAGAACTGACTCAATGGCACTTTGCAACAATAGTATCAAATAGGTTGTGGATCATCCCAGGGGTATATACCCTTGAAGATAACTCAGATTGCATTCAAGATTACCCTTGAAGATAATCAGTTTAAGTTTTGATTTGGGAAGTGGAGAGATAGTAGGTAAATAATATGTGAACCTTAGTGACTGGTTTCTTGTAAATGAATTAATTCAAAAGAAGACAGTGGAATGATCTTTTCTTCTTTTTCTGAAATTTGTTCACAGTTGTCTCCCTGGTCAATTAGAAGAAAATATTACAAAAGAAAAGACATTGCTAATGCTGTATTGAGTTTATGATATTTCTAACAGGATTTTGCTGAAAAACAGTTGTCTTGTTATCCAAGCTTTTCTGTTGTTACATTTTTGTTAAGTGCCATCGGGTCAGTTCTGACTTATAGTGACCCTGTATAGGATTTTCAAACAGTGGCTGATGAATTTGAACTACGACCTTGTGGTTCAAACCAACCTTGTGGTCCGGCGCTTTATCCCACAGTGCCATACCAAGACTTTTCTATAGAAAAAGACTTTTCTAAATTATTTTATTATACAGAGAAATGAGACTGGTAGACTATTTTTTTTTCATTTTGCAAAGAAGATAATCATCTGATTATAATAAGGTCATAAAGTTTACTGTCTTAGAGTAGCTAAGGTAAAATCCTTTCTTGAATATGCTCCTTTCTCTTCTTTTCCTTCAGTATTCAAAGTTTGAGGTGAGTTTTGAGAACAAAGACGTATAGAGTAGAGTTGGAGACTATCAAGGCAAGTGACATAGTTCCTTCGGAATATGATGGAGTATTTAAACCCCTAGAAAAATGCTCTGAATTCAAAATGCAATGTATTATAGAAGTACCGGCCGAGAGGTGATGGCCTGAGACAGGTAATTAAATGGACATAAAGATGTATTCCTGGCCCTGTAGGCCATTAATTATTGTAATATAGTTCTAGTTCTTGTGTATGCTATAAGGATGCAGAGGTGATAGGAGCACTCTGGCTGCACTTCTTCCAACACAGATCTATTGGTTCTTATGGCAGCCAATGGCACTTTCAATATTCTCCTCTAACACCATAACTCAAATGCATCAATTCTTCTATGGTCTTCCTTATTTACTGTCCAGCTTTCACATGCATATGAGGTTATTGAAAATACCATGGCTTGGGTCAGGTGCACCTTAGTCTTCAAGCTGATATCTTATTACTATTTACCTCTGCCCCAATTAGCCCATGCAAACCTCCCTATGTCTTCCCCTATCTCCCTTGTTCTTCCATTCCCCACCCCTTCTTGTGTATTGTCCTCCCCTTCCTTGTATATTCCCTTCCCATCACTTGAGCTATGATATGTCTATCCCCCTAAACTGTCTTATTGTCACCTCACTCCCACCCCTGTTGTTGTTGTTATGTGCCGTGGAGTCAGTTCTGACTCAAAGTGACCCTGCGTAGCGTTTCCAAGGCTGTAAATCTTTATGGAGCAAAAAGCCTCATCTTTTTCTCACAGAACAGCTGGTAGTTTCAAACTGCTGACCATGAGATTTAGCAGCCTGATTCATAACCACTATGCTACCATTAAATAATTTTTCTTTTAGTATGGCAATCTTTTCCTAAGATTTTACAATAATGGTCTTATGCAATATTTGTATTTTTGTGACTAATTCACTCAGCACAATGTCTTCAAGATTCACCCATGTTATGAGGCATTTTGCTGCTTCATTGTTGTTTTTCAAGGTAGCATAGTATTCCATTGTGTGTATATACCAAAGTTTGTTTATCCATTGATAGGCAATTAGGCGGTCTCCATCTTTTTGCTATTGTGAATAGTGCTGCGATAAACAATAGTGTGCATGTATCTACTCATGTTCTGACTCCTATTTCTTTGAATATATACCTAGTATATATGTGCCATAAGGTATTTCTATTTCTAACTTTCTGAGGAAGAGCCATACCATTTTCCAGAGTGGCTCTATCATTTTTCAGTCCCACCAGCAATGTAGGAGTGCTTCAGCCTCTCCACACTCTCACCAGTATTTACTGTCTGCTGCTTTCTTGAACTTTGCTGTTATTGCTGGTATGAGATGATATCCAATTGCTGTTTTGATGGCTAATGATTGTGAACATTTCTTCATATGTTTGTTGACTACTTGAATGTCTTCCTTGGTGGTGTGTCTGTTTGTGTCCTGTGACAGTTCAAAAAAAAAAAATTTTTTTTTTGTCTTTTTCTTGTAGAGGTGTTGAGTTTCCTATAGATTTTAGAGATTAACCTCTTTCTTATCTGACATGTCATTGCAAATATTTTTTTCCTATTCTGTAGCCCTCCTTTTTACTTTTTTGGTGAAATCTTGATACACATAAGTTTCTAATTTTCTACTATGCCCAATCTTCTTATTTTGTTTTCTTTTGTTTGTGTGATTTTTGCAATGTTTGCTAGTCTATGTGTACCCTGTATTTGAGCCCTTAATTTGTCCCTGTTTTTCCATTGATGACCTTTATAGTTCTGGGACTTACATTTAGGTCTTTAATCCATATTGAGTTAGGTTTTGTATATGGTATGAGATAAAGGTCTTGTTTAATTCTTTTGCATATCGATTTCCAGCTTTGCTAGCACCATCTGCTGAAGAGACTATCTCCTCCCCATTCAATGTATTTTGGTCCTTCATCAAAGATCAGTGGCTGTATGTTGATGGATCAACTTCTGGGTTCTCAATACTCTTCCATTGATATATGTATCTTTTATTGTACCAATACCAGGCTGTTTTGACCACTGTAGCCATGTAGTAAATTTTGAAATCAGAGAGTGAGAGTCCTCTAACTGTATCTTCTTAAATGTGCTTTGCTTATCTGAGGACTCTTTCTCTTCCATATAAAGTTTGTAATAGTTTTTTTTCATCTCTTTAAAGAATATTGTTGGAATCTGGCTTGGAATTGTATTATATGAGCTCCAAGATCCCAGACACTAGTCATTCAAGCAGGATGTAGAACATTATCTTTGTGGACTGTGTTATGCCAGCTGACCATGGTGTCTTCCAAGGCTATGGTCCTGATCCCTAAGGCCTATCAATTCATTGCTTTAAGATGTTTATAATACCTGGGAAATTTTTGTCATTTTGCCTGCTGTACGCTCCACAACATTCATAGTTGTGTTTCCAGGAAAGGTAAATACTCATGTACAAATATCCTCTTTAAAACTCTTATATATTAGTGGAAGATGAATATATATATATATAAATGTATATCTCCCTCTTTCTCCCAATTCATAGGTTGTTCCAAGGTTGTGTATATATCACTATTTACCTCTAACATCTTTAGTCCATGTTTGGATCTACAATCAGTGCTTATGGAAGCAGGAGTAAAGAAATCAAATGGCATATTATTACATTAGACAATTTTTATGCAAAAGACCTTTCTAATGTGTTATAGAACAAAGACACATCACTTTCAGAACTAAGGTGGGCCTGACCCAAGTCATGGTATTTTCAATCACAATATATGCATGTGAAACTTGAATAATGAATAACAAAGACTGGAGGATAATTGATGCATTTGAATTATGGTGTTGGTGAAGAGTATTGAATATATCATGGCATGCCAGATGAATGAATAAATCTGTTTTGGAAGAAATATAACCTGATTTTTCCTTGTAAGTGACAATAACTAGTCTTTGTATCTCATATTTGCAAATACTTTTTAAAGAATTACACAGCTATTATACATATGAACTTTGACAGATAGAGTAGACTGAGAATCAAACTGGCTACCTCTGTGAGAAGAGACGATAGAGAAACTCATTGTCATCAGCCAAAACAAGGTGAGAGGCTGACTGGAGAGCAGACTGTCAGTTTCTCATATGCAAATTGAAATAGAAATTGAAGAAAATTAAAATAAGTTCAGGAGAGTTAAGTATAACCAAGGGTGTATAACACATGAATTTAGAGACCATCTTAAGAATAGGTTTGAAACACTGAACACTAATGAGCAGATGAATTGTGGAAGGACATCATACATGAAGAAAGCAAAAGGTCTTTAAGAATTCAGGAAAGAAAGAAAAAACTGAAGTGGATGTCAGAAGAGATTCTGAAAATTGTTCTTGAAGTTAAAGAACTGAATGAAGATTTCAGTGGGAGTCATGAGAACACAAAGTAAAGTATTGTGAAATATGCAAAAAGAACTGAAGTTAGAAAACCAAAAGGAAAGAACTTGTTTGATATTTCTGAAACTGAACGAACTGAAGCATAAAAGACGATGGAAGGAATACACAGTGTCACTGTACTAAAATGAATTGGTTGATGTTCAACCATTTTGTTGATGTTGACAAACGTGGTTGAGTTAGTTCCGACTCATAACCACCCTGTATAGGTTTCCAAGGCTTTTAATCTTTGCAGGAGCAGAAGGCCTCATCTTTTTCCTGCAGAGAAGCTGATGTTCTGGAACTGCTTACCTTGTGGTTCACAGCCCAGTGCTTATTCTATAGAGCCACTGCACTCCCTTCAAACATTTTAGGAAGTAGTATATGATTACGAACATGCTGGTATTAAAGAAAAAAATTGCAATGAAGGTATTGGAGAAAACAGGGCTCCAGAAATTGACAGAACACCAATTGAGATGTTGTCTGGCTCATCTTCTATTTCACTTATCTAAATGTCAGACTTATTCCCACTTTCCTCTTCAGTTTTTCTTTAAGGTCAGCCCTTTAATAATCATTTACTAAGATGTCAATAATCACATACAAACAGATGACTTTCTAATCTATACATTCAATTCCAACATCCCACACAAAATTCATGCCTTTTTTTTCCTCTGCAATTAGCTTCATTTCTCCACCTAAGTGCTACTCCAGCACTTTCAATTAAGTGTATCTAGAATTAGACACAACACCACACATTCAAGTCATCCTATACTTTTTGTAACCCTGATCATTGTATCCATGTTCCATTTTCCATTAATGGTGTTATCATTTTCTTTCTTATCAACCCTTACAAACCTTATCATTTATTTCCTTGTTTATTCTCTTCTCAGCATCTCTGCCTGGTTTCTTTTTCCTTTTCCATGTTGCCACCATCAGAGTTCAGGTCTTTTTAATTAATGGAAAACTAGATCTCTTAATGAATTCAGTATGCATGTCTGCACTGATGGAGGTCACAGTTAAGACCCTTATTACGTGATAATGATCAGGGATAAGTTCTTTTGTTGTTGCTGTTAAGTGATGTTAAGTTGGTTCTGACTCATAGTGCTGCTGTATAGGGTTTCTGAGGAGTGCCTAGTGATGTTGAACCACTGACCTTGCGGTTCCAACCCACTTGCAGGCCAGCGCATTAACCCACAATGCCTCACCAAGACTCCTACTCGGCAAACATGGGATCATAGTGTGTTGAAATCCCTTCAATCCCAACAAACAACAACAATGCTATGTTGTATGCTTCAATGTAGTCCTAGGATAAACACTGGATTGCTAAACACCAGGATAGGCAGTTCAAACCCACCAGTCTTGTGGGGCTGTGGGTTAATGATATGGAATGCAAGATAGGTTTGAACCTCAAGTTTGGTGGTTCAAGCTCACCACTGGCTCCTTGGAAACCCTATACAGCATCGCTATGAGTCAGAATGGACTCGACAGTGCTTAACAACAGTTCTTTGGAAACCTGCTTCTTGGAAATCCTATACAGTGTAACTGAGTCAGAAGCAACTCAATGACACTTAACAACAACAACAACAAAGTCAAATGACAAAACTAGTAAGTGATAAAGCCAAAATATGAATGAAAGACTGTTCTATAATGTGGTTCAACCTCACCAGCTGCTCCTCAGAAACCTTATGCAGGGTCACTATGAGTCGAACCCAACTTGAAGACACTTAACAGCAACAACTGCCTCATGTGTTCCAACTGGAACAAAGTGTCTAAATGTTTTGAGGACATGGAGGCCTTTAAGTAAATAGCAAAATCACTCTTACTAGAAAAAGTCATGTGTCATTTTCATGAAACCATGGCACACAATATAGAAGATTCACAACCTTTTGCATGATAATATAAATACTTGATTCAAAGAGATTTTCCCATGATGAAAGGATAAATGAAGGTTTTGTTTCCCTTCTCTTATATGGGAAAAAAGATTTTTAAAAAATGATTTTGCATTTGAAAACGAGGAGGAAGAAGAAAAAGGCTGATTTTAAAAGACTAGATAACATAAACTCAAGGTCAGCAGAGCAATCAGTGTGCTCTTTTATGATTAGAGGAGAGATTAATCTTAATATATCTCTCCTTTTCACGACCTAAATTTGAGATAATTATCTTCTGTTCAGTTAGCATGGAAATATTTTGTTTTTCTGCTTGAGCTTCTTACTCTCCTTTCCCCCCTCCCCCCCCCCTTAGTTCTCCTTTAGGAACCCTAACCTCAAAGGTATGGTTTAAGCATTGATGTATTTAGCAATACAATGTATGTGATTGAGATAATTTTAAATACCTGATTAAAGTTACACAATGTCACAATTTTCATATTAGTTACACCCTTATGTTAGTACAATTCTCATGTAGATTTCTGTATCTGAAGCTCAATGTGCTTAATATTGTGGACATAAACTCAGCATGGCCAAATTCTTAACTATTTTCCTGTTTCATTTGATTCTTAGTATTTGCTTAAATTAAATAATATGATTAAATAGTAGGAGAAAAGCACACGTGACTAAACTTTTAAATATAAGATTCTGGAATGAATCTGTAATATCTACCATACCACTGATCAACTTTCAGAAATAATCAAGTGAACTAAGATCATATACAGGGAGGCCTGGTGTGGTGCTGTAGGTTCAGGCGCTGGACTGCCAGATTGTTTCGAACTCAGAAACCCTATACAGGGTAGCTATGAGTTGGAATTGACTCGATGCACACAACACATTTTTACCCTCCGGACAATGCAAGAGGCAACGTTTCTGTGTATGAGCAGTTTAAAACACGTAAAAAGTTTATTTTTCACAGTGTGATCATCCCCATCCCACCTCACTTAATGATCACTAAATTAAGTATCCTGGTGTGGTGCTGTTCCCACAGCCCTGGACCACAAGGTCAATTTGAACCGTAAGGTTGGTTGTTCAAATTCACCAGTCTCTCCTTGGAAACCCTATACATGGTTATTATGAGTCAGAACTGACTTGAGGGTATTTCACAACAACAATAAATTAAGTATGACATCGTTGTGGGAGTGCATGCCTTCTAAGAAGTAAAGGTTGTGTATGGTTTCCAAAATTGTAAATCTTTAAGGGAGAAGAAAGCTTCATCTTTCTCCCTTGCAGGGCCTGGTAGATTTGAATTGCTGACCTTGCAGTTAGCAGCTCAGCTCATAACCCACTATGCTATCAGTGCTTCTTATAGATAGTGTGTTATTGTTGTTGAGTGCTGTTGAGTTGGTTCTGACACATAGCAACCTGCATGTGGTTTCCAAGGAGCAGCTGGTGGGTTTGAACCACTGACCTTGTGGTTCAAACTGGCCTCGCAGTCCATCCAGCACATTAACTCACAGCACCACACCAGGGCTCCGTAGATAGGGTCGTGGAGGTGATAGTAAGAAAGACATGAGGAAATTGAAATGCCTTGCGAAGATCAATGAGAAATGCATGAAATTGTAAATTACTATTTACATATAAATATTGTCATCATTGTCATTATAATTGCTGTTGCTATTACTACTAGTACCACAGCTAATATTGAAGCTCTGTGAAGCCTGAGGAAATCTAAAAGCACTATTTGTCCACAAGACAAGATACAGTATGCTGGATTGATAATACACACTGAGTCACAGACATTATTGTTTCAATTTTAGCTCTACCTTCAATACTTTTGAGATTTGCGGCAAATTATTTTAATTATTTATGCCTCAGATTCCTCGTCTGTAAAATGTCAATAAAAACTGTGTCAGGGTTCTTCAATTTTTGCTCATGATAAAGCAACTATTATCAGACATTCCCTCCTGTGTAAAGAACTAGATATACAAACAGCACATTTAAAATCTGTTTCATTTATTAAACTGGAAGAATATAAATGTTTATCCTTAAAAAAGAGAGCAAACAGGATGAGCTTATAATTCTTTTGCTTTATGCTTAAATTCACTTTCTAAACTACAAACCAGGAAAAGGGAACTCTAGTAGGGATGGCATTCTTGCTCATTTGAGGACTTAGTAGGCAGAGCGCATGGAAGCAAAGTTGTTTGAAATTTGCAGGGCAATATTGAAGGAAAGAGCTACAAATACAAATAAAGAGAACCAGATATTTATATAGGGGTTCCACTGAGCTTTGATTACAAAACTGTCACGTGTAGTAAGATTTGATGAGGCCATGAACAACTTCTAGAGCTATTAGCTGAGAAATTCCCAGAGCTTAAACAAGATGGAAGGCACTGGAATTCAGAACTGTCTGAGTAGATACACCTTATTAAGCATGGAAACTACTTAGGAGGTGGGGGGATGGGCACTGTAGGAGACTCACACTTTAATCAGAGAAACTAGCCTTAGAGTGAAGACTCAAAACCCATTTGAGAATACTTAGAAAGATGCCTGAAAGGATCAAGCAGATGACTTTACTAATGGATTATGTTAAATCTTTTGGGAACAATTAATGTCCATCATATGCAAATTTTATCAAAAATATATGAGGATTAGAGTCTATTCAAATTAATTTATAAAGTCAGCATCACCCTGATTTTAAATAAAATATTCCAAATACTTAAGAAGAAAAAATGGTGACCATTCTACAGGTTGAGATAATTTATGCTGCATACTGGTGCATGACAGGGGCTGGATGAGATTTAGTTATGATGTGGGACCTTTCCTAAGTGCATTCAGTCAGCCACTACAATTGAAGGGGCCTCAAAAGGGTCAAAATATCATTATCTTTCAATTCCATAAACTTTTTGAAGCCCCTTTGTAGTTGAATGTTTTCAGACATAAAACAATTTAAAATGGATATAAGACTTTCACAAATCTTACAATCTGGAAAGGATTAATTAAGAAAAACCGACTTCTATTTATTGTGTGCCAATCATAAAATTTCCCCTAGATATCTGTCCACATAGCAGGATCTTATAAGATGTCCAACATACAAAATACAATCACAAGACAAAATGTATAAAACTCTAAAAGGAAAGAATTAGCAAAATGTGATTGGAGTCCAGAAGTGAGTAGTCACAAATTGCTGAGAAGATCGATGATCTCTTAGTGAGTATAATAGCTGAGTTAAAACCTGAAAGATGGGGAAGATTTCACTTGGCTACAAACTAAGTAGTGGAAATGGCAATGAGAAGAGGGAAGAAGTTAGAAATTGTTTTCCTTGAGAAAACAGACAGTAAAACAGTTTAGAAAAATCACTGAGTATGTTTAGAGGTGTGGTAGAAAATTAGGCTATTAAGAAAAGTTAAGGACAAGGAGTGACAAATCTTGACTAGCATGCTGCCTTTTGATTTATTCTGATAGCATTGAAGTAGTTATGCAAAAAAAAATTTCTTTAGCCAAGGAAAATGATGCTTATCATATTGAGTTAAGAAAGAGATAAAACAGTATTATTCATTCACTTCTTTATTAACTTAGTACTTATTGAATATCTTCTTTGTATACTGTACTATGGCAGAAACTGGGAGGCAGTTAGCAAAAAAGAAAAATATGATTTGACCATCTTAAATTACATGATAACAGAAATGTAAAAGACATTAGTGAGATATATTTCGCAAAATGTGGACACATAAAATGTTCTGGAAATCACAATGAGTGGAAGAGATACAGAGTCCTGATTTCTCAATGAGATGAATTGACGCAATGGATTTCTTAACCAGTGGCTACAACAATGGACTCAAACATAGCAACGATTGTGAGGCTTGCACAGCACTAGGTCATAACACATTCTTAGAATCACACTTGACAACCTGCCATGAATCATCTCTCCCTACTAGATCCCAAAAGACATATGCAAAGGGGAAAAGCAGAGTTAAATTGTCCTTTAGTGCTAACTGGAATTTGGCCACAAACTTTCATACAGTACTACCTTATAGTAAATAGCCTTTAAACAATCTAGCCCATGTTTCTTCTAATGAATTATCTCTGGTTCCTATTTTATAAGATAAAGTTTTGTGTGGAAGTGCGGATACATTTTACTTCATGGAAATTTGGGGTATGACCCTCTTTTCATAAGAGAAAAATGGAGGAAAGAGAGAATATGATTTGAACTACAAGGTCATCAGTTCAATCTCACCAGCCACTTCTCAAAAACTCTATACAGCATTGCTGTGAGTTGGAACCCATTCATTGGCACTTAACAACAACTATTCCTTAGGGTTTTCAGTAGCGTAGTGGTTACGAATCAGGCTGTGAACCTTAAG
>NW_006408602.1:11521417-11523965 GCF_000296735.1 Chrysochloris asiatica | reverse complement strand
TTGTTGTTGTTATTAAGTGCCGCTTTTACTAACTAGAACCATACTTTCCTCAGTAGATATGGCAATGCTTTTTTCTCATAACTCAACATATCAGGTGCACAAACCTCTTCATAGGAGAGACATAGGTACCACACAGAGAGAAACCATCTTCCATAAAGCCTTCGGATTGGAAACATACCAGGGATACATTGTGGCCAGTGATGTTTTTCCCCAGCATGATCATAAACTTTTTGAGGGTTATACAGCCAGGGTATGGATTCTGGTGCATTGAGGGATGGCAATTCCCTCACCATGAGAAGGGAGTGTGGCCACTTCCTACCTGCCCTCATGATAACCAGCTTCATACATTGGTGGGAAAACTGGAACCATGCCTTCAATTGTCCTTAAGGTAATATTTCTGCAAAATTTTTTACTACTTCAAAATTAAGCTGGTCAATGCATGACATACTTGAGATCATTTTTTTTTTTTTACAGTTGCAGAGGACTGCCTTTGTTCATGTGAAAATAAGAAGCCAAAAAGTCTTTCTCTGGAACTGGTCTTTGGATGGTTTATAAAAGATTAAGCAGGAAAACAAGGTCTAGAAAACAACATGACTTGAGGTCAGCAAAAGAAAAAAATAGAACCAAGAAGAATATAATAATGATAAAATGAGCCTAAATGTTTTGAAATATAGATTTAGATTAGATGTAATGTATTTTATGTACCACTTTTAAATTTTCTTGACCATTTCAGCATTCTGCAGTTTTATCAGCCATGTTGTTCCCCTATCCTATCCTTCACTTTATCTAAATCATTCTTTTTTCTTTCTAGTATGTTCCTGAGTTCATTTTCCTTTTAAAGTTACACTGTCCAAGTTGAATTGTTGAATATAACCAATTGGTATAACCCATATGGCACATCAGTTCTGCAATGGAGAACATGGACATAAATTCCTGTTAGTCCTCAAATTCTACCTCTATATCTGTGTAAGGTACTAACACAGTTACCATTTAGATAACTCTGGTTGCCCAAATACACCTGTATACTGAAATACAACTCACACATTTTTTATCAAAGGCCAATATTGAAAAAATATTTTAAGTTTGAAAAAACCCTGCCCATTTCACCCTAGATTGTTACAAAGAGCAGTATAAACCATGTGGATAGAAACTTCTGTTGAACTTACTGATTTTCCTTTCATGACTGCTTTTAATTCAATTTGACTGGACAGCTTTGGTAAAAAGATAGATAAAAAAGACAAAGTCAACTAGTGCTATTTCTGCACCATAAAAATTTACTATGCTCATGAGTACACAGTTCTAAAGTAAATAATATATTATATAAAAGACATTCTGAATCAAATTAAAGAAAATTATCTCTATGATGAACTACTTTAATATTTAAAAAAATGTGATCCACATCTAATGTCAATGGAAAATATAATGCCTTGTCTTAATATTTGATCCAGTTGATAGTTTATTTAATACCATTTCTGATGGTCATGTTAATTCATATATCCTTTAACCACACGGAAGAATAATCCATGATTTTAGAGACAATTATTTTTCTTTGCACACAGTTAAGGTAATGAATCAAAGAATGATCTTTCACTCTGGTTAGCACTATTGATGATACATGAGGAAGTTCTTCCAATGGAACACATGTAGCTACATTAATTAATAATCTATTTTATTCTGTTTTTCTTATAAAGATTTGAGGATATGAGTCCTATTTGGAATAAGAAATCTCCTGAAAATAATCATAATCAAATAAATGTGTTTTAATCTTTCAATATAATTATTATAACTTAAAGTATACTATTATTCTTATCCAAGATCTATCCTATAAATCCTTAGATTAGAGGAATTATTTAATACGTTGTTATAAGTAACAGGCATACATATGAGTGTATTCTTCCTCTGTTTTAGGTCTTTGCACATTTCATTATAATGCTTGACTTTGTCTTATTGACCTGCCCTTTGAAATTTTCTGTTTGCTCTTTTACAACCTCATGTGTTCCATTCACTTCAGTATCCAGGGTTTATCCTACAGCACCAATATCATCCTCTAAACTTACTTTGATCTAACTTCACCGTTCGATTGTCTTGAAAAACAGCCCTCATTTTTTCCTGCTGTAAACCAACTGTGTTAACTATTACCTCTGTCTGAAATGCTCTTTCTACAGATTTAAGGCTTCTTGTCATCACTAAGGTCTCAGGTTAAGTAAAGGGCAATCCCACAGAGAGGTTACTGGTCTAAAAGAGCTCTCAACTTTTATACTGTTTTATGAATTTATTTCTCAAAGTGAACACTATAAAATGATTCTACTTGTTTTTATATAATCATTGTCAGCTTTTAAGTGTTTACCATCTTTGCAATTATATATCTTAAGTTGGCAGTAACATCTCATCATGGAGTGTCACTAGGATCATGCTAAGTGTTCTTGGATCATTGTGCTCTTCGTTCTATCATAGCACTGAGTACTCCTTGTATCTTTCTGTTTAATTGTCCCCTAAATCTACTATGTGTAAAATTCAAACCATTACTTGTAATATTGAAACATTCTAT
>NW_006408602.1:11517649-11521067 GCF_000296735.1 Chrysochloris asiatica | reverse complement strand
CATTGGCAATGAACTAGTCTCCAGGAACCAATAAAATACAAATAGAAATATTCCAACAAACTGAAGCAGCACTGGATGTACTCACTCATCTATGCCAAGAAATTTGGAAGACAGCTACCTGACCATCTGCTAGGAATAGGTTCATATTTGTGCCCATTCTGAAGATAGGTGACACAACAGAATGCATAAATCATTGGACAATATCATTGATATTATATGCAAGTAAAATTTTTCTAAAGTTAATTCAAAAATAGCTGCAACAGTACAATGACCGGGAATTGGCAGAGGTTCAAGTGGATTCAGAAGAGGACGTGGAATGAGGCATATCACTGTTGACATCAGATGGATCTTGGCTGAAAGCAGAAAATACTAGAAAGATTCTTCTTGTTGTTGTTGTTAGGTGCCATGGAGTCGGTACTGACCCATAGCGACCTTATGCCCAGCAAAACAAAACATTGCCCAATCCTGGGCTTACCTTACTACTGTTGCCACACTGAGACCCTCAATGCTGCCACTTGGCCAATCCATCTCATTGCGGGTCTTCCTCTTTTTCTCTGGCCCTCCACATTACCAAACATGATATCCTTCTCCAGTGACTGGTCCCTCCTGACAATATGTCCAAAGCATGAGGACAAAGTTTGGCCACCTTGGCCTCCTAGGAGCACTCTGGCTGCACTTCTTCCAAAACGGATCTATTGGTTCTTTTGGCAGCCCATGGCACTTTCAATAATCTCCCCCAAAACCATAACTCAAAAGCATTGATTCTTCTAGGTCTTCTAGATTTTGCATGTATATGAGATTACCGAAAATACCATGGCTTGGGTCAGGTGCACCTTAGTCGTCAAGCTGACATCTTTTCAACATTTAAAAAAGTTCTTGTGCAGCAGATTTGCCTAATGCAATACGTCATTTGATTTCTTGACTGCTGCTTCCATGAGAAAGGTACTTACCTGTGCTTTAATGAGTATGCAAAGGCTTTCAACTGTATGGCTCATAACAAACTATGGGCAACATTGCAGAGAATGGGTATTCTGGAATATTGAGTTGTGCTCAAACAGAAACTGTACATAGACCAAGAGAGAGTCTTTTGAACAGAACAAAGGGACACTGAATGGTTTAAAAATCAGAAAAGGTGTGTGCCAGAGTTGTACTCTTTCACCTTACTTATTCAATCTATATGCTGAACAAATAATCTGAGAAGTTGGATTATATAAAGAAAAACGTGGTATCAGAATTAGAGGAAGATTCATTAACAACTTGTAATATATGAATGAAATAACTTTGCTTGCTGAAAGTGAAGAGGACTTAAAATACTTACTGACGAAGATCCAAGAATACATCCTTCAGTGTGGGTTGCAACTCAATGGCAAAAAAAAAAAACCCAACAAAAATCCTCTCCATTGGACCAATAAATAACATCATAATAAATGGAGAAAGATTGAAACTTTCAAAGACTTCATTTTACTTGTATTAACTCACGGAAGCAACAGTCAAGAAATCAAACAGAATATTGCATCAGGCAAATCTGTTGCACAAGACCTCTTTAAAGTGTTCTTGAGCAAAGATGACAGATTGAGTACTAAGATGAGTCTGACCCAAGCCATGATATTTACAATAGCCTCATATGTATGTGAAGTTGTAGTATGAATCAGGAAGACTACAGAAGAATTGATGTATTTCAGTTATCACGTTGGAGAAGAATATTAGAAGTATGGATTTCTAGAAGAATGAACAAATCTGTTTTGTAAGCAGTGCAGCCAGAATGCTCCTTACAAGTCAGGATGGCAAATTTCTTCTGTCATACTTCGGACGTATTATCAGGAGGGACCAGTCCTTGGAGAAGGACATCCTGCTTGATAAAGTGGAAGGTTAACAGAATAGAGGAAAACCCTGCAAAAGATGGATTGACATGGCAACAGCAATGTGCTCAGGCATAATACAATTATGAAGATGGTTCAGGGCTGGGTGGTGTTTTGCTTTGTTGTTCATAGGGTTGCTATGAATCAGAACCGACTTGACAGCAGCTGGCAACAACAGCTAAACCACCAGCTTCTCCTTGGAAACTCTATACAGTGTTACTCTGAATCAAAACCAACTAACAACACTTAACAACAATAACAGCAATGTAACTTTAGCTCATTGGCGTAGCAGAGGCTGCAACATTGATTTGGGCTTTTGGCAATGTAAGAATCTTATTATGATTATAAAGTTGGATTTTAAGGTAAAGTGAACAATACAGTTCACTTTAAAAACATCACCCTGCTGCAGTCTAAATAATGAATAGAAAATGAGTACACCTGAAAAAAAAAGAATGAAAAATGAAAGCAAGACAATGACAACAACAATTCACTAGATATGAATATCTCATCTAGCTTAAACTCACCCCCACACATTCCTATATGTGACAGCCAAGAACATCTCCAGACATCACCAGTGTTTCCTGAGGTGCTCCAGTTGAGAACAATTCCACCCCAGTGAAAATTATTCTAATCAGTGCTGTAAGTGTTACAAGTATTTTATCTACAAGCAATATGTATACCATGATCTCATCACTCCTGTGTCTGTTTGTTATACTGTGGAGGCCTATGTGTTATTGTGATGCTAGAAGCTTTGTCACTGGTATCTTCAATGCCATCAGGGTTGCCCATGGTGGACAGAGACTAGGAATAAGAAGAATGGTTAGCCACTGAAAACCTTATGAATAGCAGTACAAAACTGTCAGATACCACCAGAATATTGAAGATTGAGACACTATGAATAGAACCAGAATATTGTCAGATTGAGTGCTGGAAGATAAGCCTCTCAGTTTGGAAAGCATTCAGAATACAACTGGGAAAGGACTGCTTCCTCTATTCATCTTGATGATGGGAACAGAGTTAAACTTTCCGGATCTTCATTTGCTGATGGGGCACCTCTCAAAATAAGGAGAAACAGCTGTGAATATCAATTAAAATTTGGAACATGGAATGTAATGAATCTAGAAAAACTGGTAGTTGCCCAAAATGTAATGCATAAAGATTGATATCCTAAGCATTAGTGAGCTGAAATGGACTGGTATCAGCCATTCTGAATCTGACAATTATATGGTTTAACTATGCCAGAAATGACAAATTGGAGAGGAATAGCATCATATTCATCATCAAACAGAAAACTTAAAGATTTATCTTGAAGTATACTATTGTCTGTGTTAAGATAATATCCATATGCTTGCAGGGAAGACCAGTTAATACCACTATTATTCATATCTACACATGAACCAGTAAAGCCAGTGATGATGAAACTGGAGAATTCTACTAACTTCTTCAGTCTGAAATTGATCAAGCATGAAATCAAGACATATTAATATGTATTAATGATTACTAGTGATTGTATCAGTAATTGAAAAATATTGCCTTGGTGATAAAAACAATGCTGGAGA
>NW_006408602.1:11513958-11516714 GCF_000296735.1 Chrysochloris asiatica | reverse complement strand
TTTGAGTTATGGTGTTGGAGATGAATACTGAAAATACCATGAACTGCCAGAGAGGCATATATATCTCTGTAGGAAGAAGTACAGCCAGAATACTCCTTAAAAGTCAAGATGGTGAATCTTCATCTGTCACACTTCACACACTTTAGCAGAAGGGACCAATTCCTGCAGAACAGCATGCTTGGTAAAGTGGAGGTTAGCAAAAAAGAATAAGACTCCCATTGAGATGGATTGGCACAGTGGCAGAAGCAATGGGCTCAAGTGTAACAATGATTGTGATTATGATGCAAGACTGGGTTGTGTTTCATTCTGTTGTAGATAGGGTCACTATGAGTCAGAACTGATCCCATGGCACTTAACAACAACGGCATCAACATATCGCTATCATTAACTGCTGAATTTCTTAAGAGAAGGAAAAATGTAAAAAAGGAAAAATCATTTTGATTTTCAGAATCTTGCACATTGTCTAAAATGAATCTCCTTTAAGATTTATTTAATGAGTTTAATTATATATTTGTAGAGCAAAAGAAATAAGATAAAAAATTAGAGTAGATTTTTTAGCTAAAGATCTCTTTAGCTCTTTTGGTATTGTGGTATATTACAAAGTGTTTAAAATTGGAGGAAAATTCTAGGAGAATTAATGTTGCTGTTAAGTGCATTGAGTTGGTCTGATCGATAATGACCCATACGGTTTCCAGGGAGTGACTGGTGAGTTTGAACCACCGATCTTGCCGTTCAAACAAAACTTGCTGTCCAGTGCTTATTGTACAATGCCACACTAGGACTCTCTAGAAGAATTAGAGTGAAACAATAAGAATGCAGAAATAATATTTAATTTTTATTTCTTTAGTGAAATTTGCTGTTCATTTAGAACTGTGTTTAATGAGATTAGTTATTGGTATCGTCAAAGTCAATTATTATGAAATATTTTCATTCATTAATCCAATCAAATGCTAAACTAGACATAAAAAGGAAAATAAGACAGATTAGAATTCCTGGCCTCAAGATATTTACAGTCCAGTGAAAATATAAACTTGCAAATGAACGATTTAAAACGTTATCTTCAAACTATCACTTTAAATAAGAACTCAGGTCAGTTCACTCCTTTACTTAAAACTCTTCAATGTCTATCCATTATATGGTTTGTGGTGGTGAGTTTTATTTGTCAATAGGCTTGACTATGTTGTTATTCATTATTAGCTGCCATCTACTAGGCCCTTCATTTAGTACACAATATTTAGTCGGCCGCCATGTGCAGTGCTGCCCAGTCCTTTGCCATTCCCACGGTCAATTGTGAATTGGATCACTGTGATTCATAGAATTTTCATTGGCTGTTTTCAAAAGCAGTTTCTCAAGCTTTTCTTCCTAATCTGGAAGCTCTGATGTAACCTGTTTAACAGCATTTGTTGTTGTTAATTGCCATCAGTTTGATTCTGACTCACAGTAGCCTTATATGGAATTTTCCTGGCTGTACATCCTTTCAGAAGCAGAAAGCTTCATTTTTTCTCCCCCTGAGTGACTGGTAGGCTAAAAACATCAATCTCATGGTTGACATTCAGTGCTTATTGTACAGATCCACCTCACAGGTAGAACATGGGAACACTGAATGGTTTAAAATTTAAAAAGGTGTGAGACAAGGTTGTATTCTTTCACCATACCTATTCACCTGTATGCTGGGCAAATAATCGAGAAACTGAATTATATGAAGAAAAATGTGACATCAGGATTGGAGGAAGACTCATTAACAACCTGTGATATGCAGATGATACAACCTTGCTTGCAGAAAGTGAAGAGGACTTAAAACATTTAGTGATGAAGATCAAAGAGCACAACCTTTGGTATGGATTACATCTCATTGTAAAGAAAACAAAAATCCTCACCAGGGAACCAATAAACAACATTCTTATCAACAGAGAAAAGATTGAAGTTGTCAAGGACATATTGTCAGGAGGGTCCAGTTGCTGGAGAAGGATATCATATTTGGTAAGGTGGAGGGGCAGCGAAAAAGAGGAAGACCCCCAACAAGATGTATTAGCCAAGTGCCAGCATCAATGGACTCATACGTGGCAATAGTAGTGAGGTTGGCCCAGGATCAGACAGTGTTTTGTTCTGCTGGGCATAAGGTTGCTATGGATTGGTATTGTCTTAATGGCACCTGACAACAGCAACTTAACAGGTAAATACCACTGGCAGAGGAGTGGTGCCTGCATATGAGGTGAATAGACTTTGGTCTTTGACATACTGTTGTTTTTGTTGTTAAGTGTAATCTAGTTGGTTTGACTCACAGCAATCCTGTATGATGTTTCCAAGGAGTAGCTGGGGGATTTGAACTGCTGAACTTGCTATTAGTAGCCCACTGCTGGACCTCCAGCTCCACAGCAGGACTGCAGCATACAAGGTGCGAACTCTATCAGTGAACCACTGACACCTCATAGTTATTTGACTTTTGTTGCTGAAGAGTCGATTCTGATTCATGGTGATCTCATGTATGCAGAAGAGAATGACTCCATAGAATTTTCAAGGCTGGGAATTTTGGGAAGCCAAACTTATCTTCTGGGGTACCTCTTGGGGTGTTTGAAGCAACAACCTTGCAACTAACAAAGAGTTTAACAATTTGCACCTCCAGTGACTCTATAGCTTAATGAGAAAAGATTGAAGTTGTCAAGGATTTCATTCTTCTTGGATCAACTATCAACACTCAAGGAAGCAGCAATCAAGAAATCAAATGACGTATTGCATTAGGCAAATCTGTTGCACAA
>NW_006408602.1:11507750-11513593 GCF_000296735.1 Chrysochloris asiatica | reverse complement strand
GATGGACTCAAGCGTGGCAACAGTAATGAGGTTGGCCCAGGATCGGGCAGTGTTTTGTTCTGCTGTGCATAAGGTTGCTATGAGTCGGTACCAACTTGATGGCACCTAACAACAACAATAGAGTTATTGAATCAAAGAGCAATCTAGATGTTACTGTAAGAGTATTTTGCAAATGTGATTAGTCTATAATCAGTTGATTTTAAGTAAAGGAGATTGTTGTTGTAGTTGTTGTTAAGTGCCATCAAGTGGGTTCTGACTCATAGCAACCCTGTATAGGGTTTCCAAGGAGTGGCTAGTGAGCTTGAACCACCAGCCATACGGCTCAAACCAACCTTGCAGTCCAGCACATTAACCCACAGCACCACAGCAGGACCTAGATTATATGGATGAAGTTAATTCAATCATTTGAAAGACTTCATGTGGAAAATTAAGTTTTCTTTGAGGAAGAAGAAATTCTATCTGTGGATAGAAGCTTTAGCTCATGTTTGAGATTTCCAGCCTGTCCTTCCTGAAAGCCTGTTCTGTACATTTTAGATTCACCTCGCCAGCAACCCCAAATCATGTAAACCAAATCATAGCAAAAACCTATATATAATCAATTGATTGCTTCTGTTGTAGAACCCTGATTAATACACATGATGTGAAAGAAGTTTCTTGCAAGTCCCTACATGGTAATTGGCCATCCTAGTATTTGCTTGGTAATGACTTTTCTTTCTATAGGAACACAGTGTTAATCACTTATGGCTAACCCTGTTGGAGCAGTGGTTAGGAGCTTGGCTGCTAACTGGACTATAGGCAGTTCAAACTTAACAGCTATTCCAGAAGAAAGAAGTACCTGTCTACTTCCTTAAAGATTGCAGTCTTAGAAACCTAGTTCTACTCTGCCCTTGGGTCCCTATGAGTCAGAAACAACTTGACGGAAATGGGCTTTGGTTTGAATGAGTGTTGGGTTATTAACCCTGTGTGAGGGACCATTCAATAAGATTGCTGGCCACACCATAAGATTTAAATCCACTGGTTTTTGGACTTCTACTATCTTGTGCTTATGGTAACTGTCCCAATGTTAGCACTGAAAGTCCTATGTCCTGGAAAACCCGAGTCTTGGTGTGGAACTATAGGATAAACACTCGACTGCTAGGTTGGTTTGAACTGCAAGGTCAGCAGTTGAAACTCTCCAGCCACTTCTCAGACAGCCTATACAGCATTGCTGTGAGTCAGAACCGACTTGACAGCATTGAACAACAACATCAATAACAGTATTGATTTTGAGCAATGGATGCAGAAGGTTGAAGGAAGAGACTAAAACCTACCCAGTATCCTGATAAATAGGGGTTGCAAACAATCTTATTTTGAATATAGACTTGATGAAACATAGACTATTTGTCTTGTTTTTGCTCCTGGTGTGTTTCTCCTAATCACTGATTTGTGGTTCATGGTAATAGATTACAAATTATTGCATTACTTTTGAGTAGAACTTAAGTTCTTTTTAAAAATGCTTGAATTTTTAAAATTGAAGAACACACAATAATAATGCCTATAAAAATCAAATATTCAGTAAAGAGAGAAAAGGAAGTAAAAACAGGTTTCAGTATTATTCAGAAAGGAACATTGTAAAAATGCTATATTTTTCTCATACTAAATGTTTAATAAGTCTTACTATTAATTATTAGGAATCTTTGGGTGGCACAAATATCTTATGTGCTTGACTGCTAATCCAAAATATTGGGGGTTTAAATCCATCCAGACGTACCCTGGAAAAAAGACCTAAAGATCTACTTCAAAAAGATAATCCATTGTAAACTTTTTTGGACCACAATTGTATCTTATATACATGGGAATGTTATGACTCAGAGTGGATTCAATGACAATTAGTTGCTTTTCTTTCTTAATACATACGCTATTATTATTGTATGATTTTTTAAAGTGAAGTTTTAAATGAAAAAAAAAAACTTGATAAGGACAGTTGGTCATAACAATCCAATTTATTTTCTGAAACATGACTTCTACTTTTAAGTAAGAATACTTACAGTGGCTCTGAGATTGCTCTAAAGAGGTGTATTCTTAAGGGGATGATACACGTTAGGGACTTCAGATTCTTGAAATGGGTGAAATTGTAAATGTGACGGATCATTATTATATTTTCATTTTTCAAGAAATGGAAAGAGCAAAAGGATAAGTATGGTTCATCTTCACATAATAGGCTCAGATAATCTTAGGGAAACACCTCAGACAACAAAAAGCATTCAGAACACCCAAATCTTCTGAAACTTCCTAATCTTTGCACATGATGTTGTTCAAATTGGATTTCTCTGGAATTGCTTCATTGTATTTTTGTCAAAACATGTAATATTTTTCTGGCCCACTAAACTAAACCTCATTTCAACCCTGATGGATATAAAAGTTTTCTTTTATCTTACAATAGTATAGCACATAGTACTTATGATTATCCTCAGAGAAGAATATTTTGTTCATATTGTGGAACCAATGCATTGCCTCTACTGGGTTTTGGCATGGAAATCTTATATACACATCTTCTTACTTGTACTAAATGGGATTATTGAAAGAAATATTAATAAATGCAATTGCCTGCATTAACCACAATTAAAAATGATAAATAAGAAAGACATAAAACGTCTAAGAAATGTTTATTCAGGAGTATCTTTGATGAGATCATATATATTTTTTATGACTTTATGCAAAACATGGAAGTAGATATTGATATGCAGGCATAAATCCAAGGAAGTATAAAAATATATGGCTACATTAATAATGATTGCAATCATTTGCGTTACTTCTATGTTCTGATACTATTTAAGTACAGTACATACATTATTCAATTTAATCTGCACAATACCTTTGTGGCAATTACTGTTTGCTTACACCATGTAGGAGCCCTGATTGACTTCCCCTGGATTCACAAGGGAGAAAGAGAATCGAATTCAAAATCAACCCAAGGTCAATTCCTATGAATCAGAGGTCAGACATAACTCCCTGCCTGAAACCTTGGTTACCCTATTCTGAGAATAATCATCCCTCCCACAGCACTCTGCTTCATATCGGGGTTTGACAATTCATTGCAATGGCTACACAGAACTAATAACAATGCTTAAAATTAAGGGGTTTATTAGGAAGTGAATCGGGTGTAAAAAAATAACTCAGGATTCAGCAGTGATATTCATGACATTGTATGATGATTTTCACATTCCGATTTAGGCACCTCTCTTAGAAATGGGCACAAATCTCTTCCGATCCGTTGATCAGGTAGCTGTCTTCCAAATTTCTTGGCATAGGTTAATGAACACTTCCAGTGTTCAATTTATTTGTTGAAAAATTTCTATTTGTATTCTGTCAGTTCCTGGGGTCATGCTTTTCGCCAATGATTTCAATGAAGCTTGTATTTCTTCCTGCCATGCCATACTTTTTTGATTTTTGTAAAAAGTTTTTATTGTGAATGAGTGATAGTTTACATGGGAGAATATCGGTTTTACACTCATCCTATCATGTTTTGTTTCATTGCAATGATTACAATCTCCTCCATGCAGCACCATTCAGTAAGATTTGCTTCTATTTCCTCTGTGTTTTTTGTTTTTTTAAATGTACACAAATACACTCAGGACTATATCATCATTTAAATAACCAACCAAAAGGCACATTCTGAAAACCTGCCTCCTGGCTTCCAGTACAGTCTTTCTCTTTTCATTAGTCTGGAGTCCTCAGCTGCTTTATCTCTCCATGTCCTCATCTGTCTCCATCTCTGGTGTCGCTGTGTCTCTGGATGGGGTTCCACATTCCACTCATGCTCTTCTCCCTTGATATTCCTAGGGTCCTCTGTTCCTGTAATGTAAGATTAACTACTCCCCTGTTTTTGTTACAAAACTTCTACCTTTATAGTTGTGACAATTGCAATTAGTCATGATAATAATTACTCATTTTTGAATTATAAGAATCTTATCCCCATCTCCTTTCACCAGACCCATCTAGACAAGCTGAAAACTATTACGTGGGGTTCTACCTTTCCCCGCACAGTCTAAAGCTAACATTCCTCTTGAAAACTTGTAAGCCACTCACTTTATGCATTTATTGCCCCTCCCTCCAATTTTAGGTAGCCAATGTCTAAGTTGCCCATCCCTACCAACTCTGTGTACAGAGGGGATAGGACTGATCTTTGATGTGAAGATTCCTTCCCTCTCAGTTGGTATTTTGAGTTACTACATCAATAAATATAGATCAAATTCCTCAAATTAAGCAATTTGCACTTGTTTCCTTTATCAAAAAAATGTTTATCTTCTAGTCAAGTTCTGATCATGAAGCCATGGAAGCTAGGTCAAATAGGTATTATCTGCAAGTTTAGGCATTCGTGTGCATATTCCCTTACTTCATATTAGCTGGACACTTTACTCTCAGTTCTAGTTCTCCATGACTACGTGCTTGTCAATGGACTCAGGAGTTTCCAGGTCTTACCATTCTTTGGACCAACCAGCCCTTCCTCTCCTCTCATCTCCAACAAGAATCTATGGAATGTAGTCAAATTCAGCCCATATCTTCATTGCTGCCTTTCCCCCGCTTCCACTCTCCAGTAGACCAGTATGGTCACCAGCAAGCTTACATGCCTGTTCGTGTTCCCTTTGAGTTTCAGTCTTGGAGGAAGGTTTGTCCTGAAAGCATACCGTGATTCTTAATCATTTGCTATCTCTTGAAATGGTTGAATATTGATCAATTCTTTTTGGTAAAAAGACTCTTTGTAATACTTCTACTTTTAATCTTTTCTGCTTTATTCAATATTTTGTCCATGTTGTTGTTATAAAGTGCCATTGAGTCAGTTCCAACTCACAGCAATCCAGTATAGGGTTTCTAAACCTGCTGGTGGGTTTGAACTACCAACCTTTCTATTAGTAGCCCAGTGCTTAGCCTACAGTGCCACACCAGGATTCCATATTTTGCCCAAAGAATCCTTCAATATGTCAAGCAAAGTCTTGAATTTTTTCTTCAGTTCTTTCAGCTTGAGAAATACTATGGGTGTTCTTTCCTTTGGGTATTCTAACTAGAGGCATTTGAACATTTCATTATGATACTTGACAGTTATTATGCAATCTATTACATCCTGTAATTTTGTCCCTACATTTTCACTGATGATCTTTATTGTCCTAGGTTTTACATTTAGGTCTTTAGTCCACGTTGAGGTTGTTATTGTCTATGATGTGAGATACGGGTTTTTATCAGCAATGAGTGGTAGATTTTGTCAAGTGCCATCTCTGCATTTATTGATATGACAATGAGGTTCTTTTCCTTTGCTTTATTTATGCGGTGGATATGTTGATTGATTGTTTTTCTAATACTAAAACATCCTTGTATCACTGGTATGAATCTCATTTTGTCATGACATATTATTTTTTTGATATGTTATTGAATTCTACTGGCTAGGATTGTGTTGAGAACTTTTACACCTATATTCATGAGGGATATTCATTCTGGAATAGTTTGAATAGAATTTGCATCAGTTCTTCTCTGAATGTTTGCTAGAATTCACCAGGAAAGCCTTCTGGGCTTGGACAGTTTTTGTTCTGAGTTTTTTTTTAATGATCTGATAAATTCCTTCTTTTGTTATAGGTCTGTTCTGCCACTTGGAAGTTCTGTAACGTTTTACTTTGTAGTTGTCTTCATTTTAAATTGTTATCTCTGCATTCTATTTTCAATCTTGTATGTTTGTTTTACTTTGGGTACATTATCTGCATTAAATTCTGGGTGATGTTGCCATGTGTGGCAATCTCTGGTTGTAGTTTGCTAATGTTGGTTCTCATTTCAAAGGTCTCCAGTATTTTTTTTTTTTTTTAATTGGCCTGGTT
>NW_006408602.1:11495970-11507576 GCF_000296735.1 Chrysochloris asiatica | reverse complement strand
TGGCCCCATTTCCTTCTTGCCTGTATGGGTTTTGCTGAGAATTCAGATCTTAATTTTATTGGTTCTCTTTTAGAGGTAACTTTCTGGTTTTCAGGATTTTTGTCTTTGATTTTGAAGAGTTGGGCTATGATATGTTTTGCTGATTTTCTTTTGGGGGTCTGTACTGTCTGGGATTCCAACTGCTCGGGTTAGTGCTTCTAGTCTCTCATTCCCTTTGATGTGGCGCCAGCTGCCCAGAGAACAACAGCTTCCCTGCATGCCTTCTAAGCTGAGGGTCTCATATTTTGGTATGCATATGACAATGTTCTGCTGCCATTCATCAGGGGCTAACTATCCAGAAATAGTCTGCCTTTCCTTCTTCCTACTCTGTCTTAGACTGAATACTCTGCTGAAACCTGTCCACCATGGTTGACTATACTGGTGTTTAAAACACCTGTAACATAGCTTCCAGAATCACAGCAACACAAAAGCTACCACAGTATGACAAACTGACAGAAAAGTGTTGGAATAAATGTCTAGAAACTACAAAATACACTACCATATACATACCAACACCTCAAAAAAAGAAAGCTGTTTGTTTGTTGTTTTTTTTTCTCATGGCTTGCTTTATAATTTTACATACTCTCAAGAGTGAATGGTAACTTAGTGTCATTACACTGTGGTTATCATCAAGCAGTTCCACGGGCAGAACATCTTGAGCCATTTTCTATTGTTACTCTGATCTCCTGAAGACAATCAGGAGGTTAAGTGACCTCTGGAGACAGCTAATAAGACTTCTATCTTGAGCTCAAAAGTCACAGACACAATTATCTCCAATCATCTAAAGAACAAAAAGGCTAGAGAAATGAAATTTTAGGGGGTCACCAAGTTTTCAAACTGATTATCTTGTTCATATTTCTGCTTTTATTTAAAAAGTGTTCAGAGTCTAAAAAGAAATAAGACATTGTCATGTTTCTGTATGCACCAGTTCAGCTCTGCCTCTAACCACAACTATTACATGTCACTTGATTTTTCTGGAACTAAATTTTCCTTGTCTACAAAATAAAAATATTTCTAAGGTCACTTGTAAATCAAATTTCTCTGTATGTGCTTGAGACTATACCCTTTAGTTCCCATCTTTCTTTTTTATGTTTGTCTTCAGCATGTGCAAACATGAAAGCTTAATGAAAACTAACAGATCATCCAAGGACATATCAATAGAAGGCTCCGTGGTAAGGGACATGGACAGATGCTATTTTATTGAACCTTTCCTCATTACGTTGATAAAATGAACTGATTAGTGAATATGAAATTAAGAAAACATTTTTAATGTCTCAACAACTCCAGAAAAGAAAAATATTGTTCAAAATGTTAATATTTATGTTGTTATTGTTGTTGTTAGGTGCCATTGAGTCAGTACCAACTCATCATGACCCTGTGTTTAACAGAACAAAATACTGCCCAGTCTTGGGCCAACCTCACAATTGTTGGCACGTTTGAGCCCATTACTGCTACCTACCACTGTGCCAATCCATGCAATTGGGGGTCTTCCTCTTTTTATCCGACCCTCCACTTTATCAAACATTATATCCTTTTCCAGTGATGGTCCCTCCTGACAATGTGTCTAGAATATGATAGAAAAAATCAGGCCATCCTGGCTTCCAAGGAACACTCTGGTTATACTTCTTCTAAGACAGATCAATTTGTTGTTTAGCCAGTCCATGGTACTTACACATCATGTCTTTACAAAATAATGTTTTTCTAGTATATCATTTTCCAACTATTGATGGAAAAGTGACACCTGATGCAATGCTGCTGTGTGCCATCTAGCCAGCTTCAACTCATACTGAGCAGAAAGCCTCATCTTTCTTCATTGGAGCAGCTGAGGAATTTTTGAAGTACTAACCTTTTGGCTAGTAGCCCAATGTGTAAACCAAAGATAAATTTTTCAATAAATAAATAAGCATTGAATTGTTGTTGTTGTTGTTGTTGTTGTTGTTGTTGTTGTTAAGTGCCGTCGAGTCGGGTCCGACCCATAGCGACCCTGTACAGGGTTTCCGAGGGTGTAAATCCTTACGGGAGTAGAAAACCTCATCTTTCTCCCGCGGAGCGCCTGGTAGTTTCAAACTGCTGACCTTAAGGTTCGCAGCCCGATTCGTAACCACTACACTGCCAGAGCTCCTGTTTGAATAGTTATTCGAAAATAGGTGTGTGTAGAAACCTACATCTCACTATACAAACTGATCAGTTCCAGATTGATTGTAGAGCTAAAGGTAGTTGTTGTTAGGTGCCATCGAGTCAGTACTGACTCATAGCGACCTTATGCACAGCAGAATAAAACACTGCCCAATCCTGGGCCAGCATCACTACTGTTGCCACGCTTGAGTCATCGATGCTGCCACTTGGCCAATACATCTCATTGCGGGTTTTCCTCTTTTTATCTGACCCTCCACCTTACCATACATGATATCCTTCTCCAGCAACTGGTCCCTTCTGACAATATGTCCGAAGTATGAGAAATGAAGTTTGGCCATCTTGGCCTCCAAGGAGCACTCTGGCTGCACTTCTTCCAACACAGATCTGTTGGTCCTTTTGGCAGTCCATGGCACTTTCAATATTCTTCTCCAACACCATAACTCAAAAGCATCAATTCTTCTATGGTCTTCCTAAAGATTAAGGGTAAGGTAACAAAGCCTTTGCGGCAATATGAATAAAAGAAAAATCTTCGTGATCTTGATGTATGAAACTATTTCTTAAATAGGTCCCAAATGGAGTAAATACAAAGCAATAACTTGGCAAATAGGTGTAGATTAAAATTAAGAACTCCTTTTAGTCAAAAAATACCTTTGAGGGAGAGATAAGGCAATCCACGGATTGAGGAAAACATTTTTACAAAACACATATTCAACAGAAGACTGTACTATTCAATAAGAGAAAGTCAGACAATTCAATAGAAAGTTTTGCATAAGACATGCCATGGCATTTCACCAAAGAGTGCATCCAAATTGTTAATAAATACAGTAAAGGTGCATAACTTCATTAGTTATGATAAATATGCAATAAACTGCAGTGAAATACTACTACATATCTATCAGAATGACTAAAATGAAAAAAGATTTTTTTAAATACCAAGTAATGGCAAGAATGTGGACTAACCAGAACTCTTATACACAGATGGTGGGAGAGTAAATTAGTAAAATGCTTTGGAAAACACTTTGCCCTTATCTACTAAAGTGGAACATATGTGTGTGCTATCATCTAGTATTTCAATCTCTAGGAATATATCCAACAGATATAGTAAATATGTTCACCAAACACATATACACCAATGCCCATAACAGAAATATGTGTATACCCCAAACTGGAAACTTCTCAAATGCATATAAACAGTAGAATAGATAAAAACTACACAGTAAGGAAAATGAGAGTGATGACTACTTGAAAAATATAAATGAAACTCACACACAATAATATTAATAGAAGAAGCCAGTTATAAGAAAACCTATGACTCTATTTATATTGTTCTTGTGTTGTTAAGTGCCGTGGAGTCAGTTTCTACTCATAGCGACTCTGTATAGGGTTTCCAAGGAGTGATTGGTGAGTTTGAACAGCCGACTTTGTGGTTCCCAGTCAAGTGCTAATCTTACAGCACCATGCCAGGACTCCATTCTGTTTATGTAAAGTACATAAACAGATACAACTGGGTTGCAGCTAGCACATCTAGAATTTTCCTTCTAATTGTCAAAAGACATCCCTTCCCTCAATCTACAATAGCACTGATCCAGGACATGTGACTTGGCTGCAGGAACTGAGCTGAGTTTTACCTTTTTCTAAGGCTCCCGTCTAGCCTATGTTGAAGGTCTGTATCCTTCTCCAACCATGTGCTCACATGCAAATGAGTGCTGTTTCTCTTGGCCTGCATGCACTACTTTCTTCTCTACCCCTTCCATTCTATCTTTCTAAAAACCAAGGAGATACTTCACATTTCCAAATGAAATAATTAGCAACAATTATTGAGAACTTGTAATGGTACAGTGCAACCTGACATTTATAAACTCAAATAGCAGGATTCTATAGCTAGAGCACGAGATGATCATAGGATAATATGCTATATCTGAGATGCATTAGCACCATCAAACACATGCCAAATCTGAGATGCCTCATGGGAGAAATGTGTGGTACTCACAGGTCACTCTAAATTTCTATATAGCCAAGAAACAACTCAATGGCACTTAACAACAATAACAACAGACCTACTTCTATATTTAGGTCATATGTATAGAAAACCAGAAAACCCTGGAAACCATTTGTCCTATCAGTAAAACTTACACATTTATCCTAAAAGGACATAAATTGAGAAAGACATTATGCTCTTTAAGAAAAAAAAAAAAAATGTGCTTGCTGTTGTTAAGTGCCTTCCAGTCAGTTCTGACCCATAGTGACGCTGTATAGGGTTTTCAAGGTATGGCTGGTGAGTTTGAACCACCAACCTTGCAGTTCAAACTGACTTTTGAGTCCAGCACCTTAATACACAGCACTAATGATAAAGGGAATGTTTAAGTTCATTTAGTCACATATTTGCACTGTGTTATGTACTTTCCACATATTAATTCATTTGGTCCATATAATAGTGCTCTGAAACAGGTACTATTATTATCTCTATTTCATAGATGAGAAACCTGAGATACAGAGATATCAGTTGAGCTAAAGTCACACAGGTAGTATGTGGTAAAGCAGATAATAGAACCCAGACACTATACTATGAACTGTTTGAACCCTTATTTCAAGCCCTATGCAAGGCATGGTTTGATGGAGAACTGAGTCAAACATCTTGTTTCACATCAAACATGAGAATCACTCATGCAGTAATTAGCAAGCATAATGCAGTATGGGATATGCTCTAGTGGATGTGCAAAACGTAAATTTGCAGCAGGGGTGAATGTGCAAGAGGTGAATTCCTCTTGGAGGAATGTTTGTCTTGTGTGGTTCTTTCCTCCACAATGACTATTTCAGCCACTCAGACTCTCATGCACATGAAATTCCTTTGGGTCCAACTACCAGTGGTTCAAATAGCATCCAGTGGCGCCTTGGGAGAAAGGCCTAGAGAGCTGCTTCTGTAAAAATCAATCAAGAAAACTATACAGGTGATGGCACGCTTTAGCACATAGGATTACCATGAGCTGAAATCAAATCAACATCAACAGGCTTGGAGTTAGGAGACCCTGAGTGGTACAAACGGTTAGGGGCTCAATTATCAACCAAAAGAATGGCTGTTTGATCCACACAGATGTTTTAGAAGGAAAGGCTGGCAATTTGCTTCCTGAAAGTTTCAGCCATGAAAAACCTATGGAGAACAGTTCTATTCTTAAAAACATGCGGTTGCCATAAGTAAAAGTCAACTCCTTTGCAAATGGTTTGTCTTGGTTTTGGATATCAGAGCACAGATACTCTTTGTTGTTGTTAAATGTCGTTGAGTCAGTTCCAACCCATAGTGACCCTGTTTAGGGTTTCTAAGGAGGAGCTGGTGAGCTTGAACTGGTGACCTTGTGGTTCAAACCAACTTTGCACTCCAGTTCATTAGCCCACAGCACCACACATGCATAAATGACAGCAATAACATATAGCTTGTATTCTAGCAAAAATTTGGAAATGATGGTGGAAGTGACTACGCTATCTATGTGTGTCTATGTTAATTTTCTATTGTTGTTCATTGCCATCCAGTTTTTTTCCAGCTCATGGTGATCTTATGTGGTGAATTCTTTAAGATCATGGACAATGCTTCATTCCACTTTTCTATATCTTTGAATCTAGTTGTCCTTGATAACTAGTGGTGTGTCATGGGAAGAATAATGTCTATGCCATCATCTGGACCTGAGTTAGAATCCCTGCTCCATCATGAGCAATCTAGGTGACATTTCAGAAGGTATTTAAGATACCTGACACTCAGTATTTTCATATGTTATGTGAAAATTATGAAAAAATAAACATTTTCTATAGAGTAGCTATTAAATGAAATCTATTTTTCTTCTATCTTTCAATAAATCAATGAATGAACTCATATATACAAAGTTCAGAGTGAAAACAAACTTAATGATAGTTAAAAGCAGAACGAAAAAACTTGCAAATTTTCTTTATGGAATTAAGATTGTGTTTTAGTCTGACCCAAAGACTGAGCAAGCAGCAGGGTTTCCAACTTTTAACCAACTTAACAGTCTGTGTTTTCTGAGATATACCCTCAAAAGGCCCAGGATATCACAGACAAGAAAAACTTTTGGGATTTAGGCAACTTGAAGTCAAATTTATGTAAATAAATGGTCATTTGTCTCATAGCAGCTTCTGCAATTTCCTTTCCCAATATCTGGTTCTGAAAATAGAAGGCTATGAAGGGACTGTGGGAAATTGAGACAACAGCAATTTCTTTGTCATCTTTTACGAAGTTGTTTTAGTCTTATAAAACTACACCTCCTTTCTAAGAGTAGATTTACCAATCCTGCCCTGGCCCAGGCTCAATGTGAGTAATTGCTTTCTGCTACCTTTCAGGTCTCCCTGGCACTTTCAATTAGCCGTAATTTATATCTTCCAAACTCACAATTGAAACTGCTTTGTATTGCAATCATGGGGCTACACAAAGACAGCAACTAAATTAACATACAATTGGTAAGCTATTGCTATTTTTTATGTTTTATTTAGCCTTACATTTCTGTGGAGTCCTAAAGGTCATGGATTGCTATTTCTGTATTATGTGAAAGATCATTTGAATCTCCAGAGGGCCTTAATCATTGTACCAATTAAAAGTTGAATTAAAAATTACAAAACAAATTTCTATTTGGATGCTTGTAGTTGTTGTTGTTAAGTGCCATCGACTCGATTCTGACTCACAGCAACCCTGTATAAGGATTCTGAGGAGCAGTTGGTGAGCTTGAACTGCCGACCTTGCAATTCAAGCAGACCTTGTGGAAGAGTGTTCATCCTACAGTTCCACTCCAGGACTCCTATTTGGAATAGTCCTATAAATGATTACTGAAATAAGTCATTTCTAAAAATTAAAAAAATGCACACACAATATAAATAATACACATGAAATGATTTGTTCATTTTTTCCCCCTAGTAATTATTTATTAAATACTTGTGCCAACTTCTGTTTCAGGTATTGAAGTCTGAAGGTGAGTGATAGATGACCTATAACAGATGCTTAATGGCAATAGATAACTAAGACAAGAACTTTCTGAGGTAGATCACATTTATTCCTATTTTACATCTGAGAAGCCAAGGCAAAGTAAGTTTATATAGCATTCTTGAGAGAGCACAGCTATCAAATAAAGAATCAAGGCTACACATCTCAGCCATTTCATGTCAACAGCCTTGCTTTCCATCACTGTGATCATCTCTCTCTGAAGCAGGGCAGTCCTGGGCTTTCATCTTACAAGGAAGAATACAGACAATAAACAAGCATACAAACAATAAGAAATAGCTGAGACTGATATAAGTGTTATGAAAATAATTAAAAGATGGTGGCAGTATAAAGGGTAATTGTACTGAGTTAGTTGCTTCAGAATGAATGAAAAGAAGGCCTTTCCACTTAAACTGGGAAATGCACAGCACAAGAAAGAGTCAGCAAAGCAGATGTGAATAATGTATAAGATAAAACCAAGAGCTGGTTTCAGGACCCTAAAATGGGAGCATGCTCAGTATGTTTGAGGAATCAAAATAAACCCACAGTGGCTGGATTAAAGGGGTTAGAGTAAAGATGAATTTTGGTTAGAGACGTAGGTTTTCTTAGGTGCCATTGCATTGTTTCTGACTATAGCGACCCTATGCACAACAGAATGAAACACTCCCTGGTCCTGTGCCATTCTCACAATTGTTGTTACTCATGAGTTCATTACTGTTGCTACTGTGCCAATCCCCCTCTACGGGGGTCTTCCTCTTTTTTTTTTGTCTGTCCAATTTTCCAAGAACAATGTCCTTCTCCAGAGACTGGTCCCTTCTGATAACATGTCTGAAGTATGAGAGATAAAGTCTTGCCCTCCTGGCTTCTAAGGCGCATTCTGTCTGTACTTTGCCCAAGACAGATTTGGTTGTTCTTCTGGCAGTCCACAGTACTTTTACTATTCTCCTCCAACACCATAACTCAAATGCATCAATTCTTCTCTGGCATCCTTTAGCAAGCAAGATTGTCTCATCTTTATATCACAGGTTGTTAATGAGTCTTCCTCCAATCCTGATGCTACTTTCTTCTTCATATAATCCAGGTTCTCAGATTATTTGCTCAATATACAGATTGAATGTTGTTGTTGTTAAGTGCTGTTGAGTCGATTGCGACCCATAGCAACCCTGTATGTGGTTTCCAAGGACCAGCTGGTGAGCTTGAACCACCAACCTTGCAGTTCAAATGACTTTGCAGTCTGACACATTAGCCCACAGCGCCACACCAGATTGAATAAGTATGGTGAAAGAATACACCCCTGCAATACATCTTTCCTGATTTTAAACCAGTCAGCATCCCCTTATTTTGTTCTACAACTGCTTCTTGGTCTTTGTACAGGTTGCTCATGAGCCCAATTAAGTGCTCTATAATACCCATTCTTCTCTATATTATCCATAGCTTGTCAAGAGTTACACAGACGAAAGCTTTTGCCTAGTCTATTAAGTATAGATAAAAATCTTTCTGGCATTCTCTACTTTCAGCTAAGGTCCATTTGATGTCAGCACTGATATCCCTTATTCCACTCTTCTGCATTCAGGTTGACTTTCTGGAAGTTTCCTATTTATTTGTTGTTATGGCTGTTTTTTATTTATTTTAGCAAAATTACATTTGTATGTGATATTAAGGATACTGTTTAATGATTTACTCATTCAATTGGGTCATCTTTCTTTGGAATGGATACAATATGGATCTCTTTCAATTAATCAGCCAGGTAAGGAGACATAGATAGGTACAAGACAGTAAAGGACTTGAGGAATGTAATGCATTTAGACTTTTGTTTGTGTAATAAGAGGCCTTTTGAAGATTTTGGTATGTAAATGGTAAGTTATGCTTTAAGGTTTAAAGAGATTATTTTGAATGGAGAAACTTTAAGGGAACCACTAGAGTGGATGAAAAGAAAAATGAATCAGGAAGTCCGAGTAAAGAGTTACCATCACTTGAATTATGGGAATAGGAGATTATGGAAGAGGAGGGATGTGGCATATGTTTTTATTGACTGTGCTGATGAATGTAGGAATAGGGCAGGTTAGGAAAAGATAAGAATGAAAGAAAAGATATATTATTCAATGACAACCTAAGTCATCAAACTTTATAAGTGTGTTTGATTTGCTTTGTTTTTCCTGTGAATTCTTAATTAGACTATAAAAGATAATTATATGAGGCTTAAATTGTACATTTTCAAATTTACTAACTAAATCAATGATCAAAACTAAAACCAAACCCATTGTCATCGTGTTAATTCCAACTCAGGGCAACTCTATAGGAGAGAGCAGGATAGCTTTGAATGGTTTCTGAGACTGTAAATCTTTATGATAACAGACAGTCTTATTTTTCTCCCACTGAGCAGCTAGTGGGTTCAATAGCTTTGCAGTTAGCAGTCTAACACTTACCCCACTGCACAACCAGAGCTCCTAGACTTTTATATTTGTTGTTGTTGTAGTTGTTAAGTGCTGTCAAGTAGGTTTCAGCTCCTAGCATAAGGTTTCCAAGGAGCAGCTGGTGAGTTTGAAATGTATACCTTGTGATTCAAACTGACCTACATGTTTAATGCTTATCCTATTCACCACAGAAGGAATCTTGAATTATATATTCACTTACGGGTATTTATTTTAATTAATGACTAATGATGCATACCACCACTCATCTGTCAGTTTGTCGTACTGTGGTGGCTTGTGAATTGCTGTGATTCTGAAAGCTATGCAACTGATATTTAAAAACCAGCAGGGTCACACAGGGTAGACAGTTTCAGATGAGCTCCCAGACAAAGACAGACTACGAAAAAGGAGTGATGAAATGCTTTCGAATATTTAGTCACTGAAAATATTATGAATAGTAGAGAAACACTGTCAGATGTATCGCCAGAAAATGAGCCCCTCAGGTTGGAAGGCACTCAAAATGTGACTGGGGAAGAGTTGCCTCCTAAAACTAGAGTTGACCATGATGACGTCAATGGAGTAACACCTGTGGGACTAAAGCCCATGAGACCTTCATTTGCTGATGGGGCACAACTCAAAATGAAGAGAAACAGCTGTAAACATCCATTGAAAAATCAGAACATGGAATGTACGAGGTATGAATCTAGGAAAATTGGAAGTTGTGAAAAATGAAATGGAACACATAAACATCAATATCTTTGGCATTAGTGAGCTGAAATGGATTGGTATTGGCCATTTTGAATCTGACAACCAAATGGTTTACTATGTTGGGAATGACAAATTGAAGAGGAATGGTGTTGTATTCATTGTCAAAAAGAACGTTCCAGATTAGTCATGAGGTACAACGCTGTCTGTGATAGGGTAATAACCATGCGCCTAAGGGAAGTTCAGTTAATACCACTGTTATTCAAATTTATGCAACAACCACTAAAGCCAGTGAGGATGAAATAGAAGAATTCTACCAACTTCAATCTGAAATTGATCAAACAGGCAGTCAAATTGTATTTATCATTACTGGTGATTGGAATGCAAAGGCTGGGAGCAAAGAGGAAGGATTGGTAGTTGAAAAATATGGCCTCAGTGATAGAAATGATGCTGGAGAACACATGATAGAATTCTGCAAAAACAACAATTTGTTCATTTCAAATATCTTCTTTAGACAGCATAAGAAACAACTATACACATAGACCTCACCAGATGGAATACATAGAAATCAAATTGACTACATCTGCAGAAAGAGATGATGGAAAAGCTTGAATATCATCAGGGAAAATAAGGCTGGGGCAGACTGTGGAACAGACCTTCAATTACTCATATGCAAATTCAAACTAAAGCTCAAGAAAATGAAAACAAGTCCACGAGAGCCAAAATAGGACCTTGAAGATATCCCACCAGAATTTAAAGATCATCTGAAGAACAGATTTGATACATTAAACACTAAAGACTGAAAACAAGAAGAGTTGGTGGATGACATCAAGAACATCATACATGAAGAAAGCAAAAAGTCATTGAGAAGACAAGAAAGAAGGAAAACATCAAAATGGATGTCAGAAGAGACATTGAAACTTGCTCTACAGCATAGACATGCTAAAGCATATGGAAGAAACGAGGAGGTCCAAGAGCTGAACAGAAAATTTCAAAGACCAGCTTGAGAAGATAAACCCAAATACTACAAAAGTGCAAAGATCTGGAATCAGAAATCCAAAAAGGAAGAACACGCTCAGCATTTCTCAAGCTCAGGGGAATGGAAGAAAAAATTCAAACCTCGAATTTCTTTTTTGAAAGCTTCTCTCGGCAAATTATTGAATAATGCAGAAAGCATCAAGAGAAGATGGAAGGAAATACAGAGTCACTGTATGAAAAGGAAATGGTTAATGTTCAACCATTTCAAGAGGTAGCATATGATCAAGAGCCAATGATACTTAGGGAGGAAGTCCAAGGTGCACTGAAGGAATTGACAAAGAAAGAACAAGACACCAGGATTT
>NW_006408602.1:11479532-11495365 GCF_000296735.1 Chrysochloris asiatica | reverse complement strand
TATTCTTTCACCATACTTATTCAACCTGTATGCTGAGCAAATAATATGAGAAGCTGTGTTCTATGAAGAAAAACGTGGCATCAGGATTGGAGGAAAACTCATTTACAAACCTGTGTTATGCAAATGATACAACTTTACTTGCTGAAAGTGAAGAGGACTTAAACCATTTACTGATGAAGATCAAAGAGCACAGCCTGGTAGGGATTACATCTCAATGTAAAGAAAACAAAATTCCTCACCACTGGACCAATAAACAGCATTCTTATCAATGGAGAAAGGATTGACGATGTCAAGGACCTCATTCTTCTTGGATCAACTATCAACACTCATGGAAGCAGCAGTCAAGAAATCAAATGATGTATTGCATTAAGCAAATATACCGCACAAGACCTTTTTAAAGTGTTGAAGAGCAAAGATGTCAGCTTGAGGACTAAGGTGCACCTGACCCAAACCATGGTATCATTTTCAATAACCTCATATGCATGTGAAAGCTGGGAAGTGAATAAAGAAGATCATAGAAGAATTAATGCTTTTGAGTTATGGTGTTGGAGGAGAATATTGAAAGTGCCATGGGCTGCCAAAAGAACCAACAGACTTCTGTTGGAAGAAGTTCAGTCATAGTGCTCCTTGGAGGCCATGATGGCCAAACTTTTCTCTCATACTGCAGACATATTGTCAAGAGGTACCAGTCACTGGTGAAGGATATCATGTTTGGTAAGGAGGAGGGTTAGAGAAAAAGAGGAAGACTCCCAACGAGATGGATTGGCCAAGTAGCATCATCGTTGGACTCAAACGTAGCGATGATAGTGAGGTTGGCCCAGGATTGGGCAGTGTTTCATTCTGCTGTGCATAAGGTCACTATGAGTCGGTACTGACTCGATGGCACCTAACAACAACAACAACAACTCTTACCACAGATGTAATAAATCTGATTTCTCTGTATTCTGTCTGGTGATGTGCATGTGTATAGGTGCAGTTTATCCTGTTGAAATAATGTATTTGCTAGGAGGAAGTCATTAGTCTTAAAAAATTCTCTCATGTATTTTATCATCAAGACCACATGCTTCAACAACTTTTGCATTCCATTCACCAGTACTTATCAAAACATATGGATTGCATGTTTTATCAATTTTGTACTAAAAAAGTTGGCAAAATTCTTTAATTTCATCATATTGGCTTTAGTGGTTTGTACATAATTTTGAATAATAATGGTATTAGCTATTCTTCCTTGTAGGGATATGGATAATATCCTATTACAGACTGCATTGAATTTCAAGATAAATCTTGAAATACTTTTTTTGACAATATATTTGACATCATTCCTTCACAATTTGCCATTCCTGACATAGTAAACTATGACTATCTGATTCAAAATGGCCAATACCAGTTAATTTCATCTCAAAACTGCCTAAGACGTCAACTTTTATACTTCCATGTCATTTTTTACTAGTTCCAATTTTCTTAAGATTCATACCTCGTATATTTCACGTTCAAATATTAATGGATGTTTGCAGCTATTTATTCTTATTTGAAGTATTGTCCATCAGCAAATGAAGGTCTGGAAGTTCTACTCTATCCATGACAGGAAGGTCAATTCTACCTTGAGGAGGCAGCTCTTCTCCAGTTTTATTTTGTCTACTCTCCAACCTGAAAGGTTCACCTTCTATCACTATATCAGGAAACATTCTGCTGCCATTCGTAAGATTTTCAGTGACTAACCCTTCAGAAGTGGTCTGTGTCTACTTCTTCCTAGTCTGTTTTACAAAAAAAAAAAAAAAATCTGCTGAAACCTGTCCAAGATGGGTGTCCCTTCTGGCATTTAATATACTGATGGCATAGTTTCCAACATCGCAGAACACACAAACCACTAAACTATGATAAACTGACAGATGATTTTTTCTTGCAGACTTCATTTCGAAAGCAAATCTCTTCTCTTTCCATTTTCTTCACAGTCTGCGGGATTTTCATCATATCGAATCTCTTTTCTCTAGGGGCAGGTTTGAACCAAGAAGGAATGAGTGCTAAATGGACTTTCACATTTCCCTATATTAGCATACCAGACACTACAGACAGTCTGGTATTCTGTCTCCTTCTGTCTGCTGAGTATAAAGATTATTTCTTAATTTTCTCCTGTGAATTTGGTTTCCAGAATGTATGATATATTCCAAGGATGTTGCTACATTTAAATGATAAGACAAACACAGACAGATGACAGATTGTTATTCAGTATAATGGCCCAAAATATGCAGAATACAAGCTTTTAATTTTTTAGTGTAATTAATTGTCTTGCTGGTATAACTGCTTGTCATCTCAGGTTCTTTTATTGTTCTCCTTGTAACAGGGATTTTTTTCTCGGCTATTTCTCAGTCAGGAGAGAACTGAATCCAACAAATATATTGTAAATGACACATTAGAAATTCTATAACTATGGAATTATGAATTAATGTATATGATATCTTTTTTGATTTTGTAATGTTGTAAATATCAGTTAGTATAAACCTTTTATTTTTACTCATTAAAAAACAAAAATCTATACAGATAACCTAACTTCACAAAGGTCACCTAGACAGCAGTCTTTACAATGAAGCTAGTGTCTTTTCAGTCATATCACACAAATTCTAATGTTTTACAACCTTAATAAAATCTATCCATGTTTCCATAAATTATTTCTTTTGTAGTTATCTCCTAAACACTATTTCCTAAAAGTTGCCTGCATTCAGTTGATTTTTTTGGGAGCTGACTGATTGGGAATGACGAAGAACAGATCTTACTCTCTGTGGTGCAGTGGAATATAATTTATGCTATAGCTCTTGAGCCATGTCATTGTAGCTGCCATCAGATGACTGAGCTGAACCATATAAATAAGGTGCATATGGCTATGATGAGTAGATTGGCCAGTTTTGCTATTCTACTAGGTTTAATTTTCCACCACTCATCTATCAGTTTGTTGTAACAAGGTGGAAGAAAATGAAAACAAGTCCATGACAGTGAGATACGACCTTGAACATATTCCATTTGAATGTAGGGACAGTGTGAAAAGCAGAGTTGAAGCATCAGACCCTAATAACCAAAGACTGGAAGACCTGTAGGATAACATCAAGGACATCATCTAGGAAGAAAGCAAGAAGTCATTAAAAAATAGGAAAGAGAGAAAAGGCAAGAATGGATGTCAGAATTGAATCTGGAGCTTGCTCTCCAGCACAGAGATGCCGAAGTGAAAGGAAGAAATAAGGATGTAAAAGAGCTGAACAGAAGATTCGATAAAATAGCTCAAGGAGAAAAAGTCAAATATTGTAATGAAATATGCAAAGACTTACAGTTATAAAACCAAAAGGGAAGGACACGCTTAGCATTTCTTAGACTGAAAAAAAACTGAAGAAAAATTCAAGCCTCGATTTACAATATTGAATGATTCTATGGGTATCTAAAGAAGAAGGAAGGTATACACAGAGTCATTGTACCAAGCAAAAATGGTCACTATTCAACAATTTCAAGAGAAAGCATGTGACCAAGAATGATGCTACTTATGGAAGAAGTTCACACTGCATTGAAAGCCTTGGAAAAAAACAATGCTAAAGGTATTCTAAAAATCAAACTGAAATCTTTCAATTTAATGAAGCATTAGAGGTCTTCATTCATTTATGCCAAGAAATTTGTAAGACAGCTACCAGCCAACTGATAGGAAGAGATTAATTTTTGTGCCCATTCCAAAGAAAGGTGAACCAACAGAATTTAGAAATCATCGAACAATACCATTAATATCACATACAAGTGAAATTTTGCTGAAGAGTGACAGAGAACTAGCAGAAGTCAAGTTGGATTCAGAAGAGACTGTGGAACTTGGACTATTATTGCAGATATCAGATGAATTTTGTCTGAAAGCAGAAAATAACAGAAAGATATTTACTTGTGCTTTATTGATTATACAAAGGCTTTTGACTATGTGCATCATAACAAACTCTGGATAACATTGACAATAATGAGTATTCCAGAAAATTGAACTGGCTTTTTAAGGAACTTGTACCTATAACAAGGGGCAGTCATTCAAACAGAACAAAGGGACTGAATGGTTTAAAATCAGGAAATGTATACATCAGGGTTGTATTCTTTCACCATACTTATTCAGTATGTATTCTGAGCAAATAATACAAGAAACTTGATTATATGAAGAACATTGCCTTCAGATTAGAGGAATACTCATTAGCAATCTACAATACACAGATGATATAACTTTGCTTGCTGGAAGTGAAGTGGACTTAAAGTACTGATGGAGCTCAAAGAAGACAGCCTATGATATGGATTACAACTCAATGTAAAGAAAACAAAAATCTCATAAATAAATAACATCATGATAAACGGAGAAAACAATGAAACTGTCAGACTTCATTTTGCTTGGGTTCACAGTCCACACTCATGGAAGCAGCAGCTAAGAAATCAAATCACATATTGTATTGGGCAAATCTGTTGCACATCTCTTAACAAAGTTATTAGTTTGAAGACTAAGATGTTTCTGACTGGCCATGATATTTTCAATAACCTCACATGCATGTGAAAGTTGGACAATGAATAAGGAAGACTGTAGAAGACTATGATTTTGAGTAATGATGTTGCAGAATAATATTGAAAGTGCCATGCACAGTCAGAAAGGCTACCAAATCTGTCCTGGACGAAATATAGCCTGAATGCTCCTTAGAAGCCAGAATGGTGAGACTTCGTCTCTCACACTTCGGGGACATGTTATCAGGAGGGACTAGCCTCTGTAGAAACACATCATGCTTGATAAAGTGGAGGGTTAACTAAAAAAAGGGAAACTTCCAACAACATGGGTTGGCACAGTGACCACATTGTGAGGATGACACAGGATCAGACAGTATTTCATCTTGTGCATAGTGTCACTATGACTTGGAACTGACTTGATGGCACCTAACAACAACAACAACTAGGTTTAAAATAAGTCATCTCAGAAGCAGGAATGGATGATCTCAGTACTATCAAGAAAGAAAAGCCAGTAGACAAATGTTCTTTTTGGACTCTGAGGAATTTGCACTGAACCACCTAGATTTAGTAGACAGAAGGATGTGAACCAGAGATGACACAGGGGAGCACTGGCAGCAGAGGCAGCAGCAGTACGAGCATGAGACAGAGTAATGGACTTTCCAGCTGAGTAAGGCTTAGTGCCTTTGGGCTGAGGTTTACTGCACAGTGAGGTTCCACTTGCACATTTATCGGTAGTACTAAAGGAAGACTGTAAAGGTTGCCCTAGCGGGGTACAGGCCAAGGGGTTATGTGGCTGAGAGGCTGAGGACCAGAGAGAAAGGCATGCCTGCAAGCATTACGGAGAAGAGACATTCCTGACAGGAAGAACTGTATCTTGGGCATTTCTGATCTTGAATTGTAACCTGTTAACTTCTCAAATAGACCTCATAAGCATGTACATAGGCTGTGAGTTCTGTGTGGCCATTGCAATTCATTTTCTAATACAGCCGGGAAGTAGAGAGTGTCTTGGGAAGGGCAGTTGGTGTCAAGATTGGTAAAGAAGGAATGAAAGTGGAGGCATGCCCGAATTTCAACTCATAAAAGTCAACCTTGGACTGAAGAGTTTGGTTTTCCCTCTCCCTTGTAAATTAGAAAAAGTTATATAACACATGCATGCCATTTTTACACCATCTACATCTAGCTTGTCTTTGTATTTTTCAGCTCCTTTCAAGTTTTTCTTGCATTGTGTCATTAAAAAACAACAACAAAAACCCCACACAACAACCAGGAGTTGGGTGGACCCTATGATGCTGTTGCCCATTTCTTAGTTCTGCTGTTGCAGAAATATCTCAAGCGGGTGACTTTAACAAACAAATTTATTCTCTCATAATTGAGAAGGCTAACTGTCCAAATTCAGGGCATCAGCTCTAGAGGAAGCCTTACTCCGTCCACTTTAGGGGAAAATCCTTGTCTCTTTTCAGCTCTGTCCTTGGTTCTATAAGTGATTGGCTTTTAGCACCCTACACTGATATCATCTCAATAACATAAAAAAAGAAAACTCTCTTCCCACATGGGATCACATCCACAGGTATAAACTAAAACAACAAACCAAACCTCTTGCTGTGGAGTTTATTCTGGCTCACAGTGTCCCTATAGGACGGAGTAGAACTACCTCTTAGGGCTTCCAAGGCTGCTTATTTTTCAGAAGCAGGCTGCCACATCTTTATTCCAAGGAGGAGTTGGGAGGCTCAAACCACTGACCTTTCAGATAGCATCCAATGCTTAACATCTGTGACACCAGGGTCCCCTCCACAGTTGTAGGGGTTAGGATTTACAACTAATATTTCAAGGGTATATTATTTCCCCCATAAGCAGTATTATTAACAAAATAATGCTTTTGACAAAGCAGGAGAATTTATTTCCTTTTCATCTCTAGAACAGATAAAGGGTTAGGTAATGCATGTGTGGAGGTGGAGGAGGGTTGGAGATTAGGTCACCTCAAGTCATAGTGCTCAGGAACCAAAGCTAAATATATCTCTATTACAAAATGTTCTTTCTTCTGATCAACTTGTCTGGAGGAGCATTTAACAGTTTTTATAGTTTTGCAAGGCCTAGAGGCAGCTGTTTAAGCCCTGAAACGATTTCAAAAATGTAACAGCTCACAAAGATAGCTTTGAAAAAATATTTTGTTTCACTGCAACTGAGGTTAAAATGAACAATTCAAATCACCAGGAAAAGAAGAATTAAATTTATTTGCAACTATTCTGCTTTTTTGAAAATAATAATTCTTAGTTATTTAAAAAATTTTAAAAAAGGAATTTGATTGTGTTTTTAATTATGTTTCTTCCAAAAAATTTAAGTAGTATTACAGTGTGATATAGTGTAACTATATCAAAAGAATAAAATTGTTGTTGTTGTTGTTAAGTGCCGTCGAGTCGGTTCCGACCCATAGAGACCCTGTACAGGGTTTCCGAGGGTGTAAATCTTTACGGGAGTAGAAAGCCTCATCTTTCTCCCACGGAGCAGCTGATAGTTTCGAACCGCTGACCTTAAGGTTCGCAGTCCGATTCGTAACCACTACGCTACCAGAGCTCTCTAAAGAATAAAATTAGTCAAGGTAAATTAGTCAAGGCAAAGGTACAATCCACCTTGTGGATATAGAGACATTAAATTGACATTTTTAAACTGGAGTTTATGTAAAATTGCCAGGGGTTATCTGGACAAACAAATTGGAAGCGCTGTTCATGAGTTAACTGTATATTTCAAAGATACCCTCTATCAACATCCCTTCCATTTAAAACTACCTCCTTACTTGTTTGCTAGGCAGTCTAAAGTGGATATTCATAAAAAAACAGACTGATGCAGCTAATTGTTCAAAATTTCCTTGACTGATTTGCTGTCTCCTTTAAAGAAGTAGTACCCTGTGTCCTAATTGGAGAGTTTTTCTGTGATGTGCCTTGAATCAAATCCCAAGCTACCAGTTGTGCTCTCATCCCTCTTTAGATAGATAATGGCATAATTTTTGTTGACATTCAAACTTGTTAACTTTGCTCTTTGCTAATACTGTGTTATGTCCCTAAATGTGAAGTTATGTGCCTAGTAGAAGTATCAGTCTTAATTTCCTACATTTGATTTGCAACTGGATTTATCTTACACAAATGAAGAGGTAGTCCTAAAATGCCATACTAAAAGTAGTTCTAAGATGTACAATGAGATACTCCAATCATGCCATTATAGTATTCATCATACCATATCTGTTTCTCTGAATTTCCAACTGTCTAGATCATGAGAGGCCCAGTTATGATTCAAGAGGAGCCACTATCACCTCATCAGCGACCAGCAACATCCCATCTTGAAACAACAACCACACATTGTGGGAGATACCTATACTTAAACAGGAGAGCAAGAAGAAGACATTGGTTATGAATAGCAGAGAAACACTGTCAGATATATTGCTGGAAAAGGAGCCTCTTAGGTTGGAAGGCACTCAAAATGTGACTGGGGAAGATCTGCCTCCTCAAAGTACAGTTGACTGTGATAATGCAAATGGAGTAAAGCTCGTGGGAGAAAAGCCCACAGGACCTTCATTTGCTGATGGGGCACAACTCAAAATGAAGAGAAACAGCTGTAAACATCCACTGAAAACTGGAACATGGAATGTACAATGTATGAATCTGGGAAAATTGGAAGTTGTCAAAAATGAAATGGAATGCGTAAACATCGATATCTTAGGCATTAGTGAGCTGAAATGGACTGGTATTGGTCATTTTTAATCTGACAACTACATGGTTTACTATGCAGGGAATGACAAATTGAAAAGGAATGGTGTTGCATTCATCGTCAAAAAGAACATATCCAGATCAGTCATGAGGTATAATGCTGTGTGTGATAGGATAATATCCATGCGCCTACAGGGAAGCCCAGTTAATACCACTATTATTCAAATTTATGCACCAACCACTAAAGCCAGTGAGGATGAAATTGAGGAATTCTACCAACTTCTTCAATCTGAAATTGATCAAACATGCAATCAAGATGTGTTGATCTTACTGGTGATTGGGATGCAAAGGTTGGGAGCAAAGAGGAAGGATCAGTAGTTGGAAAATATAGTCTGGGTGAAAGAAATGATGCAGGAGAACGCATGATAGAATTCTGCAAAACTAATGATTTGTTCATTTCAAATACCTTCTTTAGACAGCATAACAGACGACTATACACATGGACCTCAGCAGATGAAATACAAAGAAATCACATTGACTACATCTGCAGAAAGAGGTGATGGAAAAGCTCCACATCATCAGTGAAAACAAGACCAGGGGCAGACTGTGGAACAGACCATCAATTACTCATATGCAAATTCAAACTAAAGCTGAAGAAAATGAAAACAAGTCCACGAGAGCCAAAATACGACCTTGAATATATCCCACCTGAATGTAGAGATCACCTGAAGAACAGATTTGATACATTAAACACTAAAGACCTAAGACCAGAAGAGTTGTGGGATGACATCAAGAATATCATACATGAAGAAAGCAAAAAGTCATTGAGAAGACAAAAAAAAAAAAAAAAAAGGTGAAAATGGATGTCAGAAGAGACACTGAAATGTGCTCTCCAGTGTAGAGATACTAAAGCAAATAGAAGAAATGAGGAGGTACAAGAGATGAACAGAAAATTTCAAAGATCAGCTTGAGAAGATAAAGCCAAATATTACAATAAAATGTGCGGAGATCTAGAATCAGAAATCCAAAAAGGAAGAACATGCTCAGCATTTCTCAAGCTTGGGGGAATGGAAGAAAAAATTCAAGCCTCAACTTTCATTATTGAAAGATACTCTGGACAAATTATTGAATGATGCAGAAAGCATCAAGAGAAGATGGAAGGAATACACAGAGTCACTGTCTCAAAAGAAAATGGTTAATGTTCAACCATTTCAAGAGGTAGCATATGAACAAGAGCAAATGATACTTAGGGAGGAAGTCCAAAGTGCATTGAAGGAATTGGGAAAGAACAAGGCACCAGGGATTGATGGAATAAATATTGAAACCTTTAAAGAAAGTGAAGCAGCACAGGAGGCACTCACTCAGCTATGCCAAGAAATTTGGGAGACAACTATCTGGCTGACTGGTTGGAAAAGATCCATATTTGTGCCCATTCCGAAGAGAGGTGACCCAATGGAATACGGAAATCCTGGAACAATCTCTTTAATATCTCCTGCTAGTAAACTTTTGCTAAAGGTAATACAGAAACGGCTACAATCATACATTGACAGAACTTCCAGAGGTTCAAGCTGGATTCAGAAGAGGCTGTGGAATGAGGAATATCATTGCTGATGTCCGATGGATCTCAGCTGAAAGCAGAGAATATCAGGAATATGTTTACATGTGCTACATTGACTACACAAAGGCTTTCGATTGTGTGGATCATGACAAGCTTTGGACAACAATGCGAAGTAAGAGTATTCTGGATCACTCAATTGTGCTCATGAGGAATCTGTATCAGGACCAAGAGGCAGTTGTTCGAATAGATCATGCAAACACTGAATGGTTTAAAATTAAGAAAAGTGTGCGACAAGGTTGTATTCTTTCACCATGCTTAGTCAATCTGTATGCTGAGCAAATAATCTGAGAAACTGGTTTATATGAAGAAAAACATGGCATCAGGATTGGAGGAAGACTCATTAACAACCTGCAATATGCAAATGATACAATCTTGCTTGCAGAAAGTGAAGAGGACTTAAAACATTTGATGATGAAGATCAAAGAGCACAGCTTCGGTATGGATTACATCTCAATGTCAAGAAACAAAACCCCTCACCACTGGACCAATAAACAACAGTCTTATCAACAGAGAAAAGATTGAAGTTGTCAAGGACTTCATTCTTCTGGATCAACTATCAACACTCATGGAAGCAACAGTCAAGAGATCAAATGACATACTGCATTAGGCAAATGTGCTGCACAAGACCTTTTTAAAGTGTTGAAGAACAAAGATTTCAGTTTGAGGACTAAGGTGCACCTGACCCAAGCCATGGTGTTTTCAATAACCTCATATGCATTTGAAAGCTGGACAGCGAATAAGGAAGACCATAGAAGAATTGATGCCTTTGAGTTGTGGTGTTAGAGGAGAATATTGAAAGTGCCATGGGCCCCTAAAAGAACCAATATATCCATTTTGGAAGAAGTGCAGCCACAGTGCTTCTTGGAGGCCGTGATGGCCAAACTTCATCTCTCATACTTTGGGCATATTGTCAGGAGGGACCAGTCACTGGAGAAGGATATCATGTTTGGTAAGGTGGAGGGTCAGAGAAAAAGAGGAAGACGAGATGAATTGGCCAAGTGGGAACATCGATGGACTTAAGTGTGGCAACAGTAGAAAGGTTGGCCCAGGAAAGGCAATTTGGAGATTGAGTGCCTCTAAAAGTTAAACCCATAAATTTCACTATAAGGTAGAACCTCAAAGGCACTAGCTCTCCATACTACATACCAGCTATTGAAGTTCTTCCATGCAAACATTTCTTTCTGTACCTATCTTTTTCTAGCTAGTAACCATTTATCCCTCTGCTTCATTTGGCTAACTCATATTTACCATTTGATTTTTTGCTTTAAAATCACTTTCTCTGTGACACCATTACTGAAACTACCTTCAACATCTCCATTTTCCTTCCTACCTCTGCACACTGGAATGGAAGCTCTGTTCTCTTTGCACCGGATACAACCCTATCATAGAATTTATGTGCAATTCTTTCTAGGTATTACTTAAGTTTGTCTCCAGTGTCTAGCATGATGATGTTCAGCAAAGATAGGCTTGTTGAAAAAACATAAAAATGACTGGAAATTCATATGTATGTGTGTGTTTAGGGGAGGGCAGAGTTGTTGTTTTTACTGACAAAATGTTATTCATCTTCTAGGATATCACAATACTACCCCACATGCATAATGTTGTTGTTAAGTGCCCTTGAGTCAGTTCTGATTCATAGGGACCTTGCATATGATTTTTAAAGAGTGGCTGATGGATTAGCAGTCCAGTGCTTATGCTACAGCACTCACATATGCATAATAGACTGATGTGGATGTTTAAAATGTCTGCAGGGGAGTGGGATGGGAAATGAATTCAGGGTGAGTTTGGAAGAGGTACAGGTGAAAGATAGTTTCAGAACTTTAAATTCTTAAAGATTTCAGTTCTTTAAGAGTTCAAGTCCATTAAAATTGAGAAAAGTCAAAAAGCAGCTTCAGATATATATATTTTTATCATCAAAAAAGCTGTTTATTTATTTTGAACTTGTGGTTTTTGCCACCTTCAGCATTCTGGGAATACTTATTTAAAAGCAGTGAAAGAATTAAAAAGACCAGACCTCTGCAGATTTCAAGTGAGTTCTTGCTTAAAAAAAAAAAAAAAAATCAAAGACAACTTTTTTTTTTTTTTTTTTTTTAGGCTCAGTAGGAAAGGGCACCTTGTATTGGAAACTCCAAACAGAAAATTATTTTATCTGGGTTTAGAATAAATAATGTGACCTTTGATAGATATCAGAAAATTTATGTTGCTAATTATGCTTTGCTTAGATAAAGATTAAAGGGACTTTTTATTACCTTAACACATATTTCTAAGAACAGACAGTTTGGGAAATACACATAGGAGTAAAAAAATTAACAACTTATCTATGGAATGGATTGCAAACAATTTAAATTTAAAATTGTTTACATGACTTCTATGAAGCATCCATTGTGTAAATACTATGAAGATCTAAATGGAATACGTATTAACTACATTACATGGCACTGTGAGTTAATGCAGTGGAATGCAAGTTGATTAGAATGGAAAGGCCATCAATTCAAACTCACCAGTTGTTCCTTGGAAACCCTATACAGGGTTTGTTTGAGTCAGAACCAACTCAACGGCACTTAACAACAACAACAGCATGTATGCATATAGACTGCAATTTCATGCACCAGCTGACATAATAAAAACCTTAAATATAATAAAAATAATATAGTTTTTCATTCTACTAAATAATAATGCCTAGTTGGCAATGATAGGGTCAGGATAACTTTTTTTTCCTCTGACAACAAACGTATTTGTAAATAAGCAATTTAAGAAACACTCTTGTAAATGGTATAATGTCACTCACATTTGCATAACAGCTTTATTGCTTTGCGTTTGTAAAAATATTTTGAATATCTTTTTTATTATCGTCTCTATATTTATTATAAAACAAGATACTGAAGTATAGAAGTCATTCAAAATACACATTCAAGCACAGCCACCAGCTACCAGTTAAGGTTTATATTAATGATAAACAAGTGTCAGAAGATCTTTCATCCCAAGACAGACTAGGAAGAAAGCCTGGTGATCAACTTTTGAAAAAAAAAAAAACAAAAGAAAGCCAATGAAAACCCTATGCATTGCAAAGGTCCAATACAATTGTGCATAGTCATTATGAGTTGGGAATAGCTAACAACAACAACCTAATACATATTCTGATTTTTTCTTTATTTTTCCTTTTCAAAATCCTTTGTATTGTATGGAGTCCTGGTGTGGTTCTGTGGGTTAATGCTCTGCACTGCAAGGTCAGTTTGAACTGTAATGTCGAAGGTTCATGCTCATCAGTTGCTCCTACGAAATCTTATACAGGGTTGCTATGAGTCAGAATCAACTCAATGGCACTTAACAACAACATGTAATGTATAATGTATTTTTCACCATGTATATTCAATTTGTATGCCGTTCAATCACCCAAGAAGCTGAATTATATGAAGAAGAATATGGCATGCAGACTGAAGGATGACTCATTAACAACCTGTGATATGCAGATCTTACTTGCTGAAAGTGAAAAAGATTTAAAATATTTACTGATAAAAATCAAAGACCAGAGCATTCAATGTAAAGAAAGCAAAAATCCATACCACTGGACCAGTAAATAATGTCATGATAAATGGGAAAATAATGATAGAATTTGTTGAAGACATCATTTTGCTTGGATCAACACTCATGGAAGCAGCATTTAAAAACATCCATTTATAATCAGAACATGGAATGTACAAAGTATGAATCTAGGAAAATTGGAAATTGCGAAAAATGAAATGGAATGAATAAACATGGATATCTTAGGCATTAGTGAGCTGAAATAGACTGGTACTGGCCATTTTGAATCTGACAACCATATGGTTTACTATGCCTGGAAAGACAAATGGAAGAGGAATGATGTTACATTCATTGTCAAGAAGAACATATCCAGATCAGTCATGAGGTACAATGCTGTGTGTGATAGGATAATAACCATGCGCCTACAGGGAAGATCAGTTAATACCACTAATATTCAAATTTTCACACCAAGCACTAAAGCCAGTGAGGATGAAATAGAAGAATTTTATCAACTACTTTGATCTGAAATTAATCAAACATGCAATTAAGATGTATTGATTATTATTGGTGATTGGAATGCAAAGTTTAGGAACAAAGAGGAAGGATCAGTAGTTGGGAAATATGGCCTTGGTGATAGAAATGATGCTGGAGATCACATGATAGAATTCTGCAAAATCAATGATTTGTTCATTTTGAATATCTCCTTTAGACAGCATAAGAGATACACAGGGACCTCATCATATGGAATACACAGAAATCAAATTGACTACATCTGTGCAAAGAGACGATGGAAAAGCTCCATATCATCAGTCAAAACAAGGCCAGGGGCAGATTGTGGAACAGGCCATCAATTGTTGTTGCTGTTATGTGCTGTGGAGTCGGTTCCAACTCACAGTGACCTTGTACAGGGTTTCCGAGGCTATAAATCTTTATGGGAGCAGAAAGCCTCATCTTTCTCCCGTGGAACAGCTGGTAGTTTTGAACTGCTGACCTTGCGGTTTGCAGCCCAATTCATAACCACTACACTACCACACCATAAATTGTGCATATGCAAATTCAAACTGAAGCTGAAGAGAATGAAAACAAATCCACGAGAGCCAAAATATGACCTTGAATATACCCCACCTGAATTTAGAGATAATCTGAAGAACAGATTTGATACATTAGACACTAACAAAGACCAGAAGAGTAGTGTGATGACATCAAGAACATCATACAGGAAGAAAGCAAACAGTCATTGAGAAGACAAAAAAGAAGGAAAAGGTCAAAATGGATGTCCGAAGAGACACTGAAACTTGCTCTCCAGTATAGAGAAGCTAAAGCAAACGGAAGAAATGAGGAGGTACAAGAGCTGAACAGAAAATTTCAAAAATCAGCTCAAGAAGATACAGTCAAATATTACAATAAAATGTGCAAAGATCTGGAGTCAGAAAACCAAAAGGAAAGAACACGCTCAACATTTCTCAAGCTGGGGGAACGTAAGAAAAATTCAAGCCTTGACTTTGTTTTTGAAGGATTCTCTGGGCAGTTTATTGAATGATGCAGAAAGCATCAAAAGAAGATGGAAGGAATATGCAGAGTCATTGTACCAAAAGGAAATGGTTGATGTTCAGCCATTTCAAGAGGTAGCACATGATCAAGATCCAATGATACTGAAGGGAGAATTCCAAGTTGTATTGAAAGAATTGGCAAAGAACAAGATACCAGAAATTGATGGATTAAAAAATTGAAATCTTTCAAGAAAGTGAGGCACACTTGAGGCACTCACTCATCTCTGACAAGAAATTTGGAAGACAACTATCTGGTCAACTGATTGGAAGAGATTCTTATTTGTGCCCATTCCAAAGAAAGGTGACCCAACACAATGCAGAAATCATCTGTCAAAATCTTTGACAGCTCATGCAAGTAAAGTTTTACTCAGTGTAATACAGAAACAACTGCAACCATACATTGACAGAGAACTTTCAGAGGTTCAAGCCAGATTCAGAAGAGGAAGTGGAATGAGGGATATCATGGCTGATGTCTGATGGATCTTGGCTGAAAGCAGAGAATATCAAAAAGATGTTTACCTGTGCTTTATTGACTATGCAAAGGCTTTCGATTGTGTTGGTCATGACAAGCTATGGACAAAATTGCAAATTATGAGTATTCCGGAGCACTCAATTTTGCTCATGAGGAATCTGTACATGGACCAAGAGGCAATTGTTCAAACAGAACACGGGAACACTGACTGGTTTAAAATGAAGAGAGGTGTGTGACAGGGTTGTATTCTTTCACCATTGCTGGGAGCGGTCGATGAGGGTAGAGGACAGCTTCGATTTACTGCTTGACACAGTCCAGTAAATAATAGAGTAGTCTGACAAAACAGATAGCTCTCAGAAGTTGCTTTCTACCTTCTCTATAGAGTAATCTTAATTTTACTTATAAATATATATATAATTTGGCAATATTTTCAACTTTCATTATGAGTTTTACAAACCTTAGGAAAAACTAGCTTA
>NW_006408602.1:11457440-11478719 GCF_000296735.1 Chrysochloris asiatica | reverse complement strand
GACTTGCTGAGCTGGGAAGGCAGAAGAGCAGGCAGAAGCAAGAGAAGAAGCAGAGAGCAGGAGGGAGAGGGGAGAGGGCAGACAGCAGAAAGAACAGACAGCAGAGAGCAGAGGGCAGACAGCAAAGAGAAAAGGAAGCAGAAGCAAGGGCAGAAGCTAGAGAGTATAGCCGGACAGCAACAGCAAGTTGAAAAGCCTCTCGAGTTGTACTCATTTCTCCACCCGACGATTTCACGTATCCACTCGTGTCCCACGACCCTCGCGGGAGAGCAGGCACTCCCCCGCACACCATATTTATTCAACCTGTATGCTGAGCAAATAATCCGAGAAGCTGGTTTTTATGAAGAAAAACGTGGCATCAGGATTGTAGGAAGACTCTTTAACCACCTTTGATATGCAGATGATACAACATTGCTTGCTGAAAGTGAGGAGGACTTAAAATACTTACTGATGAAGATCAAAAAGCACAGCATTTGGTATGAATTACATCTCAATGTAAGGTAAACAAAAATCCTCACCACTGGACCAATAAACAACATTCTTATGAATGGATGGAGAAAAATTTGAAGTTGTCAAGGACTTCATTCTTCTTGTATCAACTATCAACACTCACAGAAGCAGCAGTCAAGAAATCAAATGACATATTACATTCTGCAAATGTGCTGCACAAGAGATTTTTAGAGTGTTGAAGAATAAAGAAGTCAGCTTGAGGACTAATGTGTGCCTGACCCGAGCCATGGTATTTTCAATAGCCTCATATGTTAGCGAAAGCTGGACAGTGAATAAGGAAGACTGTAGAAGAATTGATGCTTTTGAGTTATGGCATTGAAGAGAATTTTGAAAATACTATGGGTTGCCAAATGAACAAACAGGTGTGTATTGAAAGAAGTATAGCCAGAGTGCTCCTTGCAAGACAGGATGGCCAAACTTCATCTCTCATACTTTGGACATGTTGTCAGTAGGGACTAGTCTCTGGAGAAGGATATCATGTTTGTTAAGGTGGAGGGTCAGATAAAAAGAGGAAGACACACAGCAAGATGGATTGGCAAAGAGACAACATTAACATGCTCAAGTGTGGCAACAACTGTGAGGTTGTCCCAGGACTGGGCAGTGTTTTGTTCTGTTGTGCATACAGTCGCTATGAGTCAGTACTGACTCGATGGCACCTAACAACAACAAACCTCATTAATCCCTAAACATCCCTAATCTTATTCTCTTATAAAAAGCCGACTAAAATAGTTTTCTAAACAAAAACTATTACTTCACCAAAATTAATTATTTTCCCAGAAGCTCAAAAAGAAATACCAAAAGAACTTTACCATGTAACAGTAAAATATATCTCTTATAAACCACTGATAACTCTATGATTTAATTTATACTGTCTTTCAGTTGTTCTACAGTAATCAAGTCTCACTGATTTATAACAATAACTGTTTATAGAAGAGAAGTAGTGCCAACAATCTTTTAATCGTAATGAAAATAATTCAATTAACGTATCTTAATTCAAAGTCTAGAATACACTGATTAATTTTCCATTTTACAACTAAAAAAACAAAAGCAAACCCACTGTTGTTGAGTTGGCATTTTATAGGAGAGGCAATTAAACTTTGATAGACAGTAGTTAACACTTTTTGAAAGAATATAAGTTAGTTAATTAATAAACCTTTGGATGACTGATTAAATCTGTGTGTGATTGGCATGTCTAATGCGCTGAAGTTGTAATTACTTAAGAGCAAGTACTGTAGGTAGTACTTCATTGACTCTCTATGTACATATGCTTAAATAACTGAACAATTCTTTTATTACTTCTAAAATGCATCTACTTTACCTTCTTAGAGAAGTAATTTAGAATTAGAATCATTTTACTGAGTAAATTAGATAAACATAAAATACAAACTATCTCTTTGCAGTACAGTGAATTATTTAATGTCTCTTCTAGCTTCGTATTTGTAATTCCCATGGAACGACTTCTTCCTAATGGGCTTAGGAAGATGCTGATGGATATAATTCAGTTGTGAGTGATTGTTAGCAGGGCTAATTGTGATTGCAAAAACTTGGAACTATAACATGTATAAAATGAGCCATCTCAGCAGCAGAAGGATTTTACTACTGTCAAGGAAGAAAAGTCAGGAGTGGAATGCATCTTCTGGACCAACAGATCCCTGTGCTTTGAGCTTCCTCAGCCCAGGGACAAGAGTTGTGACACTGGAGACATAGCAGAAAAGCAGCAGCAGCAGAACCAAGGGGTAGATCACAAGACAGAATAGTGATTTATCCAGCTCCCAGATTCTGAGTGACTTTGGAGAGGAGCCTTGTTTACAGAGTGGACTGCCTCCACAAACTTAATTGGGGGAGCTAGGTTTGCTGACCCACAGAACTAGAGCCAAGTGCCTTCAGGATGAGGCTTATGATGAAGTGGTGTGTTGTATAAGCATTTATCGCACCCCTAAAGAGGAGTCCTGGTGTGGTGCTGTGGGTTAATGTGCCAGACTGCAAAGCCGTTTGAACTGCAAGGTTAGCAGTTCAAGCTCACCAGCTGCTCCTTGGAAACCCTATACAGGGTTGCTATGGGTCGGAACCAACTCAACGGTACTTCACAACAACAACAACAAAGAGCTTTATAACATTGCCTGTGTAGAGAGAGGCCTATCTGTGGTTATAGCTGAGGAGAGAAGCTAGAACAACTGTGTCCTGAGCATTTTTTGGTCCTACAATATAACCTGTTAATTTTCCTAATAAATTCCATAACTGTGAGTAGAATTATCCAACCCAGATGAAAAGTAAAGAGTACTATGAGAGGAATGTTTCGTTTTTTTTTGTTTTGTTTTGTTTTTTTGTTTTTCTTTTGCACAACTGAATTCATGCTTTAGAACAACTAGAGAGAGAAAAAAAAATCCAATACTGCATACACAATAGAGGTTCAGATTATGGGAAACAATTTGAAAATAGGAAAGTTGATTCTGATATCTGAATTGTGTTATCATTGAAAAAAAAATTTTATTTCAATTGTGCCTTGCTTGAAATATGTTGTTAGTATTAAATAGTTTCCTTTTTATTTTTAATATTCTTACTTTTTACCACTATCTTTCAGTAGTAAAAAAAAATTAGAGAAAAATGATGCAAAGTAAAAATGAGAACTAATTTAAGTTGCACTTTGACAGCATCAAATATAATCTATTGACCTTTGACATTCTTCTGCCCCTATTATTGATGGTTGTTTGAAGTGTTGTCGAGTCACTTCTGACTCACAGCAACATTTATAGAGTTGCTGAGGAGTGGCGGGTAAATTTGAACTGCTGACCTTGTGGTTCAAACCAATCCTGTGGTAGACAGGGCCACACCAGGACTCGTTCAACCCAGGGACAGAAAGCTGTGTCAAGGTTAGCGGTTCAAACTTGCCAGCCGCCACACGCTTAACAATCAACAACTTTTTTGTATGCGGGGGGGTCATCCTTTTGATCAATAAATCTCTTTCATGGAGTTTATGTCATTGCCCAAAGTTGATAAGTATAGTTACTGTTCTCTTAGGTTCTAAAAAGCTATTTGGGTCTAATAGACAATGCTATCATTTAGGACATTGTAGAATAAAGCAAAGGATATAAAAATTACTACATTAAATTGAAAGACAAAGTCAAGTTATTAACTCTAGTATGTAAAAGGTAGTCTTGAATCAGTAAGAGATAGTCAAACCCATATTATTGCTACTATGTGTTTTGAGTCTTAATGTGGCTTGTAGTGACAGAAATGAGAAAATTTCATCTATTGTGCCATTTAGAGTGGAGTGGAAGGATGGCATATGTGACCAGAATGATTAGAATGATTAGAAGTTCATTCTTAAAATAAATTAATGAGACTGTTTGCATTACCCACTTATTAAAATTCCAAGATTTTAGTCCATATTATTCTGTAATGAAAGCAACTTCATTGGTAACACTTCATAGGTAACACACAATGTTAAAGAGTTATACCAATAACCATAAATCATAGATCATCTATCTCTAGAATTTGTGTCTGATCCAATCATGCTAATTTTTGTTCTAGTTTTGAAAGATAAAACATTGACTTTCTTCAAATTCAAGATAAAATAAAAGAGGAAATATAAAAATAGCTTAAGATATTTGGTTCAGTAAAATTTCTTTTATACGTGAAAAACAACGGCATACAATTTCAATACTATGTGTCAATACACATTGTGCGTTATACTTTTTACTAAGAAATCCATTATATTTCATAGGAACATCTCAGTAAGAGATAAAGATTAACTTAAAAAATTCCACTATTCTGTTTATATGTGTATTCTATATGAACATGAATATTTATTATTATTACTTTGATCTTTATAATACTGTGTTATTTTGGCCTTTGACAACTTCTTACATAGCAACCAAGATTAGTAATGATTCATTATCAGTCAAGTGCTAAAAGTTCTCCTTTATCTCTTACCTAATTTTTTTTTAAGTTTTTATTGCAAATTGATTGATCGTTTACGTAGGAGAACATCAGTTTTATACTCATTGTTTCACTGCTATGATTATAATCCCCTCTGTGAATCATCATCTAGCAGTATTTGCTTCTATTCCCTCTGTTTTTAAATTTTGTTTTGTTTTGTTTTCTTTTTTTGGCGGTTGGGGGATGTACACAAAAACACTCAGGAATATATAATCATTTAAACAACCAAAGGGCACATTCTGTAAGCTTGCTTCCTGGCCACCAGCACATAGCTTTCTCTTTCCATGAGTCTAGAGTCCTCATTTGCTCTATCTGTTCATGTCATCATCTCTGCTTCCATCTCTGGTGTCGCTGCTTCTCTGAATAATGTCCCACATTCCACTAGTGCTCTTCTCCCTTAATGGTCCTAGGGTCCTCTGTTCCTGGAATGTAAGATTAACTACTTCCCCATTTTTGTGACAAAATTTCTACCTTTAACGTTGACAGTCACAATTAATCATGATAACAATTACTCACTATTGAATCATAATAATCTTATCCCATCCCCTTTCACTGGACCCATCTAGACAAGAAAAAAACTAATCAGTAAGGGTTCTACTTTCTACAGTATACTCTGAAACTAAACTCTCTCTTGAAAACTTGCAAACCAGTCACTTCATGCCTCTATAGCACCCCCACTTTAGGTTGCCAATGTCTAAGTTGCCTGTCCCCATCAACCCTATGTACAGAGGTGATAGGATTGATTCTTCATGTGAAGACTCCTTTCCTCTCAGTTGATATTTTGAGCTACTACATCCATAAGTATCGGTCAAGTTAATAAAATTGTAGCAATTTACACATGTTTCCTTTATCAACAATTTTTTATCTTCCTCTAGTTGAATTCTGATCACCACGCCATCGAAGCCAGTCAAATAGGTACTAACTATCTGCAAATTTGGGTGTTCTTTGCACCCTCCTTCACTTATTATCAGCTGGATGCTTCATTCTCAGCTCTAGTCCTCTGTGGCTATGTCCTTGTCCATGGGCTCAGGAGTCCCAAAGTCTTACCACATTTCTAATCAACCAGCCCTTCCTCTTCTCTCTCTCATCTCAAGGCCAATGGAAGTCTATGGAACATGGTTGGACTCAGCCCATATCTTCATTGCTGCCTTTTCCCCTCTTCCACTCACCAGTAGACCAATGTGGTCACCAGCAAGCTTACATGCCTGCTCATGCATTCCCTTTGAGTTTCAGTCTTGGAGGGGGTTTGTCTAGAAGGGACCTGATTGCTTGCCTTAATGGCTTACCTAATTATGTTTTATAGGGAATGGTGTATTGATAAAATAACAAAAAATAAAAATCATTCATCTTCTTCCACATAACTAAACTAACATGGAATTTGAAAGTTTTGAGTCTTCCTGTAAGACATAATCTGGTTGCAGGGGACTATCTTGGAAGAAGCCGATAGATAAGCCCCTAGATTCATAATGGTACTGAGCTGTACATTGGAATCTGCCAGTTATGGGAGTGAATTCTATGTTTATTTGGTCTTTAGATGTCTCTGGTCTCTTATGCTGAAATCTGTGTTTTGATAACCTTTGGTGCACTGTTAGCTTTGGAATGGATCTGGTGTCAGTCCTAATAGGACTGACTCTAATTGTTTGTTCATGTAGTAAATTGATCTGAGGTACGGGAGGGACTATCATTGGTTTCCATCAGAGTGGTTCCTCTCTAGCTTCCTAACACTATCACATGAACGCAAGTAAACCTCTCATCTGCTTCTGCTTCTGTTGTATTGTTAGGTACTGTTGAATTGGTTCTGACTCCTAGACACCCTATGTGCAATAGAATAAAACATTTCCCCATCTTGCATCATCCTCACAATTGTAGTTATGTGTGAGCCCGTTGTTGCTGCCATTGTGCTAATTCATCTCATTGGGAATCGTCCTCTATTTTACTGATCCTCCACTTTACCAAGCATGATGTCCTTCTCCAGGAACTGAGTCCTCCTGACAACATCTCCAAAGACTGAGGGATGAAGTCTTACCATCCTTCCTTCTAAAAAGTATTCTGGCAGTATGTTTTCCAAGATAGGTTTTGTTGTTCTACTGGCAGTATACAAGGAGATCTGCTAGTGTAGTGATTACAAGTTGGGCTGCTAAATTTCAAGGTCAGCAGTTTGAAACTACCAGAAGTTCCAGGGGAGAAAGATGAGGCTTTCTGCTGCAGTAAAGATTTAAAACCTCAGAAATCCTATACAGGTTGCTATGAGTAGGAATCCACTCCACGGCACACTACCACCACCACTGGAAGTCCACAGTACTTCAATAATATTCACCAACTCCATAATTCAAATACATAGATTCTTCTCCAGTCTTACTTATTCATTGTCCAACTTTCACACACATATGAGGGAATTGAAAATAGCATGGTTTGGGGTCAGACACAACTTAGTCCTCAAAAGGATATCTTTGCCCTTTAAAATTTTAAAGAGGTCCTTTGCAGCATATTTGCTTAATGTATACATCCTGTGTTTTCTTGTCTGCTGCTTTGTTGCTGTTGTTAAGTGCCCTTGAGTTGGTTCCAACCCACAGTCACCCAAAGAGTTTCCAGGGAGCAGCTGGTGAGCTTGAGCCACAGACATTGCAGTTGAAACCGACTTTGCGTCCAGCCCATTGGCCCACAGCACCACATCAGGACTCTTTTGGACTCATAGAGACCCTGTATAGGGTCTCTGAGGAGGAGCTGGTGAATTTGAATGAACTTGCAGTACAGTTTACAGGCCACACAGAACCCTGTCTGCTGTTTGTTGTAGTTGTTGTTAGGTGTCATGGAGTCAGTGTCAACTCATAGTGACCCTATGCACAACATAAAGAAACACTGCCTGGTCTGAACCCACCCCACAATCGTTGCTACATTTCAGCCCATTGCTGCTGCCTCTGTACCAATCCCTCTCGTTGGGGGTCTTCCTCTTTTTCCCTGACCCTACACTTTACCCTATCCATCTCCAGGAACTGATTGGTCCCTCCAGACAATGTGTCTGAAGTATGAGAGACAAAGTCTCGCCATCCTGGCTTTCAAGGAACTTTCTGGCTCTACTTCTTCCAACACACATTAGCTTGTTCTTTTGGCTGTCCATTTGTGCCACTACGGTCAGCTTTATTTTGAGGATGCATATCTTTCCCTTGTATTTTGAGTGCCTTCCAATCTGAGTGGTTCATCTTCTAGCACTATATCTGACAATGTTCTGGTACTCTTCTTCATGTTTCAATATTCAATATTCTGGTGCTTTTCAAAAGTGTTCCACTGCTATTCACAAGTTTTTAGTGTCTAAATACTTGGAAGTAGTCAGTCTTTGCTGTTTTCCTAGTCTGTGTTTGTCTGGAAGTTCATCTGAAACTTATCTACCCTGGTTGATGCTGCAGCTACTTAAAATATCAGTGGCATAGCTTCTGTAATCACAGCAACATGCAAGTCACCACAGTACAACAAACTGATGGATGAGTGGTGGATCCTCTCCTTAGATGAGTGTCAATTGTTGTTGTTGTTAAGTGCCGTCGAGTCGGTTCCGACCCATAGCGACCCTGTACAGGGTTTCCGAGGGTGTAAATCTTTACGGGAGTAGAAAGCCTCATCTTTCTCCCGCGGAGCGGCTGATAGTTTCGAACCGCTGACCTTAAAGTTCGCAGTCCGATTCGTAACCACTACGCTACCAGAGCTCCATATATAAGTAAATATTTTTTCTGATATTCTCTGCTTTCTGTCAAGATACACCAGATGTCCGTAATGGTGTCACTAGTCCCAAATCCTTTTCTGAATTGACCTTGAGTTTCTGGTAGTTCCCTGTTGATATACTGCTGCAATCATTTTTTAATTATCTTTGGTAGAAAAGCAGAATTTTACTTGCATTTGATACTAATGATACTGTTTAATGATATCCACATTATGTTGGATTACTTTTCGTGGAATGGGCACCAATATGGATCTCTTCCAATAGGTTGACCAGGTAGTTGTCTTCCAAATTTCTTTGCATAAATAAATGTGGACCTCCACCTCTGCATTAGTTTGCTGAAACATTTAAATTTGTATTCTATCAGTTCCTGGAATCATGTTTATCACCAATGTCTTCAGTTCAGTTTGGGCTTCTTCCTTCAGTACCATCAATTCTTGATTGTATGTTACCTCTTAAAGCAGTTGAACAGCTGCCATTTCTTTTTACTGCAGTGATTTTGTATTTCTTTCATTATTTTGATCAAAGAATCATTCAATATTACAATCTGAAACTTGAATTTTTTCTTTAGTTCTTTCAGTTTGAGAATTACTGAGAGTGTCCTTAGCTCTTGGTTTTCTAACTCCAGATCTTTGTACAATTCATTATAATACTTTGTCTTCTCGAGTTCTTTGAAATATTCTGCTCATCTCCTTTATTTCATAATTTCTTCCATTTGATTTAGCTTCTCTAAGCCCAAGAGCAAATACCAGAGCCCCTTCTGACATCTATTTTAGTCTTTTCTTTTTTCTTTCCGGTCTTTTTAAAATGACTTTTGCTTTCTTCTTGTATGATGTCCCTGATGTCATCCTAGAACTTTTCTGATCTTCAGTCATTAGGGTCTAATGCATCAAATCTGTTTCTGAGATGGTCTCTAAATTTAAGGTCATAGTTTGGCTGTCATAGACATGTTTTAATTTTCTTCTGCTTCTGTCTGAATTTGCATATGAGTAATTGATGGTCTGTTCCACAGTCAGTTCCTGGCCTTGTTTTGGATGATGATATTTAGTGTCTCCGCACAGATATGTAGTCAATTTGATCCCCATTAATTCTGTCTGGTGAAGTCCACATGTATAGTTGCTATCTATGTTGTTTTAAAAATGTATTTGTAATGAAGAAGTAATTTCCTGCAAAATTCTACCATGCTGTGTCCAGTATAATTTCAGCAAAATTTCTAACTACTGATCATTCCTTTTGTTTCTAACTTACACATTTCAATCATCAGTGTCAGCGCATCTTGATTGCGTGTTTGATCAGTTTCAGACTGAAGAAGATGCTTGAATTCTTCAATTTAATCATCATGGTTTTAGTGGTTGGTAGATAAATTTGAATAATAGCGGTATTAACTGATCTTCCTTGTAAGCATATGGATATTTTCCATCACAGATAGCACTGTGTTTCAGATAGACCTTGGAATGATCTTTTAGACAATGATGCCCTTCCTCTTCAATTTTTGTTCCTGCTGTAGTAAACCATTTCATTGTCTGATTCATAATAGCCAATATCAGTCCATTTCTGCTCACTAATGCCTAGGATATCAAATTTTATGTGTTCAATTTCATTTTCACAACTTACAGTTTTCCTAGATTTATACTTCATATATTCCATATTCTGATTATTAATGAATTGATGTGGTTATTTCTGATTTTTTTTTAAAATCAGGCCCCATCAGCGAATAAAGATTTAGAAAGCTTTGCTCTTTTCATGTCATTAAGTGCATCTCTACTTTGAAGAGGCATTTACAGTACCTATCCACCTGAGGGCTAATCTTCTGGCACTATATCAGACAATTTTCTGCTGCTATTCATAAGGTTTTCAGTGGTGAACCATTAAGAAGTGGTCGGCCTCTCCTTTCTAATGTCTCTTTGTCTGGAAGCTCAGCTGAAACCTGTCCACCGTGGGTGACCCTGAAGGTATGTAAAATGACATTAGCATGGCTTCCAGAATCACAGCAACACACAAGTTATCACAGTATGGCAAAATGACAGACAAACAGTGGGCTTTTGATTCTACAATATGGGAAAACAACTTCTCTTTGGAGGGCTAAACCCAAAGCTTCACTTTTCTGGTCAGTGTGGTATCACCAAATTTATTTTGGAAGTCTGTTGCCAGGTGTTTGGTATCAGGTACCTCAGTATTCCAAATGGCTTGTGCTACACTTTAACATAAACACCTTCTCCTACAAAAAGACCAAGAAAAAAAAAAAAAAAAAAGGTGGGGGATAATCAGGACAGCCTTCTACTAGTCCTTTCTCTAGCTTATGCTTTTCATCCTTTCTTCTCCTATTTCACTTTAGGTCAGTAAAAAGATGCTTTCCTTGTTTATTTTCCTGTTTGGTCTTTTATGGTTTAATCCACATATCCTAGCTCTTGATATGTTAAAGATAGAGATAAAGAAATTTGACAATATTTTCTCAGGACAATAGCCTGATTTTCAAGGTTATTGACTTCTTTCCAAATCATATTTTTAAATGTCAGAAGCAAAATCTTTCTCTTTAATTCCTCTTTAACGAATCCTAATCTGACACAGATACAAGCACAAGGACAGACTAGGACAAAGACCATGTATACAAAGGTTAAAATAAAAAATACATTAGCATCTTTTATCATAACAATTATTACAGATTTTTTCTCACAATGTTTCTAAAAATAAAACATAAATATAAAGTGCATTAAATTCATAGGCTTTGTCCTTCTATGAATATGCCCTAGAGTTAGAAAACATATTTAGGAAGACTGAGAAAGCTTAAAGCAAAAATGAATAATGCTTTAAAATAATTTGTATGATAAAAATAGTGGTTAAAAATATTAATAGTTTATTGAAGAATTTATTCAATATAGTTGTTAAAATATTAATACCTATAACTTTAAAAGCTCTTATAAATAAACAAGAGAAAGACAGGAACATTATTCAGCTTGCAAAACTAGAATTGGAAATATCTCATAAATGTTCAAACCTCTTTGGTTCTCAAAAAAAGCAAATATGAATGAAATATCATATCCTTCTATAGATTGGCAAAGATTTGAAAGCATAGTAAAATTCAATAACGGGAAACACAGAGATCTTCATAGTGGCATTCGAGGCAGTATAGTGCTTGAGATAATTGGTTTTGGAAATCTGATGAACTGTGAATTTAAATTCCTGCTTTGTCTGAGAATGTATTCATTTTATAAATAGACAAGCAACTTTAACCCTGTCATCTTTGTTTTGTGTTCCTATTGCTTGAAATGATGATATAAACCTCATAAAATTCTGAGAATGCTTATATAATATATATATATAATATACTTGGAATAAAATATGAATAGAGGTGGTTGTTAGAATGTAAATTGTTTACATCTTTTTTGAGCAAAAATAGATAATGTATATCTAAAATCTTAAAACTGTCTCTATTAGCCAAGATTGCTAGCAATTTTTCCAAAAGAAATGATAAAATATATGTGAAAATTAGTTCAATAACAACTCATTTGTAATAGTGAGAAAATTGAAAACAAGATGCAAAAACATGAGATCTATTAAAATTATAATATATTTGCTGATGAAATAAAACATATGTTGAATCCACTTTGCTTCTAACCTGAACAGAATTTTTCTTCCGTTCCTTCAAGATCAGCCAGTTGTTGTAGAACATTTGCTACATTTTCACCTACTATTTCTAAGAGACTAGACCTGGAAAAATTTCAGGTGTTCTTAGTCTATCATTTTATTTAGGGGAAAAAACAAAACAAAACATGCATGTTTTTTGACACTGGGAAATATTAAAGATGTATTTAAATTAAACACAATAATCTTTAAGCAGTGTATGTTAGAAAGACTTTGCTAAATTTATATTAATGTTGTTAGAAAATAAAACAAAACATTACCTTTGAGTGGGTGAATTATGAGTGATTTTGTATGTGGGTAGGTGTGTTTGCTTCTCTAAGTTTTGAAAAATAATATTCTCTTTTTGAATATGTATTAATTTTATAATTGGTGGTTGTGGTTGTGTGCCATTGACTCTGTTCCTACTCCTAATAACCTTGTATAGTGTTCCTGAGGTCATAAGTCTTAGGAGCAGAAAGCTTCATCTTTCTTCTGTGGAGCGACTGGTAGATTTGAATTACTGACCTGTTAACAATCCAGTTTGTAATCCACTATATTGTTGTTAAGTGTCTTCGAGTCTGTTCTGACTTATAACAGACCTGTATAGGGTTTCCAAGGAGCGGTTGGTGAGTTTGAAGAACCAACCTTAGCAGTCTGAATTGACCTTGCTGTCGAGTGCTTATCCTACAGTGCCGCACTAGTACTCCACTATTTAGAAATGCTGGTTTATACATCCTTTTTCTACCACTCCATGGTCAGTTTGTTGTACTTTGAGAACTTGTGTATTGTTGTCATGCTGGAAGCTATGCTACCTGTATTTCAAATTAACAGCATGGTCACCCAAGGTGAACAAATTTCAGTAGAGCTTCCAGACTAGACAGACTTAGAAGGAAGACCTAACGATCTACTTCAGGGGAAAAACAATGCCCAAAGAAAACCTTGTGAAAATCAGCAGAACACTGTTTGATATAGTGTTGGAAAATGAGCCCCTCAGCCTTTGACGTACCATTTATGTTTTATTTTCTATGACTCTATAGCAGGTGCCCTCCAAGACAAAAAACCCATTGCCATCCATTCTATTTCAAGTGATAACAACCCTTTGGGACAAAGGGAAATTGCTCTATAGGATTTCCAAGGCTGTAAATCTTTGTGGAAGTAGACTGCCTACTTTCCCCCTGTGGAGTCACTGGTAGACTTGAACTGCTGACTATTTAGTTAGTATCCCAATGCTTAACCCACAGTGCTACAAAGACTCCTTGCAAGTGCCCATTCCTACTTCTACCCTTGGACATTTGATTCTCCTATACAGTTTGTGTTAAAGTAAACCAAAAATAAACCCACTGCCATTGAGTAGAGTCTGATTCATTGCCAGGTGCCTTCAAATTGGTTCCAACCCATAGTGACTCTATTCACAACAGAATGAAACACTGCCCAGTCCTGTGCCACTCTCACAATTGTTATGCTTGAGACCACTGCTGCTGCCACTATGCCAATCCATCTTGTTAGGGGTCTTCCCTTTTCAGCTGATCCTCCATTTTACCAAGCATGATACCTTTTTCCAGGGCCTGGCCTTTCCTGATAACATATCCAAACTATAAGAGATAAATTCTTGCCATCCTGGCTTCTAAGGAGTATTCTGAGTGTACTTCTTCCAATACAGAATTGCTTGTTCTTCTGGCAGTCCACGGTACTTTTAATATTCTTCTCCAGCACTATAACTCAAATTCATCAATTATTCTATGAACTCTCTTATTCACTGTATAACTTTCACATCCATATGAGGCCATTGAAAATATCATGGCTTGGGTCATGCATACCTTAGTTCTCAAACTGACATCTTTGCTCTTGAGGGCTCATACAAACCATTTTCTTTGTGCAATGCATCATTTGATTTACTGACTGTTGCTTCCATGAGTGTTGATAGTGGACTCAAGTAAAATGAAGCCTTTGACAACTTCAAATTTTTCTCCATTTATATGGAGGCTATTTATTGGCCCAGTGGTAAGGATTTTTGTTTCCTTACATTGAGGCACAATCCATACTTAAGGTTGCGATCTTTGATCTTCCTCAGTAAATATTTTTCTTTTAAGTCCTTTTCACATTCAGCATGGTTGGCTGTATCATCTGAATATTGCAGGTTGTTATGAGTCTTCCTCCAATCCTGGTGCCATGTCTTTCTTCATTTAACCTAGCTTTTCTAATTATTTGCTCAGCATACAAATTGAATAAATATAGTAAAAAAAATATATTCCTGGTACATACCTTTCTTGATTTAAAACCATTAAGAATTCCATGTTCTTTTAGAACAACTGCCTCTTGGTTTATGTACAAGTTCCTCATGAGCACAGTTAAGTGTTCTGGAATACCCATTCTTCACAATATTATCCATAGCTTGCCATGACCCACAGAGTTGATATGACCATGCACAAGGCTTCTGAGACTGTAAATCTCCATGAGCCTCATCCTTCTCCCATGGAGTAGCTGGTGGGTTTGAAACTCCCACCTTGCAGCTACCAGCTCAATGCCTAACACAGAAGAATTCCATAGTTTGTGTGGCTATTTTGTTGTTAAATGTCTTGGGTCAGTTCTGACTCACTGTGACTCTCTACAGGATTTCTGAGGAGCAACTAATGGATTTAACTAGCAGAATTTGTAGCTAGCAGGCCATCATTTGTTATAGCACTACACCAAACTTTCATATTTTGTATTAGTCCTACCAAAATCTCAGCTATGGGAACATAGTAATTATTCAAGGACAACATGAAGTCTTCTGTCCTATTTAATTCTTTCAAGATGAAACAATATTTTTATCTTTATATTCTTTGCATTCCTAATTCATGCTTACAATGCCAATCACAAGAATTACACCTTTAAGAAAATCACCCACCACACAATATTAAATCTTCCTGTGGATGAGAACTATTTTGTATTTATCTTCATATCTATAAAATCTACCACCACTTCTGACTAATAATAGGTGCTCAGGAATGTTTGTTTCTTAACTGAGTGAATAAATATTTCTCCAAATTTGAAAATTTTAGATCTAGATCAACTGATAAAATTAAAGTTATTACTCATAGTATTCATTAAATCATTTATGAATAATAAGCAAATCCTTAACAATTTCTTAAACTAAGAAAGCAAGTCCTAAATCTAAATAGTGATCAACTCATTTCACTTCTCTGCTCGAAAGATAACATTTATAAAATTAATTTGATGAATTTTTTTTCCTAAGAAAAAGATATATATCTTAAATCATGGGTTTGGGTATGGCATGTTGATAACGGGCAAATTTCAAAGTCCTGTGGAAAGCTATAGTTCACCTTAAGAAGATATTATCTCTGGACCATCCCTTTAGGCAGCTTGAACTTTGTTTATCATCAGTGTAATAGGAAATGAAGAACTTCACCCTTGAATCTAAGACTACACAAGTCCTGTAAAAACATTCTCTTATTTATGTTATGTTCTTTTGTCTGTTCTGATTTGTATATGTTTTTGGCCAGTGCTTTCATTGTATTACCATGACAGTATGTTTAAATTCTGATTTTATTTGACAAATTAGGAAAATCATTTGCCAGTAGACAAGAGTTCTTTCTTACCGTTACAGACAAGCTTCCTAAAAAAAATTGCATTCCTTTCTTATAAAAACAAAACAAAACAAAAACCATTGCAAAAAAGAATGAATGCAACTTAAAACTAGGCTCTAATTGCCAGTCATGGAAGCCGACTGGTTCATTAGAGGAATACCACCTGAGGATGTGAAGTAGAGAGGTAAAGATACCCCCAGGTACGTGATAAAATTAGATCTAATTTGTGTGCACCGTTGATTCCTATATTGAGATGTGGAGCTGAGCTTGAACTATACCATTTATGAACTATTCCTTGTCTTAGAAGCAGTCAGAAACACTTCAGTAGAGAGAGACTTCACAGCATTATTGAGTTGGATAATCTTGACTAGAAGTTTCTAGAGGAAAAGAATACTGGGAATTTATTAAAGGTCTTATTGGCCACAGGAGTTCTGGTATAGCACTGTAAGATAAACACCAGAATGCCAACCACAAGGTCGATGGTTCAAACTCACCAGTTGCTCCTCAGAAACTCTATACAGGTTTGCTATGAGTCAGAACTGACACAACAGCATTTAACAACAATAACATCAACAACAATTGGCCACAATGGGTTGGTTGATTTTTGTCTTGTTTTGTTTTTATATATTATCATTACAGCAGATATGCTTACATCTCTTGATTATGTGGAAATTATTTGTATGTTTTGTATAGGGTCCATGATGTTATATTTGCTATCAGAAAGTTTCATGCTATATAAAAAAAAAAAAAAAAAACAAGAAAAAATTATCAGGGGAGATGGGAAAGTAAGATTATGCCTTTCCAATTGATTATAAAAATGTTGTGATAAGAACTCATCTAATTTTAGGGATCTCTGGTATTGTAGTGGTTCCAAGCAGGGCTGCTAACCACAGGGTCAGCAGTTCGAAGCTACCAGTCATTCTGCAGGAGAAAGAGGAGGTTTTCTGCTCCCATGAAGATTTACAGCCTTGGAAACCCTGTACAGGCTTGCTATGAGTTGAACCATCTCCACGGGACATCACCACCACCAATTTCAGGGATAGAGGAATGACAATCACCATTAGCATTAGTTCAACACTGATTCATATGAAGTGAAGCCAGGCAAACCACACACAATTTTACAACCAGTAATTCCTTCTACCGCACTCTCTACTTCTATTTGTTCTGATCGCTTTTTTTTTTTTGCAATGACAATGTTGTTGTTGTTGTTGTTATGTGCCGTGGAGTCGGTTCTGACTCATAGCGACCCTACACGGGGTTTCCGAGACTGTTAATCTTTAGGGGAGCAGAACACCTCATCTTTCTCCCGCGAAGCAGCTGGTAGTTTCGAACTGCTGACCTTGCGGTTTGCAGCCCGATTCGTAACCACTACGCTACCAGAGCTCCTTTAGGCATTCTTAAATAATATTCAAAATTATAGGATGTATTAGGGAAATAATAGGTTACCATTTAGGATCGGGATCAAGTTGGAAGTAACAGAAATAACTCAGGATAGAATTTTTTGATCAGGGTTGCTTACTCTATTGCGGCTGTCAAGATCTCTTCTCGGCCTAAGCCTTGCGCTCTCCACCCAAACCCTGTGCTCTCAGATCTGGCTGTGTCCTGAATAAGAAGGTGTTACAAAGTTCTTTAGTTCCATCAGGAAGTTTCCTGCCCCCAAACACTCGGCTCTCTCATTCCATAAATCACAAGCCTACCTCTGTCAACCTTTCTACTGAGGCATCCCACTCCACAAGCAAGCTTCCTGCCTGGAGGTACTTAGTTCTCTCATTCCATAGACTGGCATGATCACTGTAATTGCTTCAGTCTATGGACTGACAAAGCTACCATGAATCTTGCGATGGTCTCCTTCCATCTCACATTGCTTCCATTTATGCTGTTACTACTTCCTCTCTCTCCTGGGTATCGGAGGTTCCCAGCAAGGAACTCTGGATCCAAAGGACATGATGCTCCTGACTCTTCTAATAGTAGTGATGTCACTCTGCCTCCAGGAATGGCTTTCTTCAAACCTACAGAGTTGGTAAAATGGAACAAATCACACACAAGGGATCCATGTACTCTATTTGCATTATTAAAATGTTGTCCAATCCTTTAGGTGGGCCTGAATCTAACTTGCATAGTCCTACCCAATCATTAATGAGGTATGGTGTTGGAGAATAATATTAAAAGCACCATGGACTGCCAGAAGAATTGACAAATCTGTGTTGGAAGAAGTACAGCCAGAATGCTCTGTAGAAACCAGGATGGTGAGACTTCATAGCTCATACTTCAGACATGTTATCATGAGGAACTGGTCTCTGGAGAAGGACATCATACTTGGTAAAGTGGAGGGTCAATGAAAAGAGGAAAACTCCCAAGGAGATGGATTTACACAGTGACAGTTGCGATGGGCTGAAGTGTAACAATTTTGAGGATGATGTAGGACCAGGAAGTGTTTAGTACTGTTGTGAATAGGGTCATTGTGAGCAGAACCAACTTAATGGTACCTAACAACAATCCAATCATTTTGTTGGAGTTACCAGCTATCTTAGGTAAGGTAAATACCGGACTGCTAATCACAAGTTCAAGTCTACCAGCTAACTTGGAAACACAATACAGGGTCACTATGAGTCAGAACTGACTTGGCAACACTTAACAACAACAACAACAACAATTGGTCACAAGTTTGTTGGTTGTTTTGTTTTATTTTTATAAATTATCATTAATTTCTTCTAGAGAAAAAAACCCAGTGGATCTTATATTTGTATACATTTAAAGAGAAGTTTATATCAAGGAAATGGCTTACAATTGTAGATTTCTTCACCCCCAGCAGAAGTACAAGAGAAGCCTTTCCCACATGACCATTATATTGGGAGCAGGCAAGAGACCCTCCAAGGAAGCATCCCTTTAATTGATTGTCTACTCATAGCCACTCATCATAGAGTTTGACTATGCCTGTATTAGGTTTCATCACCATGGGGATAAGCACATCACAACTGCTAAAGCTCTGGAAATCCTTGCCTAGTTAAGTTGACATACCTTGATTATTAACTATTACACCACAGCTAAAAAGAGCCAAACAATAGTAATTCACTCTACCACAGCGACCCTTAAAAAATATGTGAGTGTACATATATATGAAGGTATGTATGTGTGTCTCATCCTAATACAACCATACTTTAGCAGGTTTTGGGGATATTTGCAATCTGAGAGTACATCAAGATATTTGGGTAAAGAAGTAGCATAAAACAAAACAGAGCAAAACTTAATGAAAAAAAGTCTTGGGAACAAAAATTATAGTGACTCTTTCATCAAGTATATTTCTTTTATCTTCTTTTGATACTTTCTGGATTTTTAATATTTTGCCCATTAACTTGTCTTACCCACTGCCATTGAGTTGATTCTGACTCATAGTGACTCATTAGAGCAGAGCAGAAATGTTACTTAGGACTGCTGAGACTGGAAATCAGTACTGCAGCAGACAGCACCATCATTCTCCCACAGAACAGCTAGTAGAACTGAAACTTACAGTCTGAAGCCTAATGCTTAATTCCCTGTGCCAACAGGTCTCCCTATTTTGCCCAAAAAATCTTTCAATACTGCGACTCACATCTTGATTTTCTTTTTCTTCAGTTCTTTCAGAATGAGAAATGCCAAGAGTGTACCAATCTAGTGAAGTAGAATACCCTGAACATCCAGGTTTTTATTTATGGATAAAATGAAATATCATGTTTTCTAAATAGTGTGAAAGTGATGTTTTTCAATGGGTGAGAAGGAATGGGAAATCTTGTTAGTTAAATGTACACATTCTCTAACATATAATTATTGTTGCTGTTTGTTGTCAAGTGCTGTTGAGACGGTTCTGACTCATAGCGACCCTGTATAGGGCTCTCAAGGAGCAGATGGTAAGTTTGAACTGCCAACCTTGTGGTTCAAACTGACCTTGAAGTCCAGTGCTGTATCCCACAGCACTATACAAGGACTGGGGCACATAAAAAGAGATGACAGCTAAGAAACTTTTATTTTTTTCTGCCCTTATAAGGATAACTGAAGAAATAACACAATGACATCAAAAGCCAAATGAGAAGTTTTACAGTAAGATGTTAAAATGTCAGATAGATAATCTTCCATAACATGTGAAAATACATTCATGTATGCCCTGGGAATCTTGCTTCTAGTTCTTTCATGTAATTGTGGTGGTGGTGCTTGTGTGCTCTCAAGTCAGTTCCGACACATTGTATTCTTGTACAGTGTTTCTGCGGCTGAAAATATTTACAGAAGCAGAAAGTCTTGTTTTTCTCCCTTGGAATGGCTGGCAGATTTGAACTGCTGACCTTGCAGTTAGTAACCTGAATTATAATCCACTTCACCATCAGGGTGTCTTCTTTAACGTAATGTTGTTGTTAAGTGTCGTCAAGTTGGTTTCAACTTATAATGACCATGTATAGTGTTTTCAAGGAGGGTTGGTGAGTCTGAACTGACAACCTTGTGGTTGGTATTTTAAAAATAATTATTGAAGGAGGCCAGATGTGTTCATGTGTGGGTACTTGTCTGTGCACAAGCATATACGTATATAAAGATATAAGGTACAGCATTGTTAGGAGAAGTCTTCATCTTTCCTAGTCAAACAGAGATATTTTAGCTATATGATTCTAGGTGTTAAATATGTTTTCTATCAACTTTTAATATGTAAGATGTAAATTCCTTTGAATGAAATAGTGGAGACAGCAAAGAGCCAAAGCTCATCACTGATGTTCGTATGCTATTGGAAGGGTTTGAGATCACTGCTGTCATATTGTTTTTTTTTTTTTTTTCCTATGATCAACAAACACATTCCCTTACTTTCTGTCACTGCTGAAAGACTTTAGAATATGACTAACCTTAGGCATCACTGATTTTTAGGAAGAGACAAAACATTTTTCACAAACTACCACTATTTTATATATTGAACCTAGATGATATAAACTGAAGCTTCATAAGACCATCTTTTTTTTCTTAATGTAACATTACAATGAATCAAAACTGAAAAATTAAAGGAAGTCCATTCAAGGGAGAAGCTATCAGCAAATGGTTGACCTTTATCTAGTGGTATCTTCAAAAGCTTTGATTATTTACATTATAACTTTGATTGAAGAGGAAAGAGTAAAATCCCATCTAAGACTCATCACTGAAAAAAAAATCCTTTGGCCCAAGTGAGTTAAACAAAAAGAAAGAAAGAAAGGAATCTTCCACACCCAAACTCTTGGATACATGGAAGATTAGGTCAAGGTAACAAATGAACTAAGAGAGCCAAGACGTATAAGCATACATTTGGTACCAGCATAAAAGAAAGGAATGAAGAAGATTGAAGTGCCACTTGATTCGTTCTCAACATTCATAGCCCCAGAAGAACATTCCCTCCTGGGATTTCATGCCACCATGAAATTATATAGTTAAACATATACCCTACCACTAAGGCATTAGACCACCACTTGTCTGTCAGTTTGTCATACTGTGGTGGCTTAGTGTGTTGCTGTGATTCTGGAAGCAATGCCACGGGTACTTTAAATACCAACAGGATCACCCACAGTGGGCAGGTTTCATCTGAGTTTCCAGATGAAGACAGAGTAGGAAGAAGGAAACATGGACTAATTCCAAATAAATAGGCACTGAAAACCTTATGAATAACAGTGGAACACAGTCAGCAAAAGAATATTGAAACATGATGAAGAGCACCAGAATATTGTTAGATATAGTGCTGGAAGATGAGCCTCTCCGGTTGGAAGGCACTCAAAATGAGACTGGGAAAGAGCTGCCTCCTCAAAGCAGAGTTGACTGTGATGAAGCAAATGGAGCTAAATCCTTCAGGATGTTCATTTGCTGATGGTGCACAATTCAAAATGAAGAGAAAACGTTGTAAACAATCATTAAAAATCATAACATGGAATGTACAAA
>NW_006408602.1:11436315-11456460 GCF_000296735.1 Chrysochloris asiatica | reverse complement strand
AAATATTATAATGAAATGTGCAAAGACTTGGAGTTAGAAAACCAAAAAGGAAAAACACGTTCAGCATTTCTCAAGCTGAAGGAATTGAAGGAAAAAAATCAAACCTTGACTTGAAATACTGAATGATTCTATGGGCAAAATATTGATGACGCTGAAAGTATCAAAAGAAAATGGAAGCAATACACAGTCACTGTACTAAAAAGACATGGTTGATGTTCGACCATTTCAAGAGGCAGCATATGATCAAGAGCCAATGATACTGAAGGAAGAAGTCCAAAGTGCATTGAAGGCATTGACAAAGAGCAGGCACTGGAAATTGATAGAATACAAATTGAGATCTTGCAACATATTGATGCAACACTGAAGGCACTCACTTATCTATGCCAAGAAATTTGGAAGACAGCTACCTGGCCAACTGACTGGAACAGATCCACATTTGTGCCCATTCCAGAGAGAGGCAACCTAACAGAATGTGGAAATCATCAGACAATATCAATATGGCATTCAAGTAAAATTTTTCTAAAGATACTTCAAAAATGGCTGCAACCATTCGTTGACAGAGAACTTTCAGAGATTCAAGTCAGATTCAGAAGAGAAGGTGAAATGAGGAATAGATCTTGTTTACTGGTGCTTTATTGACTACACAAAGGCTTGTGATTGTGTGGACCATAACAATCTATGAACAACACTGTGGAAAATGAGTATTCTGGAACACTTACTTATGCTCCATACATAGATAAACCTGTACATAGACCAAGAGTCAGTTGTTCAAATAAGTGAAGTTTAAAATAAGTAAAGGTGTGGGCCAGGGAATTTTTTCACCATAGTTATTTAATTTGTATGCTGAGCAAATATTCTGAGAACCTGTATTATATGAAGAAAAATGTGACATCAGGATTGGAGGAAGACTCACTAACAACCTGAGATATGCAGATGATGCAACCTTGCTTGCTGAACATGAAGAGGACTTAAAATGTTTACTGTTGAAGATCAAAGACTACAGTCTTAGGTATGGGTTGTACCTCATTGTAAAGGAAACAAAAATCCTCACCAGTGGACCAATAAATAATATCCATAAAAATGGAGAAAAGATTGAAGTTGTCAAATACTTCATTTTGCTGTTTCAACCATCAACACTCATGGAAACTGCAGTCAAGAAAATAAATGGCATATTGTATTAGGCAAATCTATTGTATAAGACCTCTTCAAAGTGTTGAAGAGCAAAGATGCCAGTTTGAGGACTAAAGTGTGCCTGATCCAAGCCATGGTATTTCAATAACCTCATATGCATGTTGAAGTTGGACAGTGAATAAGGAAGACCATAGAAGAATTCATGCATTTGAGTTACTGTGTTGGCAAAGAATATTGAAAGTACCATGGACTGCCAAAACAACAAACCAATATGTGTTGGAAATATAGCGAAATGTTCCTTGAAAGCCAGGATGGCCAGACTTCATCTTTCATACTTGGGACCTGTTGTCAGGAGAGACTAGTCACTGGCGAAGGTATCGTATTTGGTAAAGTGTAGAGTCAGAGAAAAAGAGGAAGACCCCCAATGAGATGGATTGGCACAGTGACAGCAGCAATGGACTCAAATGTAGGAGCAATTGTGAGTTTGGTGCAGGACCACGCAGTGTTTTGTTCTGTTTTGATTAGGATTGCTATGAGTTGGTACAGACTTGATGGCACCTAAACAACAGCAACAAGCCACTTGTTGTTGTTGTTGTTGTTAAGTGCCATCGAGTCGGTTCCGACCCATAGCGACCCTGTACAGGGTTTCCGAGGGTGTAAATCCTTACGGGAGTAGAAAGCCTCATCTTTCTCCCGCGGAGCGGCTGGTAGTTTCGAACCGCTGACCTTTAGGTTCGCAGCCCGATTCGTAACCACTACGCAACTAGAGCTAGAAGACCTTATATAGAAGACACTAGGGGAAAAGGATTTGGTTTTCCTAGGGTACCTTTTTTGAGATCAATTTCAGTGTCATGCAGGTAGGGGATGGTACAAGCAAGTGCCTTTGACATAATAGCAGAGGAAGATTTGCAATTGAATGTAGGGTTAACTGGTGGTCTTAATTTCCATTGGTGTTTGTTTTTTATTCTTTATTCTGTCTATAAAATTTTATAGAAAGTTCAGGTGTAATCACATGTGGTTGCTAAATAGTATCATTTTAGCAATAGACTTTTGCCTCTGAAATTATTATTTTTTTTCTAAAAATAATTCTGAACTCCATATATCATCCAGAGAGTGTGCTAGTGTAAAATTTATTCTCCATACCTGGCTCTGCGTGAATTTATAAGTGAGTTAAAAAAAAAAAAAAAGAATTCTTTGTTGTTGTTAAAAATATGCAAAACAGAATTATTCAGTCCAGGACATCTGGAATATAGTTTTAACTACAAAAGAGATAAATTGGGCTTTCATTTAAAATTTATCTTTATAAATAATTTCATCTTGGATTACACATTAAATCAATATAATATTTTGCTGGTGTAAATTTAGGGAGAAGGGGAAGAATTGTGTTCTACAAATTACTTTTTAAGTAATTATTTAAATGATGTATTGTTAAGCCAAAACAAACCCAAAAAATGGAGTCCTGGTGTGGCACTGTGAGTTAATGTGCTGGACTACAAGGTTGGTTTGAACCACAAGATCAGTGGTTTAAGCTCACCAGCCACTTCTCAGAAACCCTATACAGGATCACTATGAATCTGTACCGACTCAATGGCACTTAACAACAACAAGCCAAAAATGTACCGTGTACCCGTATGGTGCTGTAGGATAAACAATGGGCTTCTAACCACAAGGTTGGTATTTCAAACTCACGACCCACTCCTTGAGAAGCTCTGATAGCGTAGTGGTTACAAGTTGGGCAGCAGTTCGAAACTACCAGCTGGTCTGCAGAAGAAAGATGAGGCTTTCTGCTCTCCTAAAGATTCACGGTCTCGGAATCCCTATGCAGGGTCGCTATGAGTCTGGATGGACTCTGCGGCACATCATATACTATGGGTTCCTTTAAATTGGAACAGACTAGATGGCACTTAACAACAAACCAAAAAGCCAATAAACCATGGTCATCAAGTCAATTCCAACTCTTTCAACTAGTTACAAAATAGAACTCCATAAGATTTTCTTAGTAGTAACGAGTCGGGCTGCCAACCTTAAGGTCAGCAGTTCGAAACTACCAGCGGTTCCGAGGGAGAAAGATAGGGCGTTCTGCTCCCGTAAAGATTTACAGTCTAGGAAACCCTGTGCAGGGTCACTATGAGTCGGAACCGACTCCACGGTACTTAACAACAACATCAATCTTAAGGAAACAGGTCATCAGGCCTTTCATTAAGCATTTATTAAGTAAATTGTTGTTAACTGCTATTGAATCAGTTCTGATTAATAGCGACCTTGTATTGCGTTTCTGAGGAATGGTTGTCGAGTAATCATCCTAGAGCGCCACACCAGGACTCATGTGCAATAGTCATGTGCAAACCATTTGTACCACCGAGGGACCTTAGTATTCTAAGGTGGTTGTTTTTAAATGCCATCATGTTGGTTCTGACCCATAGCGACCTTGTGTAGGGTTTCGGAGGAGCGTCTGGTGAGCTTGAACCACTGACCTTGAGGTTCAAACCAACCTTGCATTCCAGCGCATTATCCCTCAGCACCACACCAGGACTTCCAATGTGCTATTAAGTTCCCTTAATAGAAAATAATAACACTTCTAGACACTATTAAAGATGACAGTATATTGATATTCATTAATCTCTTGTTCAAATCCATGTGCCTAAAATAGAAATGGAGAAAATAGATGTGTATGTGTGTATTCCCTGGGAAGAATGTGATCATTTGCACCCTGAATACAAATATTTTCATTAAAGAATTATCAATTTTCTTGTTCTGCTATTATGTTTGGCTTCCTTCAGAACCAACTTGATGGCACCTAACAACAAACAACATCATTGGTGGCAAAAAATTCTATTTTTCCACTATCATATTGTCTCAAATTATAGTCACAATATCCTGCTAGGAGAAGTTGGACTTGTGGTTAGAGGTGCTCTGATATATTTTGTAATCAGTTCTTCAAAACTGACAGCAATATTTCGAAAAGTACATGCAATTTTGAATGAGAACAATGAAAATGGATTTTGGTGGCTTCTTTATTTTCAGGTTCCTGATTCTGCTGTTTTTCAAATGATTGATTTTTTGTAATTACTGGGCTTTACTTGATAATTGAAAATTCTTTCAAGCAATGTCCATTTTGCAATAAAATTTGATGGAGTGGCAATATGTTGAATGGATTTATATTTTCCTTTTTCATATTTATTGGGGTGGATAGGAAATGTATAGTTCAAATTTCAGAACCATGAAAGCTTTTTCATCATCATTTCCAAATGTAGATTTCCAGTGTGGCGTGACTTTGTGAGTCTTCTAGTCTGGGTTTGAATTCTAGCTCATTATTTGCCCTTTGAACAGCTATAGTTATACAGTATCGTGAGATTGTCTTTTTTTCAGGTTCTTGCAAGTGTTCCATCTTTTGACTGGGTGCCTTACTACCACTTTTGTATCATTAGACTAGTGGAAAATCTTTTTTCTTTTTTTTTTTTCTGAATGGTTTTCACCTTATACTGATTCTAGCTTTTGGGTGTTATATTGTCTTACTGAATCTCTCAGTTTCTTCATCCAAAAATTGACAATAATTTAATAATTATATGTATTTCATAGTGTTAGATTTCATATAGATCATTCATATAAACCTTTCATTAAATATAACTATTTGTGGAGTTTGAATTCTATTTTAGAAGACAATATTTTTTTCAGGTGGACAAGGAAAGTATTTTTCACTTTGAATACAAGTATCAGGCAAAATTCTCAGAAATTCTTTGCCAAATTGTTAATGGAGGCTAAGAACACAATAACCAGGAAAATTCTGTACAGCAAAACCATAATAGTCTCTTTCACCAAAATTTGTGAAACATTTGTTAGAAAACTAACATATAATAAATATGATCTGGAAAAACATTCAAAGCAATCAAGGGCTATTAACTTTTCAGAATTGGTGGAAAGGTAATGAGAAAGAATATATTAAGAAAGTGTTTTTCTTTAATATGCATATAAATCATCTGGGGAACTCAGAAATATTCTTCTTCAGTGGGGTGGGGCTGGTGTCTGAGACCCTGCATTTCTAGTAAATCTCCTGATATTTCTTGAACCAACTTTAAGCATCAAGGTTTGAGATATACACTAAAAGAGAGAGAGATCATCTAAAATATTGTCTATGACATTGATTAAAAAAAAAAAAAATCTTTGGGATACTGCCAAGTCTTGGTAAAGCAGGCAAAAAGGATACTGAACTATAAAATTTTACCTCATAAATTCTTGTGGCATCTCATCAAGACTGGATATGGTAATTTATAAACCTCTTTGGGAAGGCTTGCTCACAGATAATAGTATAATAATAATTGTCTCAAACATAATCACAGAAATGCCATTTTCTTTGATAATTCCATGACTGAAAGAAAACTAATAGACCATTTACATGAGGGAATAAAAGTCCTTTGCAGTATTGAGCAACTGTGATTTTCAAATTTCTGTACTGTTAGATCTTTAAGGAAGGAAAATATTTGTTTAAGTAAATAGATAATATTTTAATCACAGTAGTATTTTATTACTCTTACATAAAATTTATTCATAGAAGACAAAACCAAATTGCAATTTTATATAATTCATTAACATGTTTCTTTTGAAACCATCTTGCTTATTAACAACAATATTGTATCATATGAACAATGTCCCATATGTGAGTTAGCTTTTAATACAGTGGTGGCTTGCATGTTGCTGTGATGCTAGAAGCCATGTTATGGGTGTTTCAAATACCATCAGGGTCACCCATGGTATAGGTTTCAGTGGAGCTTCCAGACAAAGAACAGACAAGAAAGAAGGAATAGATGGTCCAATTCTGAGGGATCAGCCCTTGAAAGCCTTATGAATAGTAGTGAAACATTGTTTGATATAATGGCGGAAGATGAACCCTGGAAGTTTTAAGGGACTGAAAATATGCCACAGAAAGTACTGACTCCTCAAAATAGTGCCAACCTTAATGACATGAATGGAACAAAGCCTTTGAGACATTAATTTGCTGGTGTAGCCTAATTCAAAATGAGAAAACATGATATCAGAAGGAATCAGTCCAAGGAGAGGGGCATTGTGCTTTGCTATGTGAAGAAGAACATGGCATTATTTTTGAAGGAAGACTCATTAAAAATCTGTGATATGCAGAAAACACAACCTTGCTTGCTAAAAGCAGAGAGGACTTGAAGATCAAAGACTACCACCTTCAATATGGGTTGTATATCAATGCAAAGAAAAAAAAAAAATCTTCACAATTGAACCAAAAAACAACATCATGATAAACAGAGAAAAGATTGAAATTGTCAAGGATTTCATTTTGCTTGGATACACAATCAATGCTCATGGAAGCAGCAGTCAAGAAATCAAATCAAATGACCCACTGTATTGGCAAAATCTGGAATAGATCTCTTAAAAGTGTTAAAAGAGCAAATATGTCACTTTGAGGACCAAGGTGCCCCTATATTAAATCATATCATATGCATGCTTAAAAATACATTAGAATTTTGACTGTGAAAAACAATATTGATAGTTGCATGAACTGCTAGAAAACCAATCAAATCTTTCTTGGAAGAAGTATAGCCAGAGTGCTCCTTAGAAGCGAGCATGGTGAGACTTTAGACTTGTTGCGCTATGTTGGACATGCTGTCAGGAAGGACCAGCCCATGAAGAAGACATTATGTTTGGTAATTGTTTTATATTGTTAGGTACTACCGAGTTAGTACCAACTCATAGCAACTGTCTGTGATAGAATAATAGCCATATGTATATAAAGATGACAAGTTAATACCATTATTATTCAAATTTACACACAAATTACTAAAGCCACTGATAGTGAAATTGAGGAATTCTACCACTAATAAGCTGAAATGGACTACAAGGAAGATCAGTTACTACAATTATTATTTAGATTTATAGACCAGCCATCAATGACACTGATGAAAAAAATTGAAGAAGTCTACCTACTTTGTCAAACATGCAATCAAGTTGTGCTGAAAATAACTGGTGATTGGAATGCAAAGATTAGAAACAAAGAGGAAAATATTACATTAGTGATATAAATGATGATAGGAATGTTATAAGACCAAGGACTTTTGCATTGCAAATACCTTATTTCTATCACATAAACAGTGACTGTACATGTGGACCTCACTAGTAGAACACACAGGAATCAAATTGACAATGGGGAAACTCAATAACATCAGCCAAAACAAGGCCAGGAGCCAGCTGTGGAATGGACCATCAATTGCTCATATGTAATTTCACGTTGGAGCTTGAAAAAAGGAAAAAAAAAAAAAAAAAAATCCATGAGAGCCCAAATACAATCTTGTATATATCCCACCTGAATTTAGAGACCATCTCAAGAGCAAATTTGATGCATTGTACACTAAAACCAAAGGGGTTGTGGAAAGACATCAAGAACATTGTATATGATGAAAGCTAAATGTCATTTCAAAGACAGGAAATAAAGAAAGAACCCACATGGATGTTAGAATAGACTCTAAAACTTGCTATTGAAAATAAAGTAGCTAAAGTAAGTGGAAGAAATGCTGAAGTAAAGGAGCTGAACAGAATAGTTCAAAGGACAATTTAAGAAGACAAAGTAAATTATTATAATGAAATGTGCATACTTGGAGGTAGAAAACCAAAGATAAGAATACACTCAGTATTTCTCTGACTGAAAGAATTGAAAAAAAAATTCTATTCTTGACTTGCTGTATGCAAGGATTCTATGAAATAAGTATTGAATGATGCAGAAAGCATCAAAAGATGATGGAAGGAACATTTACCAAAAAGAACAACTTAAGGAGGTAGCATTAATCAAAAACAGAGGGTATTGAAGGAAGAAGTCCAATCTGTATTGAAAGCATTAGTGAAAAACAAGGCTCCAGGAATTGATGGAATACCAATAGAAAAGTTTCATCAAACTGATAGTATGCTGGAGGCACTCACTTGTCTATGCCATGAAATTTGGAAGACAGCTATCTAGTCAACTGATTGGAAGAGATCCGAATTTGTGCCCATTCCAAAGAAAGATAACCCAATGTAGAAATCATCCAAAAATATTGTTAATATCACACACAAGTAAAACTTTGCTGAAGATAATTCAAAAACAGTTGCAGGAAGCCATCAGAAACTCAAACTAGATTCAGAAGAGGATGTGGAACAAGGGATATCATTGGCTGAAAGCAGAGAATACCAGAAAGAATACCTGTGCTTTATTTACTATGTAAAGGCATTCAGCTGTGTGTATCCTGACAAACTATTATGAATAATGAGAATTCCAGAATGTTTAATTTTGCTCATACGAAACCTGTACATAGACTATGAAGCAGTTGTTCAAACAGAATAAAGGGATACTGAATGGTTTAAAATCAGGAAAGGTGTGTGCCAGTGTTGTAAGCTAACTTATGTTCACCAAACCAAGTCATGGCATTTTCATTTGCCTTATTCAATCTGTATGCCGAACAAATAATTCAAGAAACTGGGCGGGCTACATGAAGAACATGGCATATGGATTGAAGGAAAGCTTGTTAACAACCTGTGATCTGCAGATGACAAACGCTTGCATGCTATAACCAAAGAGGACTTGAAGCACTTGCTGATAAAGATAAAAGAATACAGCCTTCAGTATGGATTATAACTCAATGTAAAGAAAACAAAAATCCTCACAACCGTACCAATAAGCAATATCATAAATTGAGAAAGGACTGAAATTGACATTTGAATCCACAATTAAAACTTATGCAAACAACAGTCATGAAATCAAATCATGTATTGTATTGGGCAAGCATGCTGCACAAGATTTCTTTAATGTATTAAATAGCAAAAATGTCACTTGGAAAACTAAGGTGCACCTACCCAAGTCATAGTGTTTTCAATTGCCTCATATGTATCTGAAAGCTGGACAATGAATAAGGAAAATCAGAAAAGAACTGATTGGTTTTAATTATGGTGTTGGCAAAAAATTACATATATCTTGAAAGTTCCATGGACTGTCAGAATAACAAATATATCTATCTTGGAAGAAGTGCAGTCAGAATGCTCCTTAGAAGAGATTTGCCTCAGGTATTTTGGAGAAGGATATCATGTAAAGTATTTGTTGTTAAGTGCTGTTGAATCTGTTCCAACTCCTAGTGACCCTGTTTAGGGTTTCTGAGGAGGAGCTGGTGGTTTTGAACCTTTGACCATACAGTTATCAGGCCAGTGCTTATCCTACAGTACTACACCAGTACTCCTGGTAAAATAGAAAATGAGTGAAAATGAGGAAGACTCCCAATGAGATGGATTGACAGAGGCTGCAGTAATGGGCTCTAACATAACACTAGTTGTGTGAACAGTGCAGGACCCTATAGCCTTTGTTCTGTAGTGCATAGGGTTGTTATGAAACAGAACTGATCTGATAAAACATAATAACAACAACATAAAATTATCACATAAAAGACAGAACTGAAATGTTGTGTTATTTAATTCATTAATCGATTTCTTTTGAAACCATCTTGCCCCATTAACAACAATATTGCTTCATATGAACAATGCCCAGAATCGCTTCAAAAGTCATTGAAACACAGACTGCATGTATACCAGATTTATTGAGACATCCGAATTTCACTTCATGAATTTCAAATGTTCAATTATAGCTTGGGGAGCTTTTATGGGTCTTCTAATTTGATTTTGTGGGTGTTGGGAAATTGGAAAATTAGCAACATATTGTCAGGAACTAAATTTTTAGGAGATAGTCAATGCTAAAATATATGAAAGAGAAAATAATCAATATAGCTAGGAAATGGAGAATTAAGTCACATTTACCAGATAGATTTTCTTTAACCAACCTGCTTTCAAACACATTTAAGAATAAATGAGTCTGAGCAGAAATCTCTGCCTGCTATTCAATCCGTCATGTCCTCAGAGGATACCATATTCAAAAGCACACAAAGGCATAGTTAATTTGTAGATTTGATCACAAATTTCACCTAAAGACATTATGTGTAATTTCAGTGATTCAAACACAGAATAGCTGAGAAGTAATTTGTCTGTATATCAGATTTTTTGTAGGCTGGCTGATCCAAATAGACAATCTAAATAAACAACATAAAAATTCATCAACTAAACTGTAGTTTAGAAGTTCAATAATTTGCAATACATACTATAATTTCAACATATCTTTCTACATATACACATATATACAAACATATGCAAAAATGTACACCTTCATTATAAATTACGAATTACATCTACATTTCTTTCCCATTTCACTTGTTTGAAATGGCTTGTTAATAGGTATTGAAGTATTTGAACCTTACAAGTTCATAGTGAGTCAAAGAATGAATACTTGAGTGTTCACCAAGAAACTCTTTTGTCTGTACAGTTACAACTGATACAAGAGGGTGACTCTTGTACTACAAAACAACAACAATACACACAAAAAAACCTTCAAACATTTGTAGTAATCAACTTGAAGGCAAGTTAGAATTGTAGAGTCAAAACTAAGCTCATCCTATGGTTTAATATAAGACAAAACCAAATCCACTAGTGTTAAACTGATTCTAACTCACTGTGACCCTACAGGACGAGTAGAATCATTCTATAGGCTTTCTGAGGTTGTAAATCATCATGGAAGCAGACTGTCTCATTTTGCTCCCTGGAGTGGCTAGTGGGTTCAAACCACCATCCTTTTGGTCATCAGCTCAATGCTTAATCCGCTTGCCAACTGCTTCTGCAGTTTAATTGCTAAGTAATATTGAGCAAATCAGTTCAATCACTCTGATACTTATATAATCTGCAAACTGGTCAAACAGTTTCTTACCTCATAGAGATTTTTTTTTTTTTTTTTACAAATTAAATGGATTACATATAAGGAGGCTTCAAAAAGGTTGTTGAATATTAGAGTTAAAAGAGAATGGGTTTTCCATGAACTTTTTTTTAAGCTCCCTCATGTATAACTTGCTTATAAACTTCATAGTGTAAAACTATAGCTAGAAAATTAAAATGATTTATTCTCTCTCTCCCACTCCTTAGTTTTGGGAACTAAGGTATTTTTTCTTAAGTTTCTCATTTATGAAATTAAACAATTAACGTATTACGTATGGTTTCTCTGAAAATACAAAACACAAAAATAAAAACCCATTTCTGTCTTGTTGACTCTGACTCATAGCAGGCCTCTAGGACAGAGCAAAACAGGTCCTTAGGGTTTCAGAGACCATAAGCCTTTATGAAGTAAACAACTTCATCTTTCCCATGCAGTGGTTGTTGTTGTTTTTGTTGTTATGTGCCGTGGAGTCGGTTCCGACTCATAGCGACCCTGTACAGGGTCTCTGAGGCTGTAAATCTTTACAGGAGCAAAAAGCTTCATCTTTCTCCTGCGGAACAGCTGGTAGTTTCGAACTGCTGGCCCTGAGGTTCGCAGCTGCAGGGTTTGAATTCCAACCTTGCAATTGACTTCCCAACACCTAACTACAGTGTTACCAGAACTCCTTTCTCTGAAAAATAGTAAGCAGAAAATTGAAAGTGGTGGATTTATTTCCCAAGAGGAATAACAAAATAAAAAACAAGCCTATTGTTGGAAATACACAAATTTATTTTACGTAAAAGTTAATCTGTTGTTGTTGTTAAGTGCTGTTGAGTTGGTTCTAACTCATAGCAATCCTGTATAGGGTTTCCAAGAGCAGTTGATGGGCTTGAACTGCTGACCTTGTGGTTTGCAGTCCAGTACTGATATTGCAGTACCACCACAGGAGTCCAACAAGTAGACAAGGCATCCACATAATAGGAACTTAGCTGGACTTGAAAGCTCTGAGTAACCAATATTAATCGAAACCTAAATAAAATGAGAAGGAGCACAGTGGCTCTGTATGATAAGCACTGAACTGTGAACCACAAGATTGGTGATTCAAGTCCACCAGCTGCTCAGAGGGAGAAAGATAAGGTCTGCTTTCATAAAAATTTACAGTATTTGAAATGCTAAGAACCAGTTTTGCTCTGTCTTATCGGACCACTGTGAGTTGTAACTGACTTTTAACAACAGTAAATGAATGTTGGTTTTTCCTACCATCTCCAAAACACCCATCCAAATCTATGTCACCACCTTCAGGAAAAATTCCTCTCCAAGTTAAATGAAAAGTCACTAAAATGACATTTTTAAAACAGCCAATAAATTCATGTTGCCACCTTTTTTTCATTCTCCATTGCTTTCTAGTCTATTAAGAGTGAAAATCCAGATTCCTTATCAAGACTTTCCAGGTCCTGAATCCTTTGGCCCTACCAGTCTCTTCAAGCCTTTCATGGTACCTGTCAGCAACTTGCTCACTGTGCTCCAGGCACAAAGCCTTCCTATTGTTAATGTGATACACTGAAAGGTGTTTTATAGAAACTTTGTTTTTACTTTTACTGTTATATCCCAGTTCCTCAAGTATCACCTGGCTCTCAATAAATATTTACCAAATAGATTAATCTGCCTGATTCTTTGCTGTATAGCCAAGTGAATGGAATGAAATGGAACAAACCTTTATTGAGCCCTATTACCCATAAGGAGTCCTGGTGTGGCACTGTAGGATAAGCACTCTACTACAAGGTTTCTTTGAACAGCAAGGTTGGTGGTTCAAGCTCACTAGTCACTCATTGGAAACTCTATACAGGGTTGCTATGAGTTGGAACCAACTTGATGGCACTTAACAGCAACCCATAAAGCATAGGGTGAGGAAGAAAAAGACAAATAAAGGGATTGCTGCCATGTTCTTTCCTTCACAGTTTACAGTCTATTAAAATTATTGCCATCCAGTCATTTCTGGCTCATAAACTCTATATGGGGTTTTCAAGGCTATAAAGCATTATGGGAGCAGAAAACCTCTTCGTTCTTCTGTGGAGCGGCTGGTGGGTTTGAACTGTTGACCTTTGAGTTAGTAGTCCAATGTTTATCCTGCAGTGTCACTAGGACTTTATTACAAATCTCTTGTGGAATACTAATATAGCCAAACCCAACAATAATTGGTTTAAATGAATGAATGCTGTATAAACTAAGATTGCATAATATAAAAAAGTAAGAAGAGAAAATTTACTTAAATCAAAGGAGGCCTTAAAGTATAGATGAGATCATTATTAATTGTTATCACTGCTATTTATTAACAAGTAATATTACAACCACATTAATGAAATAAAAATAAATTTAAAAGTCACCTAAAATCTTGATATTCCAACAAATTAAAAAGTTAATCTGTTTGTACATTTGTACTTTTTATATATTAACATTCAAGATATATTCAATTTTTTTCTTCTAGTGCTTTAATTTAATAGCTGTATTTCTATTAAATTTATTGACAATTTTTTATTTTAAAGACTGCATAATATTTTAGAGTTGATGACTCAACATTTTTTTTTTTTGACTCTCTAATTACTTTCCAGTTATTCTGTAGCGTGAATACCTCTGTAGTGAACATATTTAGGTACACCAAGATTTCAGATTCAGTAAGTTTGATCAGGGGTAAATGGGAGAGATCTCATTCTAGAGATGGACACAATATAAGCAAAAACAGCATACAGTCTAGATACAGAGTAATTGTTGCAGATTAGAAGGAGAAGGTAGTTAAGAGATCATCTTTAATTGTTTCATCTTCCAGATGAAGAAATTGAGGTTCAAGGAAAGTAAGTGACTTTTCAAAGATGAAGCAGCTAGTCAGTGTTGTTGCCAGGGCAACAATGCAACTGAACATTCCTGCAGATTCGATAGCCACCCTTATCTACAGCTACACAGACACTCCAGTTATGGAAGCTTATACATCATTTAAGATCTCATATTGCAGCTTTCACTTCCTGCTAATGTTTTTGGCTTTCTGCTAATGTTCATTTTAAAATTAAGCCCTTCTTTGGTTAGTGAACCATATTTTATGCTTTATATTTGATGATCCTATTTAATTACCTTAATTGTATACGTCATCCTATCGAGTATATATATAGTTTGTTGCTGTTGTTGTTATATAACAGTACTTACTATATTCTTTCTTTGTTTCATGTGGATTTTAAAAATATATAGTATAAGCCTTATCAAGAGCTTTCCATTATTTAAATTTTGATTGCTTGTCAATGATTATTCATTTGAATGTCGATGGATAGAATGTATCCATCTTTTCTGTATTTACTTTCCCAAATGTGTAAGATAATTTAGGAATACTCTCTGCCCAAAGTATTTTATGTAGCACATTATATGTGGCAATTTGAGATTATGATTCTTACACAAAAAATTAATCTCTTCACCAAGGGTAAGATGAAGGTTGTGGTAAATGCAATCTTAGGCAAAATATTGAGTTTTATGGTCTAAATACCTCTTATGCTTAGTGATTTTCCACACTCAGGTGTGAAATCTTTTTCTCTAATTCCATTACAATATTTAGGTTGATGTACATCCAACAAAATTTGAAAAAAAACAATATCATTTTCAAGGACGCTGACAAATTACATTTTTTCTGAACTTTGTAATTTCCTAGTCATAAAAAAGTCACTGTGCCTCAAATGACTGATTGTTTATCTGAGAGATATGTATATATATATATATATATTTTGAGAATATAAGAATTCATTATAATAAACTTCACCACTATGGAAACATTCATTTCATGTAAATATCAGCACCTTTAGCAGAACCATTGGCAAAATCAATAATAGGATTCTGTCTGAGTCAAGTTCTAACAAGTCATTCCCAAAGCTAAGCCTTAATAACAATGTACACAAATCCATTTCATAGAGCAGAGCGTTTCTAATCCAATCATGAATTCCAAGTAGCCTAAGTTATGCTGTTTTGTAGATATAGTTGTATTTTTCTACCTAGAAAATAGTGTGCAGAGAGAAGATGTAACCTCCAAATATTAAAAGGAAAAGTAGTAGCACTTTTATAATGTGACAACACAGTAGGTTCAAGCAGCGAGCTATCGTTATACAATCTCTCCAAAGATTTCATCACATGGTGATGAATAAGGTTCTGCAGGGAAATAATAGAACACATGAGCTACTTTTCAAAGTATCAGAATGAATCTTTGATTATGCTGGAATAAAATAAAAGCAGACAGAAAAAATGCTCAAGAATACTGTACCTCAAGTGTGCATTGTAGAAAAAATGCAGTCACATAAATAAGTTGTACTGGTTGTTAGTTACCATTAACCTGACTCATGATGTCCCCACGCACAACAGAATGAAACTCTGCTTAATCCAGCACCATCTCATGATCTATTAGGGATTGAACAATTATGATCTATAGAATTTTAATTGGCTGAGTTTTGTGAATAGATAGCCAGGACTGACTGTTTAGTTTTCTCAGTTTGTTACTGTCACTGAATCCTGTTCAGCATAATAGTCACCACTGAGACATGGGTGGAAGCTGTGCATTTGATTCATTGCCTGGAAATCGAACCTAGGTCTCCTGCATGGAAAGTAAGAATTCTGCCAATGAAACCAACCTATATGAATAGCTTGAGTTAATCACAAATACTCAGAAATGTCCAAGATGGTTTGAAAACTATGATGTAGGCATAATATACTTACTCTGCCTTTAGAAAACAAAGCAAAAATCCTTGCACTTAGAAAATCATATCATTTAGATGTGGAAAGTAATTAAGCTATGATTTTGATTATTTTGTTTACAAATTAGGACAGGAGTCCTGGCATTGAATTGCAGGACAATCACTAAACTACTAATTGCATGGTTGGCAGTTCAGGCCTTAGAAACATACAAACATTAGAAACTCTATACAGGATAGCTCTGAGAAAGAAATGACTCGACAGCACTTAAAAGCAACAACAACAAAAAATTAGGACATAGAAGGTTCACACAAATTAGAGAGAAGTCTGGAATCAGAATCCCCATCTCACCTCCTCCCCTTTTTAAATTAAGTGTGTGAATCTATAAAATCACTTGATTTCCAGATTTTAACTTTATTATGTACAAATCTTGCACAACACCTCTCTGGATGCACAGAAGCTGATTCTAGCTAGCCTAAGGAAAAGTGATTTTTTTACAGAAATAACTGACTTCCAGCTAGTTGCTTCATTCCTGTGAAGCTCATTCAAAGTCCATAGACCTGGGTGTAAGCATCTAATTGACTGGGTTGGAGCAAGGAGGTCATTTCATTGTTTTGAGTAGTCATTAGCAATTAATTTTCTACTAGTGGACTTCTGGTGTGGCACTGTGAATCAGTACTGGACTGGGAACCACAAGGTTGGGAGTTCAAATCCACCAGCTGCTCCTCAGAAACCCTATACAGAGTTGCTATGAGTTGAACTTGACTTGACAGCACTTAACAACAATAACAGAATCCAGGTGTGGCACTGTAGGGTAAGTACTTGACCGCAAGGTTGGTGGTTCAAACTCACCAGTCACTTCTTGGAAACCCTATGCATGGTTGTTATGAGTTGGAACTGACTCAGTGACACTTAACAACAACAACAACAACAGCAACATATATGGTTAAGGAACTTTGGTGGTGCAATGGTTAAGTTCTCAGCAGCTAGCCAAAAGGTTGGGGTTCTAATCCACTAGCTACTGTGTGTGAGAAAGATGTTCCCGTAAAGAATTAAAAAAACAAAATCAACAACAACAACAACAAAAAAAAAAACCCATTGCCCTTCAGTAGGTTTCTACTCGGAATGACCATGTGGGACAGAGTGTAACTACCCTATATAGTTTCATAGGGCATAATCTTTGTGAATGCATATTGCCACATTTTTCTCCCATGGAGTGGTTAACAGGTTTCTACTCAGAATGACGATGTGGGACAGAGTGTAACTACCCTATATAGTTTCATAGGGCATAATCTTTGTGGATGCATATTGCCACATTTTAGTCCCATGGAGTGGTTAACAGGTTTGAACCACCAGTTTTTAAATTTGCAGTCAAGTACATAATTACTATGCAAAGATTACTGTCCTAAAAACCATGGGGTACTTTAAACACTAGACCCCAAGGCTGATTTGAACCACAAGGTCGGCGGTTCAAACCCACCAGCCACTCCTCCAAAACCCTATACAGGGTTGCTATGAGTCATAATTGACTCAACAGCACTTAACAACAACAACAACAAAATCAAAACTGACTTGGGGACCATAGGTTTGTTTGGGGAATGTGATTGTGTAGAAGAACCTGTATGAAAAGGGCTGATCTGATATTTAAAAAAGAAAACAGAACAGAAGTTCTCCAGTTATACTTTGTTTTCCTTTAGTTCCCTGAGATTTTTTTTTTTTTAAATCTTCTTAAAGAACTTAAAGAATAAGCATAACTAGATATGAGTCATAATAATAAACTAATCATGGTTATTTCAAATAACTGTCTTAGTCCACAAGTCTTTATGATGAGCCAACTTTTTTCTTCAAAGCACTCCTTAAATCTTCATGTTTCTAAAATCTGGTACAGTAAACACACACTTTAGTTGAATGAATTAATAGACCATTTTTTTTTTCTCAATATACAAAATTGACTACAAAAGAAGGAATTACTGATTTAGGGTTACGACTACTTTAGAGTTTCCTGGATCATATTGTCAAACAGCTTTCAAAACAAGCAGTTGAGAAAATCTTGCCAAATTTCCAAAATTAATGATTTTATATTCCCATAAGTAGTGTAGAAAAAAATGTTACTTTCACCTCACTCTTACCAGCTAATGATAGCCAAGTAACATTTTAAACTGTTATTTTGTTGAAAAAAAAATGTGTTTTTAAATTTTTTATCTTGTTCTTATTAAGTGTCATCAAGTTTGTTCTGACTCATAGCAATCTTGAATAGGGTTTCCAAGGAGCAGCTGGTGGGTTTGAACCCCCAGTCTTCCTGTTAACAGTCTAGGGCTTATACTTGCTTTAATTATTAGTATGGTTAAATATTATGCCATACAATTTACAAATATAACATTTCCCTTAAAAATTTTTATCCCTAAGCCTGCATAATAAGCAATGGACTTCAAACAACAAGATTGGCAGTTCGAGTCCACGAGTTGCTCCTCAGGAGAAAGATGAGGCTTTCAGTTCCTGTAGAGATTGATAGCTTTGGAAACCCTATACATAGTCACTATGAGTCTGAACCAACTCAATGGCACTTAATAACAACAGTCATAAGCCTTTAGTTTTGAAATATTTGAATTTTAATGGTGGTTAAGGGAACAAAACAAATATTGAGAAAAAAGAGGAGTTGTGTCCAAAAAGAGTACTGACCATTTCTGAGAATTTGTAAGAGTTCACAAGGGTGAAAAACTCTTAACTGACTCATTGTAACATAGACTAGAAAACAAAGAGTCACATTTAGGTTTTGTAAAGACACATTCATGTTAGTTAATTGCTCAACTGCATTTCAAAAATTCTGGAACTCAACAAGGTTGGTTGTATCATAAAGCATAACCAGATAAAAATGCTTTGCAAATCATGATGCATTTGTAACTACTAAATGTGCATTGGATTATTTCATTCAACTAGCAAAAACAAAACAAAAACAGAACTAAGGAAAGTCAAGAGAAAATTAACTGATCATTAAGGACAAAGTTTAGATTTATTCCCTCTGGTTGACAGAATCACATTAAATTAGAGTACATTCTTACAAAATTTCTCTCTAGAGTACACCCTGAATGAGAATATTACACTGAATGCTTTATTACTGTAGATCTGTGCTGCACAGAGTCCTGATGTGGTGTTTTAGGCTCTAGACGACAGAGTCAGTTTGAACAGCAAGATCGGCAGTTCAAACTCACAAACTGCTCATGGAAACACTCTATGCATCAGAACCAACTAGAAGACACTTAAAATAACTTGTCATCATAGTTTATAATAGCTTGCAGTAGTCGAGCGACAGTAAGGTAATGAAAGTCAATAAGATGGATTATTGTATGCTAGCTCTGAGAACCAAGGTGAACCAAGTTCTTCCCTTTTCCAAGGAGAAGAGGGAAACAAAAACTAGCAAATGAACCTTCTTATTTGTAGTACTCTCCTGTCAGTTTGTTGTACTGTGGTGGCTTGAGGTGTTGCTGTGATTCTGGAAGCTATGCCATGAGCACTTTAATTACCAGCAGGGTCATCTACAGTGTACAGATTCTAGCTGACCTTCCAGAGGAAGACTGACTAGGAAGGAGAGACGGACTACTTCTGAATATTTAGGCACTGAAAACCTTATGAATAGCAGTTTAACACTGCCAGCAAAAGAATACTGAATATTAAAAATGATGATCACGAGAATATTGTCAGATATAATGCCAGATGATGATCTCCTCAGGTAGGAAGGCACTCAAAATACGACTGGGAAAGACTTGTCTCCTCAAAGTAGAGTATTGACCGTGATGCTGTGAAAGGATGTTCATTTGCTGATGGGACACAACTCAAAATGAAAAGCAAAAGCTGTAAATATCCATTTATAATCAGAAAATGTAATGCATGATGTATGAACTAAGGAAAATTAGAAATAGTAAAAAGTGAAATGGAACACATACACATGGATATCCTATGCATTCGTGAGCTGAAATTGACTGGTAATGGCCATTTTGAATCTGGCAATCACATTGTTTACTATCCTGGGAATGACAACTTGAAGAGGAATGGTGTAACATTCATCATGAAAAAGAACACATCATGATCTGTCTTGGTGTAAATGCTGTCTATGATAGGATAATATCCATATACCTACAAGGAAGACCAGATAATACTACTATAATTCAAATTTGCAAACCAATCATTAAAGCCATTAATGATGAAACTGAAGAATTCGAACCATTTCTTCAGTCTAAAAAAGATCAAACAGGCACTCAAGAGGTATTGATAATTACTGGTGATTGCAATGCAAAAATTGGAAACAAAGAGGAAGAATCAATGTTGGAAAATATGTTCTTGGTGATAGAAATGATGCTGGATATCACATGATAGAATTTTGCAAGACCAATTGTTTCTTCACTGCAAATACCTTTCAAAAATCTCATAAGAGAGTACTATATACATGGACCTCACCAGATGGAATACACAGAAATCAAACTGACTACAATTGTGAAAAGAGACGGTGGAAAAGCTTCATAACGTTAGCC
>NW_006408602.1:11433091-11433774 GCF_000296735.1 Chrysochloris asiatica | reverse complement strand
ACTGACAGATGAGTGGTGGCCATTTGGTTTTAAGTGGAAACTGTGACTTTAAATTTAGAGGTGATCTGTGTGTATGCGTAGTAGAACCCTCCAGGAGTAGTGGTGTGGTGTCCGTTCACTTAGGCATCCCCTCTAGTCACCAGAATGGAGGTGTGTAAACAGTGAGAGACTAATGGATAGATACTAGAAAAGGAATGTCCACACCTGTGTCTCAGAAGTTCTGTCAGGTATTTATGGCTGTTCTGATTCTTCCCCACTTGGTCTGTACCAAGATGGTGGCTCCCGGAGCAGCTGATAGTCTTGATTTAGAAAGCACTGGATTTCTTGATTATGTAAGCCTTCCAATCTTCTAAATATTTCTTTATATGTGGTTCAGAGTTCTAGCACCATTCTCTGAGCCTGTTTGGACCAGTATTCTGTGTTGTTCCTGACAGAGCACTTCACTGCATGTGTACCCCATCTGCCTTCTTGTTGGATATATCCCACTTGAATTTAGAGATCATCTGAAGAACAGATTTGATTCAGCAGATACTAAAGACCAAAGACCAAAAGATTTAGGGGATGACATCAAGAACACCATATAGGAATAAAGCAAAAGGTGAATAAGAATAAAAGAAAAAAGGAAAAGACCAAAATGGATGTCAGAAGAGACTCTGAAACTTGCTAAAGCAAATGCTAGAGAT
>NW_006408602.1:11428207-11432176 GCF_000296735.1 Chrysochloris asiatica | reverse complement strand
AACAACAGTAGTTGCAGTGTTTACAGTGTGTAGTGGAAATCAAAAGGTAGACTACATAATTTGGTTTATAGCTAAACCAGGCATTTCTTAAATTGTTCGATTTACTTTTAACTGTCTGGAACTGTTCAGTTAAAATCCCACCATTTGCTCTTATAGACTCTGTGCACACTCATTAATTCATTTACTTAAAATGTATTGAGCCCCTATTCTGTGTTAGTCACTGTGATACTTGTGGATAAATATGACAAGTTGCCCCCTTTTATAGAGTTTTCAGGACAGTGAAGAAGCCAATACTAAACAATCATTTAAAATTAAAAGTGAATGTGGTGTAACTGGATGTTTTAAAGGCAAAGATTTATCGGAATATGCACCAAGAAGTATAACTGACCCTAGAAGATTAGTGAAGACCTACTGGAAACAGTGAAATATTCATATGTATGTAAAGAGATTTTAATGGCAAAAGAAAATAACTATTGGGTCATTCTGAAGCTAGTTTATTCTTTATCTTATCTTTAAAATTACACACCAAACATTTAATCTTTATCTGGTTTTTAAGAAAATCAAATTATGGAATCAAAACTGATCAAAGCATTTTCCTGAGTGAAATATTTTCTCATCAAAAATTAATAAAAATTGCTGAATTATAGGAATGTTAAATTGTAAACTGGTATAAAGGAGAGCACAGTTTTTATGAATGGAGGTCAGGAACACAAAACAAGCTCTATATGTTTGCTCTAACATCTTTTAAGAATTACTTGTAGGTTGACTTGGAAACTGAGGGCATTAGAATGAAGCATGGGCTCATTCTTGACCTCCTATACTATGATAACTGCATCCCATTACATATTTAATGGGATGTAAAGATTAAAGCTTTGACCAAGGTGCCAATTTATAATACCTGGTACTTGCCAAAGTGATGTGTAAGATCAAAACCATTTATTTCAAAGAAAGTATGTGGAAACAAACATAGAATTGGTTTCACCATTATTGATCCTTTAATATCAGAAATCCTGACTCCAAATCTAGGATATAAAATTATCTGTTAAATAAAAAAGGGATTTGTAAATTGACTTTTAGAAGTGAAATGCTGCTCTATAAATCTTATAACCTTGTTTTAGCTATTAGAGAGAGATGGGAAAAATGATTTATTTTACATCAATTACAATTAGACAACTTTTATAAGGTAATTTACAGAATGCTTGGAAATATATTCTCCTTTGAAGTTTGGGGGAAAATATGCAGGCATATGTTAAAGAGTTTCTTGGGTGGATGTAACAGGACGTTTGGGCTGCTGCCTCTGGTGGGTACAAGGATGCTATTCTCTAGCTATGGTTGAGTTCATATGTTCTTGTTATTGATACTGAGATGAGAATAGAAAGACTTTGCCAGAGGTGTCATGGGGTTGTGTCACCATTCTAGTAACTCATGGTGTTAAAGCCCCATGGATCTTTTCCTATTCCAGACCATACAGAATCTTTAGCAATGTTTATTATAAATTTTAATCCTAGAATAATATGTGATATAGTTAAAAGTTGCTGAAATATAGGAATTTTAACAAAATTGTTTTTAAACTCTACGTTGATAATATTACTAGTACAATATTATTGGTAGCTAAGTAGAAGCCTTTTTTATTTTATGTTTTCCTTCTTTTATTTCAATTGCTATCTCATTCTCAAAAAAAGTCATTGATGTATGTATATTGACAAGTACTAATTATCACAATAGTGTAGCTGAAACATTGTATTTTCAAATTTATTATTTTCTAATGCTGAGTATTAGGGAGGAAGGTGAGGCTGTCTATTCTTGTAAAGCGTAAAAGTCTCAAACACCCTATGGAGCAATTCTACCCTATGGATCAATTGTACCCTACCCTGTTGCATCACTATGGGTTGGAATTGACTTGGTGAGAGTGGGTTGGTTGGCTGGGTGATACTAAGCATGATGTAAATAACAGAAGCATTGTGATTTACAATACAGTTGAATTTGAACTACGTTTTTCATGTTGTTAAGAGCAGTCAAGATGATTCTGACTTATAATGCCTCTGTATAGGGTTGCCAAGGAGTGGTTTGTGGCCATGAACTGCCAACTTTGCGGTTAGTCCAGTGCTCATCCTACAGTGCCACATCAGGGCTTCTAGGCCCTTACACTGCGTAAAGGATTAAGGAAGGTCATCATCCAAGAATGAACCAAAGTGTTCTTTAGTTTATATATTGTTGTTTTTGCTGTTGTTAAGTGCTGCTGAGTCAGTTCTGACTCATAGTGACCCTGTACAGGGTTTCCAAGGAGTAACTGTTGAGCTTGAACCACCAACCTTGCTAACAGTGTATAAGACTAAGCATTTTTATTATAAACTTTACTAAATACTAGTGTTTTTTACACCATGCAAAATGAATACATCTGCTCATATGATCTATACAGCATCAATTTCCCTTTTAAATAATTGTGAGTTAAAACAGTTCTATAAATAGCTTTCATCAGATCAATCTGATCCCAGACCATTTTATCCTAGATAATAAGGTGATGTTAATCTTTGATTTCTTTCTCTGTCCAGCAGATTACATCCTATTTTAAATCAGACACAAACAAAATCTTACAAGAAACATAATTAGAAGTGAAATTGCTCTAAAGCACTTTTGTCTCTAGAGAAACCTTTTCACCCTCAATGATGTGCTGGGATGTATCTAATCTAATGATCAGCTGCCACTAAGTAATTGAATATCCCAGAGCTTGAGCAGCTAGAAAACCTATGCATTTTTACTCCTCTTATTTTTCTCCATATAGAGGAGTGAAATGGACTTGCATGACAATAAATTGCTGATTTTGATGAGATGTTGCTTATGTTTATAGTAGACATTCTCAACGATGATATGCTGTATGTTTTAGCTCACCAGAAATATATTTGAAAATACAGTAACTCATCAGAATGAATACATTAAAATTTGATGGGAATTTCAAAGAGTTCTAGAAATTTGAATTCTATGAATACCTTCAATTTTTATAACCTTCTTGATTCTGAAATACAAGGTAAAAATAAACAAACCTTTGGAAGGGTTGTTGTTGTTGTTGTTAAGTACTGTGGAGTCGGTTCTGACTCATAGAGACCCTGCACAGGGTTTCCAAGGCTGCTAATCTTTACAGGAGCAGAACGCCTCATCTTTCTCCCACGGAGCAGCTGGTCGTTCCGAACTGCTGACCTTGCGGTTCACAGCCTGATTCGAAACCTTGGAAGGGTAGTAGGTTATAAGTTGTGCTTCAGTCCACAAGGTCAATGGTTCAAGTCTATCAGCTGTTCCCTTGGAGAAAGATGACACTTTCTACTCCCTAAAGATTTACAGCCTTGGAAACTCTGTGTAGGGTGGCTATGCGTTAGAACCAACACAAAAGCATATCACCACCCAAGGGAAAATACTAAAAACCTTCCCTTTTGTAAAATGACTTGAAATCTTTCATAGGCAAGGCAGTTTAAGAGTCTCATCATCCAATTGTTTATTAGATAAAAATTTTCCTATTTTTGCTATATATTAATTGTCAAAAAATAGTAGTTTTTTGACCCTCTCGCTTTAAAAATCAGGATACCTAGTGCACAGTTAGTTAAGCACTAGGTTGCTAACCCTAAGGTCAGTGGTTCAGAACCACCAAGTTCTCTGTTGGAGAAAGATGAAGCTGTCTGTCATGCCCATAAACACTTACAGTCTTAGAAATCCAAGGAGCAGTTCTGTCCTCTGTATTGTTACAAGTCAGCATCAGTTTGATGACAGTGAGTTTGATTTGGCTTATATAAATATCACTCCAAGAAGTAAAGAGCTCTGGTAACGTAGTGGTCACGAATTGGGCTGCGAACCGCAAGGTTAGCAGTTCGAAACTACGAGATGCTCTGTGGGAGAAAGATGAGGCTTTCTGCTCCCGTAAAGATTTACAGCCTCGGAAACCCTGTTCAGGGTCGCTATGGGTCAGAACCGAATCGATGG
>NW_006408602.1:11426742-11427881 GCF_000296735.1 Chrysochloris asiatica | reverse complement strand
TCAGATGTAATGTTGAAATATGAAGACATAATAGCACTAGAATATTGTCAAATATAGTGCCAGAAGATGAGCCTTTCAGATTGGAACGTGCTCAAAATGCAACTTTGAAAGAGCTGCCTCCTCAATGTAGAGTTGACCATGTTGACTGAAATGAAGTAAAGCTTTTAGGACCCTCATTTGCTGATGGGGAACAACTCAAAATGGGGAGAAACAGCTTCAAATATCCATTAAAAATTGGAACATAGAATGAATGAAGTAAGTATCAATCTAGGAAAATTGGAAGTTGTCAAAATGAAATGAAACTCATAAAGATTGATACTCTAGACATTAGTGAGCTAATGACTAGTACTGATCACTTTGAATCACATGGTTTACTATGCTTGGAATGAAAAATTCAACAAGAATGGCATTACAATCATCATCAAAAAGGACATTTCAAGATCTATCTTAAAGTGCAACACTGTCTCCAATAGGATAATGTCTATATGCATACAAGAAAGATCAGTAAACACCCATTTTAATTAAAAATTATGAACCAACCACTAAAGTCAGTGATGATGAAATTAAAGAATTCTACCAAATTCTTTATTTTGAAATCAATCAAACATGCAATTAAGATGTATTGATAATTACTGAAGCTGGAATGTGAAGGCTGAAAACAAAAATGAAGGGTCAATGGTTGAAAAACCTGGCCTTGATGATAGTTGTTGTCAGGTGCCATCGAGTCATAACCGACTCATAGCGACCCCATGCACAGCAGAATGAAACAATGTCTAATGATGCTGGAAATAGCATGATAGTATTTTACAAGACCAATGACTTATTCATTGCAAATACTTTCTTTAAGTAACATAAAAGGCAAGTACATACATGCACCTCACCACATGGTACACACAGAAATCAAATTGACTAAGGAGCTTTGGTAGTGTACTGGTTGCAAGTCGGGCTAACAACCTCAAGACCAGCTGTTCGAAACTACTAGTGGTTCTGCAGGAGAAAGATTAGGCATTCTGCTCCTGTAAAGATTTACAGCCTTGGAAACCCTATGCAGGGTCACTGTGAGTTGGAACCGACTCCACGGCACCAAACAACAACAACAACATATCTGTGGGAAGAGATGGTGGAAAAAGTATCATCAG
>NW_006408602.1:11410647-11417557 GCF_000296735.1 Chrysochloris asiatica | reverse complement strand
TCCTTCTCCAAGAAGTGGTCCATTCTGATAACATGTACAAAGTTTGAGACAAAGCCTTGCTATCCTGGCTTCTAAGGAGCATCTGGCTGTACTTCCTCCAACACAGATTTATTTGTTCTTCTGGCAGGCTGTGATACTTTCAATATCCTTCTCCAACAAGATAACTCAATCCTGATGTCACATTCTTCTTCATATAATCCTGCTTCTCAGATTATTTGCTCAGCATACAGATTGAATATATATAGTGAATGGATACAACCCTGGCACACAGCTTCCCAGATTTTAAACTATTCAGTATTCCCTTATTCTGTTTGGACAACTGCCTCTTGGTCTGTGTTTAATATTCTGGAATACTCATTCTTCACAATTTTATTTGTAGTTTGTCGTTATCCACACAATTATAAGATTTGTCATAGTCCATAAAGCACAAGCAAGCATCTTTTTGATATTCTGTGCTTTCAGTCAAGATCCATCTGACATCAATAATGGTATCTTGAGTCCATGTCCTCTTGTGAATCTGGCTTCAATTTCAAACCATGCTATTTATACTATGCTGGCTTTCCTTATGCAACCTGTTGTGTTACCTGTTGATAACTGTTGCACAGTTTTCCAAATTAATTAAGTTTCCTATTACCCTTCCTAAAAACATTTATCTTTGAATCAGAGATAATTGGATAAAATGAAGTCATTTAAGGTGTCTCGTTTAATTCTTTACAGATTTATGCTCTTCTTAACTGTCATTTTTCTTCAGTACTCTGCTTGCCATGCCCTCAAGTAGTGCAAATAATTAAGTGCTGGACTACTACGAGAAGGGCAGATAGTTCAAATCCACTCAGGCACCTTGGAAATAAGGTCTGGCAATCTGCTTCCAATAGCTCGAAGTCTTGCAGACCCTATGGAGTGCAGTTCTGCACACATGAAGTCATTATAAATTAGTGTTGACTTGATAGCAGCTAATACAACAATCCTTATCAACAACCCTTGTCCTAATTCTTCCTAGTTTCCTCATCTCTTCCTCCAGTGATTTTATCTTTCTCTCTTCATCAGTGTTTTATTTCCATGCTCATGCCTTTGTTCATGTCATTTTAACGAAGCACAGCACTTCCATAATCTCAGCTTCATGTATACCGCTTTCTTATTATTACTTTCTATCTTCAGTGTACTTCTTTTTGTACTACAATTTCAGATGTTACTTCCCTACAAGCAGGGCATACAATCTGTTGACCATGTTGTCATATCTGGGAACCTCATATGCACATTATCTCCTCTCTCATCTTAGATTCTATCATCTAGCAATACAATTATTTTCTTGTTTACATTATCAGCTCGCTTGCTACTCTTTCTTTTCATGAATTCACTTGGTAAGACCCAAACTGGTAGAACGAAACTCTATGTCTCTTCTGAACCTATACATGTGCTGCTAAAATGGTCAAGTAGTAGCACATAACCACGCTATTTATACTTTAAATTCATGAATATTGATTTTCCTTATACAATCTGTGTGTTTCATGGAAATCATACTCCATTTCTGAGATAGGTTCACTTTCCTCACTCAAAATTAATGATCTTATTAACATTTTACTTAGGAAATGGAATTCATATGAATAGAACATCTACATATTCCAACCATCACCTACAAACTATATACTGTATCTTTTCTCCTATTACCTATGAAATCTGAAATTGCATATGGCAACAATATTTCAGATAGAGCTATATAGTAGAGTGGTTAGACTGTAGTTTGTCAGAGGCAGAAAACTTATAAAACCTGGATAAACAAGGCAGGCCTTTCAATTTCCAACTCTCATATTTTCATTGTATTTTTTTTAACTTTTTATAGTGAATTCAGTGAAGGTTAACCTGCAAAATCATCAACTGTACTTTCAACCAATTATACATTTTGTTTCATCTAAATGATTATAATCCCCTCCCTACAACAACAGTTAGCCAGCTTCCACCCTGTGGTTTCCCTTTTACCTATTATTTTTCACAAATTGACAAGGCAAGAATATTTGATGTACACACACAAAACAAAAAAAAGTACACATTCACTTAAAAAAAATTTTTTTTTTATTGTGAACTGAATGATAGTTTATATGGGAGAACATTGACTACACACCATCGTTTCATTGCAATGATTGCAATCTCCTCCATGCATCATCATTCAATAGTATTTGCTCCTATTCCCTGTTTTTCTTTTCTTCTTTGGGGTGGGTGGGTGCATGGGGGTGGGGAGATGTACACAAAAACACTCAGGAATATATAATAATTTAAACAACCAAAGGGTGGCACATTCTGCAAGCCCACCTGGCCGCTAGCACTCAGTCCCTCTCTTTCCATATGTCTAGAGTTCTCAGCTGCTCCCTCTCTTCATGTCCCCATCTCTGCCTCCATCTTTGGTGTCGCTCCTTTTCTTGATAGGATTCCACATTCCACCTGTGCTCTTCTTCCTTGATAGTCCTAGGATCCTCTGTTTCTGGACTGTAAGATTAACTACTCTCCCATTTTTGTTATAAAACTTCTACCTTTACAATTGTGACAGTCGTAATTAGTTATGATAACAATTACTCACTATTGAATCATAAGAATCTTATCCCATCTTTTTTCATCAGACCCATCTAGACAAGATGAAACGTATTCAGTGGGGACTCTATCTTTCCCTGTTTCCATTGTATTTTGAATGAAATAGCCATGCCATTGGCTAAAATTATGTGCATTAAGTCTCGCCTCCTCTTTCATTTTTATTAACATAGCTCTCACCACTCTTCCACTTTATTAACCACCATTGACAAGCAACCCAACCCAAGCCATCATCATTTCTCAAAAAGATTTGGCACGATTTTCCTGACTTTTTTCACCAATTCAGTTTTCTGAAAAAAAACATCATAAGCCCCAATTATCATCCTATAGAGTGAAAATCTATCAAGATAACATCTTTGGCATCCCAATAAACAGTCAGCATAACCTTCTTAGATGACCTCATTTTCTTAAATTTAACTGGCCTAGCAGATACTCCTTGGTAGCCATTGTTTCAACTGGATCTTTTTTGAAAACCCTTGAATGAGGCTAAGCGACATGCATTACTGAGAGAACTTAGCTGAAGCTATCCGCTGATCACAGAGACATGTTTAATCATGGTTTTGCTTGAAATAAACAGGTGTGTATATGAAATACACTGACAATCAAGGCATGATTTAAATTCCATAGTTTCCCAAGAACTAGACAATTATGAAGTAGTTTTCATATATTTCCCTGCTTCCTAAAAGCATCTTGGAACCCATTGACATCCCTTTGGAAAAGTTTGTTTAGATATTTATCTGTAATAGCATCCCAAATCAGATTTATGATAAAAAGTTAACAAACTTCAATCGTTGTTCTTGTCATGAACTACTTTGAAATATAATTTTTCTCAATCCTAATCATTAGAATTAAAAAACAAACAAAGTCATTCAGTGAAAAAACTTGCCACCTGCCCCATAAACTTACTCTGTCAACATGTCTCTCTCTCTCACTTTGATTGTGTGTTATTTGGGAAAAACAAGAGTGTGAATTTTAGGATTAAGGAAGAGTAAAATCATCCTGAAATATATGTTTAAAAAAAAAAAAAGTATTTCTTTTATGTATTTCTTATCAAAAAAGTGAAGGTCTTTGAGAATATCTATATATTATGTACAGACCAAAACTTATTTTGTTTATAGACAATAGCCTGGGTAAAATGGAGAATTGGAGAAAAAGAGTAAGACCCCCCAATAAGATGGATTGCCACAGTGGTGTCAGCAATGGGCTCGGGCATAGCAACAATTATGAGTTTGGCCCAGTACTGGGCAGTGTTTTGTTCTGTTGTGTATAGGGTCACTATGAGTTGGTACCAACTCGACAGCACCTAACAACAACAACAACAGCAACCTTACCTCTTGGTTTAAAATAGACTAGCTCATATATCTAATATTGGACAGTTCAATATTCTTTAGAGACAGTGTTTTCTAACTCATAAATTTTCTCCTTTCTACCAATAGTCCCATCGTTTACATAGATTATCAACTAAAGTCTGGATCATGAAGGAAGAAGACAGACTTTCCTGTGTTGAGAAACACTGATAGGTTAAAATTATTTAAACTAGAATCACAAAAGTCAATTATCTTCCAAAGCAAAGGGGATTTCTATATAGTTCCAGAAAATGGGCACATCTTTCACATAAAATATAATAAATAAGCATGTTGCCATTGTTGATATTGTTAAGTGCTGTTGAGTCAGTTTTGACTCATAGTGACCCTGTATAGGGTTCCAAGGAGTAGCTGGTGAATTTGAACCACTGACTGTGGTCCAAACCAACCTTGTGGTCCAGTGCTTTATTCCATAGCACCACATAGGTAATCATAATTACAATCAATAATTTTTATTTTATACTAGCATATCCTTGTGTTCTAAACTGAAGAATGACATCATATTAAAATTTTACAAAGTTCAGACTGGGATGCCTTATGGAATTTCTACGAGGCATAGGTCAGACATGCCTGTAACCCTCGAATCTTCTTTATCCTGTTCTGACATCAACCAGCCTTCTCACAATGCTCTACTTCTCAGATGGGTTAGATAACTCATTGCAGTGACTACACAGAACTCCAATAGAACTCATGATTATAGGGTTTATTAGGGAAGTAAATAGGATCCAAAACAGCTCAGGAGACAAAAGTTTTCTGGTCAGGACAGTCTCTTCTCATCCCTACCACAGGATCGCCTCTCTCATTCTTAATCCTACTGTCATGTGATCTCTGCCCAGCTTGGGCAAGTGTTACAAGGTCCTTTAGATCTATGGATAAATCCCAAAGGGTATCTATTCATAAGTCAGCCTTTTGTCCAAAGACACTCAGATTTATTTGCTCCATGATCTGGGAAAGCTAGCTGATGTTTCTCCACGTCACTGTCCCTATGTGCTGCTGCCCTCACTGCCACTGCTGCCTCTCTGTACAGGGGTCTCGGGACATGAAAGATGCGCTCTGCTGGAGGCTCTGTTCTTGATAGTTGTGAGATGTTCTGTTCTGGTTTCTGAGATAACTCACTTTACCCAGTGGAATGGCAAAACCAATCAATCTCCACATTTGATTCAGATGACCCTGTCTGCTGGGTCCTACTCAATCATTTGATGGGAGGATAGGAGTTAAGAGGAGTCCTGGTGTGATGATGTAGGATAAGCACTGGACTGTTAACCACAAGGTTGACAGTTCAAATCTACTAGCTGCACCTTGGAAACCCTATACAGGGTCACTGTGACTCAGAACTGACTCAGCAACACTTAACAACAAGAGGACTATGGATAGAAGAATCATATCAAGCAAATTCACTATATCACAGCTATAAAGCTTTTTCTCTACATAAATTTTTGAAGCTTCTTTGGGTTTTTCCAATGTGGGAAACAGTTTCCAGAAGTAAAAAATACCTCTAACAAATGGGAATAGCCAGATGAGCTATACATGAAAGAGATAAAAAAAAAACAAAAACTTTATTTAAAATATATAATATACTTTTGCTACCTTAAGCCAATAGCAATAAGATTTACCAAAATACATGCAGCCAAAGCCAACAAAACTCAATCTCTGTCACTTCTTTCTAGCTAACTGGTTTAATAAGGATGAAAGAGCTAACATAAATCTTAATAATTCATTTGCTAATTTTTTTTTTTTTTTTTAATGAGTATTCCTCCAATTTTGCTGTCAGAGTTCTATGAAGAAAGATTAACAACAACATTATTTACTTGAAAGAAAAGGTCGTTTAAACAAAAATTCAGTACTTATTTTCTGCAGTGGCTTCTAGCTTCAGGAACCTTTTGTTTCCTTTAATACAGAAGAATGTCTGATGTTGTAGCTGTTAGGTATCATCCAGTCAGTTCCAATTCCTAATGGACCTATGCTGAGCAGAATGAAACATTGTCTGGTCTGGCACCATCTTCACAATTGTTATTTTCAAGCCCATTGTTGCTACTACCTTGTCAGTCCATCTTCTCGGGAGTCTTTCTCTTTTTTTGTTGACCCTCCACTTTACAAAGCATGGTGTCATCCAGGAAGTGGTCCCTCCTGACAACATGTTCAAGAGAAGAAAGAAAAACTCTCACCATCATACAATCTAAGGATCATTCTGAATGTATTTCTTCCAAGACAGATTTGGTGACTGTTCTGGCAATCCATAGTACTTTCAATGTTCCTCATCAACACCATAATTCAAATGAATTGATTCATCTCAGGTCTTTCTTATTAACTGTCCAACTTTCGTATAAATATGAGGCGATTGAAAATAGGATGGCTTACATTAAGCACACATTGGACATCAAAGTGACATCTTTGCAATTTAACACTTTAAAGAGGCCTTTTGCAGCAGTTCTGTGCAACGCCATACGTCATTTATGTTCTTGATCGTTGCTTCATGAGTGCTGATTGTGGAACCAAGCAGAATGATGTTCCATTCTGTTCTTTGTTTATCATGATGTTATTTATTGATTAAGTTGTGATTGTTGTTATTTTATTTACATTGAGGTGGAATCCATACCTCAACTTAAAGTAATCTGAATGTCTGATAGTAACCTACAACTGCAATATTTTCTTCAGGTTGAGTCATTGAAAAAAGAAATTCTTGTTGTCAAGTAATGAATGGAACACTAATAAATAAATTTTAGTCATCTTTACAATCTGAAGGAAAAAAAAAACACAGAAAACATGGACTCAATAAAATAAAAGATGAAAAATGTGACAATTATATTTGAGATGAAAAATTGCCATTTAAAATTTACAAGTAAAAAATATAATTTCAGGACCTTAGAAGCAATAAATAAGAGAATCAAAATTTCCTGAGAACAAATCAGTTTGAGAGAAAATTTGAGAAGCTAATACTGAATGTTAAAAATAGAAGAGACAATATC
>NW_006408602.1:11409262-11409728 GCF_000296735.1 Chrysochloris asiatica | reverse complement strand
GAGAAGATATATGCACACCAATGTTCATAGCAGCACTATTTACAATAGCAAAAAGATGGAGGCAACCACAGAGCCCATCAACTGAAGAATGGATAAACAAATTGTGGTACATACACACAATGGAATATTATGTTACCTTGAAGAATAACAAGGAAGCGGCAAGCTACCGCATAACATGGATGAACCTTGAGGACATTATGCTGAGTGAAATTAGTCAGTCACAAAAAAGGAAATACTGCATAGGACCACTACTGTAAAAGACTAAGAAAAAGACACCATACTAAAGGGGGGTAGGGGGAATTCTTTGTTGATTGCTGGGAAGTTGGTGATGGGTGAGGAAAGGGAGGGGAAGGTGAAGCACAAGGTAGGGATTAGACACAGGAAAGTTTGGGTGCTGGGGAGACGGGCAATATACAAGGAGGGAGAAGGAAACTGAAGAACAAAGCAGATGGAAGAACAATTAGGC
>NW_006408602.1:11403139-11404501 GCF_000296735.1 Chrysochloris asiatica | reverse complement strand
TTGGCCAAGTGGCAGCATTGATGAACTCAAGCAAGGCAACAGTAGTGAGGTTGGCCCAGAATCGAGCAATGTTTTGTTCCACTGTGCATACGGTCGCTATGAATTGGTACCAACTCAATGGTACCTAATAGCAACAACTTTCATTATTGAAAGAGTCTCTGGGCAAATTATTGAATGATGCAGAAAGCATCAAGAGAAGATGGAAGCAATACACAGAGTCATTGTACCAACCTGTATCCACATTTAACCTTTGCATTCCTTCCCTGTGTCTTCATTTGGCTTCATCGTTATTTTGCCACCCTCTCTCTTCACGTAGATTGCCCTCTCCATCACCTGAGTTAACATGTGCCTACATTTAGCCAGTGTGTTACTTCTCCTTCCCTCCCACTCCTAGCAACCTGCAAGGAATGAAAATCTTTTCTTGCATTTTTACATTAGTGTTCTCATACAAAACAACATTAGTGTTCTCATACAATATTTTTCTTTTTGTGATTGACTAATTTCACTCAGCTCATTCATCTTAAAAAGGTGTTTCTAAGAGTCATTATTATTTTTCAACCATACATAGTATTCCATTGTGTGTATTTGTTTATTCATTCCTGCACTGATAAGCATGTAGTCTTCATATTAGTCTTTTGGTAATATGAATTTTGCTGCAATGAACAGGAGTGTGCATATATTTACTCATATCATGACTCTTCTTTCTTGAGGATGTGTATCAAGTAGTGGATTGCTGAGTCATAAGATATTGCTATTTCCACCTTTTCTGAGGAAGCACCATACCATTTCCCACAGTGATTGCATCATTTTGTAGTCCCACCAGCAATGTAGTAGCATCTAAGTCTCTTATCACTCTCACCACCATATGTTGTTTTCTTTCTTTCTTTTATTTGGAATGTGCTAAAGGGGATGCAATTTCTCTTCTTCTGAGAGCAAAATAAAGCAACAGGAAAAAGGATAAACTCAAAGACTATCTAACCTCAGAGTCATTTATGAGCTAACTCATTGTTGTCTTGATTTGCATTTCTCTAATGGCTACTAATCAACACTGGTCTGTCAGTTTTTCATGCTGTGATGGCTTCAATGTTGTTGCAATGTTGGAAGCCATGCCACAGGTATTTTAAATATCAGCTGGGTCACCCATGGTAGACAGATTCAGCTAAACTTCCAGACAAAAACAAACTAGGAAGAAGGAGAGGCAGACTACTGTATGTGCAGCCCAGAGAACCTTATGAATAGCAGTGGAACTCTTTCAGATATCATCAGAATATTGATTATTGAAACATTATAAACAGCACCAGAATATTGTCAGATATATAGTGCCAGAAAAAGAGTCCCTCAGATTGGGAGGTAGCCAAACTA
>NW_006408602.1:11399123-11402504 GCF_000296735.1 Chrysochloris asiatica | reverse complement strand
GCATATGGTGTAAGATATGATTTTGTTTCGTTCTGCTGTATGTAAGCTATGAGTTGGTACTGACTCGATGGCACCTAACAGCAACAACAACATGGATCTTGTTTCATTTTTCTGCAAATGGATTTCCAGTTTTGCCAGCATTATTTAAAGAGATTATCTCGTCTCCATTTAATATGTTTGGACTCTTTGTCAAAGTTCACCTGGCTGTATGTGGACTGGATGCTGGTGGCCAGGAGGCAGACTTGCAGAATGTGCTGTTTGATTGTTTAAATTATTATATATTCCTTAGTATTTCTGTGTCTATCCCTCTGCATCCCCCCCCCCAAAAAAAAACAACCACACACACAAAACAAAACAAAAAACAGGGAATGCACGCAAATACTGTTGAACACTGATGTACAGAGGAAATTGTAATCATTGCAATGAAATGTAAAGCCGATGTTCTCCTGTGTAAACTAGCACTCAGTTAACAATAAAAACTTAATAATAAAAAAAGAAGGAAATGAGGGATAGGTGAGCTGCTGGGATTGAGGGTGAGACCATGATTGAGAGATCAAGGAGGTGTTTGGATGTTGCGTGTCTGCCTTTCTTCAATCTTTTCTTAGGCTTGTTCTTAGCTTTATTATGTATACTCAGGAGGTGTCTCTATATCTTCACAATAAAACCCATTTCCTGAAAATAAAAAATCTAGAAGGTGAAATGTTCTTAAAATTTAAATTCCTGAATCTGCAGGTAGCAAAAGCTCACTGCATATTAGCAATGATTGCTTAAATTTATTAGTACTTTAGTGGACTTATTTCACAGCATCCAATGCTCCTTTATCCTCTTTCATTTTACTCTGATTTCTGGACTCTATAGTTTGGGTGGGATTACTCTAATCCTTGGTTCACCTTCTAGTTTTAACAAAAGCATTGTGACTGCTTAGTTAGTAATTATATTTCTGTTCTTCTTGAAGCAAAATAAAGGAACTGGAAAAAGAACAAATTCACAGAAAATATCCAATTTCTAAGTCATTTGTAAGTGTGGAACCAGAGAAAAATCCTCAAACTCTAAATAAATATATATTTGTATGACCTAGAACAGCTGATTAATTAACAGCAGGACCTGTGCAAAAGTCTATCTGCAGTTGAGCATAATGTGGAAGAATGGAGATTTAGCAGTGAAAGCTCAGAAATCTCCAGTAAATATATTACTCCAGAGAGTTTACTATGAGCAGCACTTAAATTAAACAGAAATAAATCCCTTGAGAAAATGAAAGAAAATATGGAGAAACTGTGTTTACCAACGTGAGATCTCAGAAAGTATCTCTGTCTGAAAGAGGTGAATATTTTGAAAGATAGGGACAGTCTTCCCTGGAAGTAAAGCCAGAAGATACAGTATGGAGCGAAGTGTTAGAAAATAAACTTTCATTTCTTCACTCATAAACATTTGTTTAGCTATACTTTTGTGTAGATAATTATTATCAGGTTGAAACACCTGACTAAAATACTCCAGGTGTGACACTGTAGGATCAGCACTGGACTGCGAACCACAAGGTCATCAGTTCAAACCCACCAGTTGCTCCTTGGAAACCCCATACAGGGTTTCTATGAGTTGAAATCAACAGCACTTAACAAAACAACATTGAGATGTCTAATTGGTTTTGCTACTTTCTTTCTGTAAATATGGTTGAAATTGTGCCAGTGATTGAAAATTCATTGTTTTATAAAATCATTAATATTTTAAGATTTCTCTTTTGTGTCCATTTTAGTAATTTATTTTTTTTAAGGAAATTTGTATTTCATCTAAATTATTTGTTTTCAGAAATAGTTTCATAGTATTCTCTTATGATTTTAATATTTGTAAGATTCTAGGGAATTTTGCAGTCCTAATGTAGCTCTGTGGGTTAATGTGCTGGACTGAAAAAGTCAGTTTGAAACACAATGCCCATGATTCTCACTTACCAGCAGCTCCTTGGAAATCCTATGTGTTGGAACTGACTCAATGGCACTTAACAACAACAAAGATCTTTAATCTTTCTCTATCTCTGTCTCTCTCTCTTACCTTTGTTAAAAGCTTATCAATTTTTTAAATTATATTAAAAAATTACTTTTTGCTTTGCTAAATGTTTTTTTTTCTGTTTGTGTTTTTAATTTCATTATTTTTGCTCTCACTTTAACTGAGATTCTTGCATTTGTATATTTATTGTTTTCGATAAATATGAAAATATTACATCCTTATTTATTCAAATAATTTTTATCCTACTCTTTTTTCAGCTATAATTGCTCAGAATTTCATAAAAACATCAGCAAAATGTTACATTTGAAATATTTTGGGATATAGCATGAACAGCACACAAAAGATAATATATAGCTTTTAAAAATTCATGTAACTTAAATAAATATTAAGAGATAAAAAGGAAATGACCAGAGAGAACAAACAAGATGGTGGATCAAGTAGAAGTGCAGTGAGAAGTTCCGCCAGCAACAATACAGAACATTGGACCAACCAGCTTCAGGGCATGGTCCCAGAACTCTGAACCACATATAAAGGAATATTTAGAAAGTTGGAAGACTTATAGCCAGTGGCATTTGTAGCAGAAGCAAGAAATCCAGTGCTTTCTAATTCAAGGCACCCAGCTGCTCCTGGAGCCACCATCTTGGGCAAGACCAAGTGGGGGAAGGATCAGAGCATCCACGAATGCCTAACAGAACGGCAGTGATAAAGGTGTGGACATTCTTTTATTTATTTATTTTTTTGTATCTGTTCATTGGTCTCTCGCTGTCTGTGACTAGAGGAGGTACCTGAGTGAGTGGACACCCCCTTACTCCCCATCCCTGGAGGGTTCTATTATGCATGCACACAGATCTCCGCAAAATTTAAAGGAAGACTTAAGACCAAAAAGTGTTAACCAAAAATTACCACTTAAAACCAAACAGCAGTGCAAAACAGCCACAGCCAGACCTGAACTGTTTATCACTAGGAAAATGGCCTGAATGGGGTTGTGGCATGAAATAGGCAGACTAAAAAGGAAACACACCAAAAATTAAATCCTAAGTCACGTCATAACAACCAACAATGGCATTGTGAAATTTCTCAGAAAGAAGAGTGAAAAGGGAAGCCCACCTCCTGATAACAACTACTCAGAGGCAATCAGAAAGCATAAAAAATAACAAAACACACACCCATCTAAGCATTAAGGCCACAGGTAACTGCTGAATATACCCAAGAAATAGAAACAGATGACTATATCAGCACATGTCGAGAAACGAGATAAAGTGACTGACACAAATGACCTAGAGGTAGACCAGGACTCCATTCTGGAAGGAGGGCAGGGTTTGGAAATGCCTGAGAAGGAATTCAGAAAAATGATTATTAAATGTATCAAAACACTTTACAATG
>NW_006408602.1:11398173-11399023 GCF_000296735.1 Chrysochloris asiatica | reverse complement strand
GATTAATGTTGGACAACATGAAGAGAAATAACTTAAGAGCTGTTGGCATTCCAGAACAGGAAGAATCACACAAGTCCACAGAGGAGATAGTTGAAGAGTTGCTAGAAGAAAATTTCCCTAACATCCTGAAAAGTGAAAAGATAAGCATTCAAAACCCCAGGAAGGATAGACCCTAAAAGAAAATCACAAGACATATAATAATCAAGCTCTCCAAAATCAAAGATAAGGACAGCATTCTGATCCTGAAAGCAGCTAGGAAAAAGAGAAGTGTAACATACAAAGGCAAGTAAATCAGATTAAGCTCAAATCTCTCAGCAGAAACCATGCAGGCAAGAAGGCAATGGGGAAATATATTTTAAAAAGACATATATAAAACTCTTAAAGAAGAAAACTGCCAACCATGAATCCTCTACCCAGCAAAGCTGTCAGTCAAATACATGATGGTGTAAACAAAACATTACAGGACAAACAGAAGCTATGGGATTTTGCCAAAGCCAACCTGGCAACGAAAAACATCCTAAAAGGAGTTCTGTGGACTGAGAACCAACAAGAACAGATAACAACCAGAGATTGTCATATGTGGCAGCACCACCCAGAATTCAATAGACAAATGGAAGAGTCAAGAACAACAAAACTATAAGAACAAATTCAGAGGATCTGGGGGTTCCGTTTATGATCAAAACAATTACAATGTGAAAGAAGATAAACACAGGAATAGAGATTCAGGTGGTGAGAAGGTCAGGTAGATTACAGGATAAAATGGACTGTCTTAAATGGAGGGAAAAGTTAATGGTGGGGTTGGGGTGAAGAGTTTAGGGGGAGGTGGAGGGAGGCAATAGTAGAGCACAGG
>NW_006408602.1:11396512-11397632 GCF_000296735.1 Chrysochloris asiatica | reverse complement strand
ATCATCAGGAAAAACCCAAAACAAAAATGTCAGTATGGCTGGCTACTAAAAGAATAAGCAAGCTGTTCACCGGGAACCCAGCAAGGCAATCAATCATGCTCCTTCAGGACAAGTCCCCCTCTATAACTGAAACTCTAAGGGAATACATAAGCAGGCATGTAAGCTTACTGGCAACCACATTAGTCTACTGGTGAGTGGAAGAGGGGGAAAGGCAGCGATGAAGAAATAGGCTGAGTTCGACCACGTTCCCTAAACTCCTGTTGACTTGGAGATGAGAGAGAGAAGAGAAAGGGCTAGTTGTTCCAAAGTGTAGTGAGTCCTGGGGACACCTGAACCAATGGACAAGAACATAGCCACAGAGGGCCAGAGCTGAGAGTGAAGCATCCCGCTGATATGAAGAGAAGGGAAATGCACAAGAACACCCAAACTTGCAGATAGTACCCATTTCACCTAGCCTCAATGGCTTAATAATCATAACTCGACTTATTGTTATGTGCCGTGTAGTCGGTTCCGACTCATAGTGACCCTGTACAGCGTTTCTGAGGCTGTAAATCTTTACGGGAGCAGAAAGCCTCATCTTTGTACCGCGGAGCAGCTGGTAGTTTCAAACTGCTGAGCATGAGATTAGCAACCGAATTAGTAACCACCAGCCTACCAGAGCTCCTAGAACTCAACTAGGAAGAAGTCTTCACATCAAGTATTAATGCTATCCTCTGTACACAGCGTAGATAGGGACGGGTAACATAGACATTGACTACCTAAAATGAGGGGGCGATAAAGTGACTGACTTACAAGGCTTCAAGAGGCAGTTTATTTAAAGAGTGTGTGGGGGAAGAAAGAGTCCCTATTGAATAGTTTTCATCTTGTCTAGATGGGTCTAAGGAGCTCTGGTAGCGTAGTGGTTACGAGTCGGGCAGGCTGCCAACCTCAAGGTCAGCTGTGAGAAACTACCAGCGGTTCCATGGGAGAAAGATGAGGTGTTCTGCTCCCGTAAAGATTGATAGCTTCGGAAACCCTGAGCAGAGTCGGAACCGACTCCACGACACTTAACAACAACAGATGGGTCTTGTGAAAAAAGATGGGGATAAGATTCTTATGATTCAATAGTGAGTAATTGTTA
>NW_006408602.1:11360298-11395782 GCF_000296735.1 Chrysochloris asiatica | reverse complement strand
AAGATCTATGTTAGGAAATAAACATTTAGATATAATGAATAAATTTAAAAGCTGGTGTTTTAGAAAAAATATTTAAATAGAATAATCAGACATTCAAAAAGGACAAAAATATTCAAAATAATAAGAGAAAATAGACTAAAACAGAGAAAACAAAGGATATTAATCAGTGTACTGCAGTATTAGCATAGAATCATCAACATATAAAGTACAATAAATTGGGGCAATTGTCATGGAATGCACACAGAAACCTAGATTAATCAAGAAAACCACCAATCATTTGTCATACTCTGGTGGCTTACATGTTGCTATGATATTGGACTATGCCACCAGTATTTTAAATACCATCAGGGTCAACTTATTGGACAGGTTTCAGCTGAGCTTGCAAACTAAGACAGACTAGGAAGAAGGAGAGGCACACTACTTCTGAATGTTTAGCCACTGAAAACCTTATAAATAGCAACATAGCATAGATAAAATGCTTGAAAACGAAAACACTATGAATAGCACCAGAATATTGTCATATACAGTGCCAGACAATGAGACCCTCAGGTTGAAAGACACTCAAAATACAACTGGGGAAAAGCAACTTCCTCAAAGTAGAATCGACTGTGATAACGAGAATGGAGGAAAGCTTCAGAACCTACATTGTTGTTGTTGTTTTTAAGTGCCATCGAGTCGGTTCCGACCCATAGCGACCCTGTACAGGGTTTCCGAGGGTGTAAATCTTTATGGGAGTAGAAAGCCTCATCTTTCTCCCGCAGAGCAGCTGGTAGTTTCGAACTGCTGACCTTAAGGTTAGCAGCCCGATTCGTAACCACTACGCTACCAGAGCTCCTTCAGAACCTACATTAGCTGCTGCTAAATAACTCACACTGAGGAAAAACAGCTGCAAAACATCCATTAATAATCAGAGCATGAAATGTATGATATATGAATTAAGGAAAATAGGATGTTGTCAGAAGAGAAATGGAATGCATAAAGATCAATCTCTTAGGCATTAGTGACCTGCAATGGACTAGTTTGACCATTTTGAATCTGACAATCATATTGTTTATTAGGATAGGAAAGACAAATTCAAGAGGAATGGCATAACAAGCATTATAAAAAAGAACATCTCAAGATCTATCTTGAAGTACAATACTGTTTGTAATAGGATAATATCCATATACATACAAGGAAGACTAGTTAATGTCACTATTATTCAAATTTACCCACCAACCACTAAAACCAATGATGATAAAACTTCTTCAGTCTGAAATTGATCAAATATGCCATCAAGATGCATTGACCATTACTGGTGATTGGAATGTGAAATTTGAATCAAAGAGGATCAATAATTAGAAAATATACCCATGGTGACAAAAATGATGTTGGAGATTGCATGATAGAATTTTGCAAGAGCAATAACTTATTTGTTGCAAATACCTTTTTAAAAAAAACATAAAATATGTCTATCTACATGAACCTCACCAGATGGAATACACAGAAATCAAATTGATAGTATCTGCAGGAAGAGACAATGGAAAAGCTCAATCTTATCAGCTAATACAAAACCAGTTACCAACTGTGGAACAGATGATCAATTGCTCATATGCAAGTGCAGGGAGAAGTTGAAGAAAATTAAAACAAGTCCACTGAAGCCCAAATATGACTGCACTTCACCTGATTTTAGAGATAACCTCAAGACAAAGATTTGATGTATTCGACACTGATGACTAAAGACTAGAAAAACTGTGTAAAAGGGCATTCAAAAGACAGGAAAGAAAGAAAAGACCCAAATGGATGTCAGAAGACTCTGAAATTTGCTCTTCAGTGTTGTTGTTAGGTGTGATCGAGTTGGTACCAACTCATAGAGACCTTATGCACAACACAACCAAATACTCGCAATCATTGCTACTTGGTCCCATTGATCCTGTGCCAGATGAAAAGTATCAAATCATGTTGTTGAGAGTTTATCCAAGGAATGTCTATCAACCTACCAACAGTAACTGATCCTCTGGGGTGGGAAGTAGGGCAAAGGTAACTTTTCAGGTTTTAGTGGGAAAAAAATCTCATAAACATTTCTTCATAGAGCCATGGCAGCATAAATGAACTCATTTCACAGCCCTTACACAGGAAGAAATGGATGACCTTATTAATTTCCTAGTTATTAAAGAAAGAGAAATTTTAGTTCATGTCACCCAAAAAGACAACTTCAAGACAGATGGCTTCATTAGTGTATTTTACAACCACCAAATGAGAAATAATATAAATTCCACACAAAATTTTTCAGGAAAAAAAAAAAAAAATCAGAATAGACGGGCATACTTCCTACACCTATTTAAGAGGCCAGAATATGCTGGGCCTCTCCTCACCTCAGATTTTCTGGGCATGTGTTGGGATACCTATGCTTTTAATGTTGTTGGTGTTAAACGCCGTCTCAACTGTTCCGACTCATAACAACCCTGTACAAGATTTTCGAGGAATGGCTGGTAAATTTGAACTGCTAACTTCACGGTTCAAATCCACAGTGCGTTCTAGAGCTTTATCCCACACAAGGCATTCTAGAGTGCCACACCAGGATTCCATGCTTTTAATAACCCCCAGTGAAAGCTAATGTGCTTTCAGAACCAATGGCAGAGTAGATTGGCCCATAAACAAGTCAGAAGGTAAATTGGGGTTGCTTTCACTGGCAAAATACTTATTAAAAGGTCCTAAAAGCAGTTCATGTTCTTGTTTTAACAAAATTTTAGTAATGTATCTTAAAATACGTAATTGGTTAAAAACATTGAAATTTGAGTACAAAAAGATATTCCCTACTGTTTTATAACCATGGTGGTGGTGGTGGTGTGCCTTGGAGTCTGTATCTACTCATAGTGACCCTGCATAGGGTTTCTGAGTCTGTAAATCTTTACAGGAGCAGAAAGCCTCATTTTTCTCGCAGAATGGCTGGTAGTTTCAAACTGTTGACATTGAGATTAGCAGCCCAATTGGTAACCACTACCTACTAGAGTCTATAGTACATTGTTTAAGTAAATTCTAGTGTATTAAATTAGTTAATTACTAATTACCCCTTAAAATGATTATTCAAATCTGTATTTAGTAGTGTGGTGGTGGTTATGTGCTGTGGAATCAGTTCCGACTCATAGCTACCCTGCACAGGGTTTCTGAGGCTGTAAATCTTTAAAGGAGCAGAAAGCCTCATCTTTCTCCAGTGAACAGCTGTTAGTTTCAAACTACTGACCATGAGATTAGCAGCCCGATTCATAAACACTAGGCTACCAGAGCTCCTTCTTCAGTAGTGCAGGAAGGTGATTTTGGTTTATCCAGCATTTTGTCATTTGAATGTAATTATAAACATGTCTTCACCAGCCTTTAAAATTCTCTATTATTCTGGTCAGTATCCTGCTATTTTCATTATATATATATAATTTATTCACTCACCAAATTTGTAAAGATTTCACACATCACATGATTTTGGGAAGTGTAAAGAAAAAGAAGATAATATCTTTGTTTTTGTAACAAATTCTTTAAAAAAGCAATAAAGCCCTAAAATATTTTTGCATAAAGTATAAGATACTTTTGATGCAAGTTTTGAGGTCCTTCCTTTCCAAAACTCTAAAACACCATCTCATAAAGAAAAAACTTTGCTCTTAGTTCGTGTACAGGCAGTGGCCTGCATTGTTGTCTAAATATAAAATGTAAATGCATCCTTGCAAATTTCATTCAGTCAGAAATGATCATTGGCCCAAATGAGACCAGAAAGCATATAAAGACATTGAAGTCTGAAGAGATTTAAAAATTCTGGTTCCCTTATGTGCTTTGCATTTTATTTAGCAGTTGGAGGTGCTTAAAAAATATGTGAAATAATCCTTGGGTTTCTAAATCCTGCTGGGAAGACCTGTGAAACAAATCATCTCCAAATTGTAATCTCTCACTTGTATAAAACAGAAATCATAATTGATACAATATTTTTTATTTTGACTAGTATATTATAGAAGTAGGTTAAAGTAAAAGTAATATATTAAAAGGCTTTGCTTAGATAAATGATCACATTAGTGTGACCCAAGGTAGATATGTATTTGGAGGCATTGTTGTCATTATAATCCTGGTTATTAATTTCAGTATGCTCAAAGATTTCATTCTGTTAACAAAGCATGCAGATTAATAAGAATGAGAGTGTAAATACTTCACTTACTTTTCCCAATTTTTTTCTGAGAGATGGAGGCAGAGATTAATGTCATCCAGAGTATCTAAAGGTATACAATGGAATATTAGCGTCATAAACCAATAATTTAAAAGATGCATGAAATGTGATAGAGACCCTGAAAGACTTACCATAATTAAGATTCGGTTTCACATATATCATCCACAATCCAATGTTTCCAAATTAATCCAATGACATCTAGTTTAAAATTATTAGTGAACTGCCCTCCATCCAGCAACATTTTAGATAATCTGGTTTTGACATATTTTTTTAGTAGAATTTGAGACTGTCTAGGATTTCACTCCACCATTCTTCTGTAAGTTTGTCATACTGTGGTGGCTTGCATTTTGCAGTGATATTGGAAGCTATGCCACTGGTATTTTAAATACCAGCAAGGTCACCCGTGGTGAACACCTTCTGCAGAGATTCCAGACTAAGACAAATTAGGAAGAAAGGCTGACCACTTCTGAAGCTTCTGAAAATCTTCTGAATAGCAGCAAAACATTGTCAGATATGGTGCCAGGAGATGAGCTTCTCAGATTGAAAGGCAGGCAAAATAAGACAGGGGAAGCGCTATCTCCTTCAACTAAAGTTGACAGTAGTGAGTGGAGCAAGTCTTCTGAAACCTTCATTTGCTGATGGGACACAACTCAAAATGAAGAGAAAAGTTGCAAACAACATTAACAATCTGAACATGGAGTATATGGAGGATGAATCTAGGAAAATTGCCAGATGTCAAAAATGAAATAGAATGCCTTAAGACCTAGATTCTAGGCATGAGTGAACTGAAATACACTGGTATTAGCCATTTTGAAATATAAAAGAATATATCTTTTTATGCTAGGAATGACATAATGAACAGGAATGTCATTGCAATCATCTTTAAAGAGCATTTCAAGATCTATCTTGAAGTACAGTGCTATCTGTGATAGGATAATATCCATACTCCTACAAAGAAGATTACTTAATACCACTCTTACTCCAATTTAGGCACCAACCACTAAAGCCAGATATGATGATATTGAAGAATTCTACAAACTTCTTCAGTATGAAATTCATCAAAGGTGCAATCAAGGTGCATTGATAATTAATGGTGACTGGAATGTGAGGATTGGAAAGAAAGAGGAAGAATTAGTCATTGAAAGATATGGCTTTCATGATAAAAATGATGTTGGAGATCATATGATAGAATGTTGTAAGACCAGTTCCTTATTACTGCAAATATATTTTTAAAGCAACATAGAAGGCATCTAGATACATGGACCTTATCAGATGGAATACACAGGAATCAAATTGATGACATCTGTGGGAAGAGAGGGTAGAAAAGCTCAATATCATCAACAAAAGCAAGGTCAGGGGCAGACTGTGGAACAGACCATCAATTGCTCATATCCAAGTTCAGAATGAAGTTGAAGAATAGTATAACAAGTTGATGAGAGCCAAAACATGACCTTGATTATATCCCACCTGAATTTAAAGACTGGAATCGTGAAGAACTGTGGTATACTATCTAGAACATCATACAGGAAGAAAGCAAAAGACCAGTAAAAGACTAAAACAAAAATGTGTTAGAATAGACTCTGAAACTTGCTCTTAAGCACAAGGAAACTAAAGCAAAAGGAAGAAAGGAGTAAAAGACCTGAGCAAAAAATTTCAAAGGGCAGCTTGAGAAGACAAAATAAAGTAATATAATGAAATGTGTAAAGACCTGGAGTTAGAAAACCAAAAAAGAAGACCATGCTCAGCATTTCTCAACCTGAAAGAACTGAATAAAAAAAAAAAAAAATCAAGCATAGGATAGCAGTATTTAAGAATTCCATGAACAAATATTGAACATTGCAGAAAGTATCCAAAAATTGAAGAAATACACAGAAACACTGTACTTAAAATAAATGGCCAATGTACTCCCATTTCAAGAGGTAGCATATGATAAACAACCGATGGTACTGAAGGAAGAAGTACAGGCTGCACTGAACTCATTGGCCAAAAATGTTCCCAGATTTGACAGAATGCAAATTCAAATCTTTTAACATGATGAGTCAGCACTGGAGGAGCTCACTCATCTATGCCAAGAAATTCAGAGGGCTACTACCTACATGGCAACGGACTGGAAGAAATCCATATTTCCACCCATTTCAAACAGAGGTGACCCAACAGAATACGGAAATCATCGAACAATATCAATAATGTCAGATGCAAGTAAAACTTTGCTAAAGATGATTTAAAAACTGTTGCAATGGTTCATTGACAAAGAACTGCCAGAAGTTGACACCAGATTCAGAAAGGAATTTGGAACAGGCAATATCATTGCTGTGTCAGAAGGTTCTTGGCTGAAAGCAGAGACTACCAGAAAGATATTTATTTGTGTGTTATTAACTATGCAATGCCTTTTGACTCTGGATCATGACAAATTATGGATAACATTACGAAGAATGGATATTCCAGAAAACTTAATTGTGCTCATGTGGAATCTGTCATACACCAAAAGGTAGTTGTTTGAACAGAACAAGAGGATACTTAATGGTTTAGAATCAGGAAAGGTGGGCATCAGGGTTATATCCTTTCACCATACTTATTCAATCTCTATGCTAAGCAAATAATCTGAGAAACAAGATTATATGAAGAAGAAGATGGCATCAGGATCAGAGGAACAGTCATTAATAACCTGCGGTTCGAAACTACCAGCCGCTCTGCGGGAGAAAGATGAGGCTTTCTACTCCCATAAAGATTTACACCCTCGGAAACACTGTACAGGGTCGCTATGGTTCGGAACAGACTCGACGGCACTTAACAATATGTGGATGATACAGCCTTGCTGGCTGAAAGCAAAGAGGACTTAAAAAAAAATACTTGCTGATTAAAGACCAGTCTGCAGTATGGATTAAACCTCCATGTAGAGAAATCATTAATCCTCACAACTGTACCAATACATAGCATAATGATAAAGAGAGAAAATAACAAAGTTGTCAAAGACTTCATTATGTTTAGATCCACATCAGCACTCATGGGAGCTACAGTCAAGAAATCAAATTATGTATTGCATTAGTCAAATCTGCTGCTGTTAAATGTTGTTACTGTTGTTATGTGCCGTGGAGTCGGTTCCGACTCATAGTGACACTGTACAGGGTTTCCAGGGCTGTAAACCTTTATGGGGGCAGAAAGCCTCATCTTTCTCCCTCAGAACAGCTGATAGTTTTGAACTGCTGACCCTGAGGTTAGCAGCCTGATTTGTAACCACGACGCTACCAAAACTCCTTCAATGTTAAATAGGGTATATACAATCAAAAACCTTTGCATAGTCAGTAAAGCATAGGTAAACCTCTTTTTGATATTCTATGCTTTCAGCCAAGAGCCATCAGACATCAACAATGATATCTCTTGTTCCACGTCCTCTTCTTAATCCGGTTTGAACCTCTGGAAGTTCTCTGTCAATATATGATTTTAGCCGCTTCTGTATTACCTTTTAGCAAAACTTTACTCGCCTGGGATATCAAAGAGATTGTCCCAGGATTTCCGCATTCCATTGGGTCACCTCTCTTTGGAAAGGGCACAAATATGGATCTCTTCCAATCAGTCGACCAGATAGTTGTCTTCCACATTTCTTGGCAGAGATGAGTGAGTGCCTCCTGTGCCACCTCACTTTCTTGAAAGATTTAAATTTGCATTCCATCAATTCCTGGTGCCTTGTTCTTTGCCAATTCCTCCAATGTACCTTGGACTTCCTCCTTCACTATCATTGGCTCTTGATCAAATGGGGGCAATCAAAACAGTGGCTCCCAAGGAGATCTGCCATGCCATTTAAAATGAGGTTCACCTTATAAGGTTTTTGTGACTGTTTTTAGAGATTCCCAAGACATGTTGATATATTTTCTACAAAGACACAGGATGATCATAAAGGCTTATTATTAAGAAATTTTATGAAAATTGCATTGGTGAGAAAAAGGCCAGTAAAGTTGTGAAACGGAATTATTTCCATCATGACAATGCATCTACTCATTCTTTGAGAGTAGCAAGGGCAGTCCTAGAAAATTTCCTTGGGAATCTTACCCATCTATCCTACATCAGTGATCTTGTCTTTCAGAGTTCCTTTTATTCCACAAACTGGAAGAATGTTGAAAATACAAAGACTTGTGTCCCTCAAGGATGCCAAAACTACCGTTTTGACATAGTTTAATTTAAAGAAGGCAAAATTATTCAGAGAAGGGTTGTTGTTGTTGTTAAGTGCTGTCGAGTCAGTTTTGACCCATAGCAACCCTGAATAGGGTTTCCAAGGCTCTAAATCTTTACGGGAGCAGATCGCCTCATCTTTCTCCCGTGGAGCAGCTGGTAGTTTCGAACTGCTGACCTTCCGGTTCGCAGCCCGATTCGTAACCACTACGCTACCAGAGCTCCTTAGAGAGATGGAAATATTTCCATGAGATATGTAGAGACCTAGATGGAGGAGATGTTAAGAAACAATAGCCTCACACTTTGATATGTTTGTGTAATAAAAGTTTCTGTTATTTCATAGCATTGATTTTTTACTTATCTCATATATATAATCATACTCTGTTTCACAAAAGTTTTGTGAAGATTTTAATTTAACTTTTCATTTGATTCATCAATAAGTTTTTAAATATCTGACATGATATGTGTTATGGCTTCATAAATCAAAGAAAGCTTTCAACTTTTAAAACATATGCAGAGGATTAATGAGATCATTTTTCTCTGTGTCTCCTTCCTCAAATTGTCAACTTTAAGAGTTAGGCCCTGAATTTAAGAAGGTGCTTAAGCACATGTTAACTGGCACAAAGTAAAAAAAAAAAAAAAAAATCAATGTAATATTTGACAGTTTTTGAGAAACTTTGCCAGAAATTATGAAAAAGGAGTTGAAAACTAGCTACTTGTATTTCAGGCATTGACCTCAGGACCACTGATCTGGAAAATTAGCATCTGGTCAAGGATGATAAGACCCAAAACAACATAGGGAGTAGCTGGAAAATAGACTTCAAGAACAAAATTTTCCAAAATGCACACCCAGACTGTAGACTGAGTTTATAAACGTCTTAACCTGAATATTAACTACTCAGATATATGCAGGTAAAATATGCTTTAAAACATTTCTTTCTAAATAAGTCAATGTCTAGATTTAGGTGAGTGAGAAGATATCAGGATTGATGCAGAGACTGCATCTAACCAAGGAAGAATTAGAATCCATGTCAAGTAATTATATACATTTAAAATGGCAATGGTAAGATTATTCTCTATCCGCATTAAATTATCTGTATTTGTGGAAAGGAAGATAAATTTGGTTAATGTTCCAAATGCCCAGAATGTGTCTAAATATGTCTGAAAGGATCAGAGTGCTTAGATTGAATTATTAGAGTTGATTAATGAGAATAGATTTCTTCTTAGATATTACTGGAATCTGTCATAATTGGTCATGATACTGAATGTCTTTCATTCATTAATAAACAGAAAAGTTATGTCTAGGTCTGTTTAGATCTGAACTTTGATGTTCCATCACCAACACATAGTTCACATAATCCATCTCTGCAGGGATCCAACAATGCTAACTGCTTAATCTTCATCTGTAATTAATTTATGTAGAAATGATCAATTATTGGGATGTGAAGAGAATAATTAGTTTTATCCACTGAATGGTAGGTACATTGTAAAAAGTTTAGGCAGTCAGTAAGCTACCATACTTCTCTTACAGACACTATAGAGCATAAAGGGCCGAGATCAATTCCCTTTTAATTTATAAGCCATAGTTGTGACATAAATAAATATTAATGAAAATAGAATTCCCTTCTCCATCAGATTCAGCTGCAGTTAGGTAAATACATTAGCTATTTTATTTTCTTATCTCATTTGAACAGCTTTATAAGTCTGAAACAAAACAGTGAATGATTTCATTACAGTGGTACATACACATTGCAAAATACAGTGGGAACCTAGCCACTGTAACTGTGACAGACTGGTAAATAAACATTTGGACGATAGATGGGATAGTTTAGGAATTCAGATAACTGGAGCCTCGTCTATAGTTGGTTCCCAGTGTCAAATTGTATGACAATGATAATTTTCCTGTAATTCTCAGATTAATTTACGTTACTGTTAATTTTATGTGCCATCACGTCAGTTCTGATGTACAGCAACCTTATGCACAATAGACTGAAACATTGCCCAGTCCTGCATCTTCCTCACAATTGCTGCCACTGTGCCAATCCATATCTTTGAGGGTTTTCCTGTTTTTCTCTGATCCTCCACTTAAGCAAGAATGAAGTTCTACCCCAGAGAATGGTCCTTCCCCACAACATGTACAAAATATGAGAGACAAAGTATCATAATTCTTCATCAAAACCATAATTCAAATGCATAAATTATTTTACAGTCATACTTAGTCATTGTTCAACTTTCACATGCATGTGAGGCAACTGAAAATACCATGCACCAGAGTCTTCAAAATGACATCTTCACCCTTTAAACACTTTAAAGAGACTTCTTCAGTAGATTTGCTTAATGCAATACTTCCTTTGATTTCTTGACTTCTATGAATGTTGATTATTTATTGTAACTATAGAGAAATTGGCACCATTGACAACTTTAATCTTTTTATTTATTGTTTCCTTTACATTGTTGTGAAATCCATACTGAAAGCCTTTGTTTTTGATCTTTATTAGTAAGTATTTCAAGTGTTCTTTGATTCCAGGAAGCAAGGTTGTTTTACCCACATATTACAGATGATAAATGAGCCTTCTCCCAATTCTAATGCCATGTTCTTCTTTATATAACCCAGATTCTGAGATCACTTACTCAGCATAGAGTGAATAAGTAGGATGAAGGGATAAAACTCACATATTTCTGACTCACATATTTCTTTATTTAAAACTATTTAATGCCCTACTGTTCTGTCTGAACAGCAACAAGTTCCTCATGATCACAATGAAGTATTCTGGAATACCCACTCTTTGAAACCTCATCCATATTCTGCTCTAAACTGTAGAAAGCTTTTGCATATTCAATAATGCACACATAGACATCATTCTAGTATTCTCTGAAATCAGACATTAGCCATATAGTGTCAGCAATGATGTCCATAGTTTCACATCCTCTTTTGAATCCGACTTGAATTTCTGTCATCTCTCTGTTGATGTACTGTTACAAATGCTTTGTGAATTATCTTAAGTAAAATTTTACTTGCATGTGATATTAATGTTGTTGTTAGGTGCCATAAAGTCAGTTCCAACTCAGAACAAATTTATGCACAACAGAACGAAACACTGCAGGGTCTTGCACCATCCACAATTGTTAAGCACGAGGCCATTGCTGCTGCCATTGTGTTAATAGATCTCATTTGGTATCTTCCTCTTTTCTACTGACCCTCCACATTACTTAGCATGAGTCCTCTAGGAACTGGTCCCTCCCTATGTCCGAAGTAGGAGAAACAGAGTTTCACTATGTTGGCTTACAAGGAGCATTCTGGTTTTATTTCTTCCAACACAGATTTATTTGTTCTTCTGGCAGTTCATGCTACTTTTAATATTCTTCTTCAGCACCATAACACAAATGCATCAATTCTTCTGCAATCTTCCTTATTCATTGTCCAACTTTCACATGCATATGGGGCTATTGAGAATATCATGGTTTGGATCAGGCACACCTTAGTCTTCAAAGAGACATCTTTGCTTTTGAATATTTTAAAGACTCTTGTGTAGCAGATTTGCTTAATGCAATGTGTCATTTGATTCCTTGACTGCTGCTTCCATGAGTGTTTATAGTTGATCTAAGCAAAATGAAGTCTTTGACAGTTTCAATCTTTTTTCCATTTTTCATGATGTTATTGACTGCTCCAGTAGTGAGGATTTTTACTTTCTTGACACTGAGGTGCAACTCATACTGAAGGCTGTGGTCTTTGATCTTCATCAGTAAATATTTTAAGTCCTCTTCACTTTCAACAAGCAAAATTGTATCATCTGCATATTGCTGCTTTTTACGAATTCCAATGTCTCATTCTTCTTTATATTTTCTAGCTTCTTAGATTATTTACTCTGTGTACAAATTGAATAAGTGTGGTGAAAGAATGCAACCCTGGCATACATCTTTCCTGAATTTAAACCATTCAATGTCCCCTTGTTTTGTTCAAATGACTGTTTTTTGGTCTCTGTACAGGTTCCTTTTGAGCAAAATTAAGTGTTATGGAACACTCATTCTCTGCATTGTTTATCATAGCTTGTAGTGATCCACACAGTGGAATGCCTTTTTATTGTCAATAAAGTAGAGATAAACATCTTTCTGGTATTCTATGCTCTCAGTCAAGATTCATCTGACATCAGCAATGATAACCCTCCTTCCACATCCTTTTCTGAATCTGACTTGAAACTCTGGAAGTTCTCCGTCAGTGTACTGTTACAGCCATTTTTAAATTATCTTTAGCAAAATTTTATCTGCTTGTGATGCTAATGATATTGCCCCAACTAGCCATAGTTGAATGAGTGTCCTCAGTGTTGCATTAGTTTGTCGAACGATTTCAATTTGTAATCCATCTAATTCCTGGAGTCTTATTCTTCGCCAATGCCTTCAGTGTACCTTGGACTCATTCTTTCAGTACCATTGGATCTTGATCACATGATACCTATTGAAATGGTTGAACATCAATCCTTTCTTTTTGTTATAGTGACTCTCTGTACTCCTTCCATTTTCTTTTAATGCTTTCTGTATCATTCAATATTTTACCAAATGAGTCCTTCAATATTGTAAACAAAAGCTTGAATTTTTTTCTCAATTCTTTTAGCTTGGGAAATGCTGAGTATCAGTTTGTTGAAAGATTTCTGTTTGTATTTTGTGAATTCCTGAAGTCTGGTTTTTGTCAATGCCTCAGTCATCTTGGAATTCTTCCTTCAATATCATCAGTTCTTGATCATAAGTTACCCTTTGATATATTGGCGTAATAACCAATTCTATTTGGTACAGGTATTTTATATTTCGTCCATCTTTTTTATTTTTTTTTTGAGTGCAATGTTTTTAATTACCAACAAATTACAAGTCCATTCCTAGGTGTTTCTCAGTATGCTTCATTATTTTATTAGCAAGCAAAGCACTATAAGGCTCCATCTAGTCCTCAGATTCAGGGCCATCTTTATTTTGACTAATCTGGAAATAACGAAGCTCTTAAGTCTCCTTGTCAGATGCAACCACATGAAGCCAATCACGAAGGTTGTTCTTCTTAAGGTATTTCTTGGTATGGCATTTCAAATACCTTTTAGAGAACTGTTTTTCAGAAACAACTGTAACTTTATTTTTGAAACGTTCAATGTGAACATTTCCGAGATTTCCAGTTTTTCCATTGACTTTAACCATCTCTCATAGAAATTGTTCAAAATTTCCAAAATAAAAATTCCATCTTCTACTGATGAGTAAGGTCCAAATTAAACTTCCAGGTTGACCTTCTTGTACTTCTGCAGTGTCACTTGAGACCCGGTGACATGACCAAAATCCTTCCATCTTCTTTTGATGCTTCTTGCATTTTTCAATAATTAATCTTTCAGTATAGCAAGTTGATGCTTGAATTTTTTTCTTAAGTTCTTTTAGCTTGAGAAATGCTGAATGTGTTCTTTCATTTTGGTTTTCTAACTCCAAGTCTTTGCACATTTCACTATAATACTTTACTTTGTTTTCTTAAGCTGCCCTTTGAAATTTTCTATTAAGGTATTTTATTTCCATTTTTTTTTCTGTTGCTTAGCTTCTCTATGCAGAAGAGCAAGTTCCAGAATTTCTTCTGACATTCATTTTGGTCTTTTCTTTCTTTTTAGTGACCTTTTGTTTTCTTTAAGAATGATACTCTTGATGCCATCCATCCCACTACTATTCTGGTCCTTGACCATTAGCATCTAATGCATCAAATCTGTTCTTGAGATAATCTTTAAATTCAGATTGGATATACTCAAGGTCATAAAACCACTCATGAAGTTTCTTTAATTTCCTTCATCTTCAGTTTGAACTTGCATATGAGCAATTGATGGTCTTTTCCACAGTTGGCTCCTGGCCTTAGTTTGGTTGTTATATTGAACTTCTCCATATTTTCTACATAAATGTGGTCAATTTATCCGTGTATATTCCATGTTGTAAGACTCATGGATCCAGTTGCCTTTTATGTTATTGAATCTCATTGAATAAATCATTTGTTTTACAAAATTCTTCCATGCAATCTCCAGCATCATTTCTATCACCAAGTCCATGTTTTCCAACTGCAGATCCTTGTTCTTTGTTTCCAATTTTCACTTTCCAATGACTAGTAACTATTAATGCATTCTGCTTGCATGATTAATCAGTTTCAGACTTAAGAAGTTCATATAATTCTTCAATCTCACCATCATCTTTTGTGGTTGGTGCTTAAATTTGAATATTAGCAATATTAACTAGTCTTACTGTGTTTCGTTGTTGTTAAGTGCCATCCATACAGTCCCAACTCACGGCAACCCTGTATAGGGTTTCTGAAGCTGTAAATCTTTGAGGGGAAAGATTTTTTTGGAAAGATTTTTTTGGAAAGCCTTGTTGTTATTAAGTGCCCTTGAGTTGGTTCTGACTCATAGTGATCTGTGTAGACTTTCTGAGGAAGTGGCTGGTGGATTTGAACCAGCAACCTCTGTGTTAGCAATTCAGTGCTTATCCTACAGTGCCACACCAGGATTCCAGAAAGTCTGTAAGCTCATAGATATTAACCTTTCACTGACAGCATTGCACTTTAAGATAGATCTTGAAATGCTCTTTTGGATGATGTGTCCTTTTTCTATTCCAGGCACAGTGCATTATCTGATTCAAAATGGCCAATACCTGTGCATTTCAGCTCACAAATACCTAGGAAGTTAATCCTTATACTTTTTATTTTATTTCTGAGAATTTCCTATTTTCCTAGATTCATTCAATGTTATGATTATTATTATTATTTTGATTTTTGTTGTGAGTTGATAGAAGGTTAACAGACCAGATTGTCAGTTTTACTTTCAACAAATCATATATTAATTTCATTTCAATGATTTCAATTCCCTCAGTATAGCATCAGTTATCCCATTTCCTCACTGTGATTCTTGTTTGCATTCCACCTTCTTTCCCAACACTTCTGAATTTTGTCCTTAGGTTAAATGCTGCCTTTCAATCTTATGTGGCTGACCATTCCATGATGTGTATATGTCACTAGTACTGTTGTCCCCTCATATATCTATTTATTACTTAACTGAAATATGCACCACAATGGTTACTTCTGTTCCAGATCTGAAGGGTGACAAAGGGCATGGGCTCAGGTCACTCCAGTCTCTTTCTGACCAGTAAGTCTGGTCTTTTTTATAACTTTGAGTTTCATTCCACATTTGCTTCTACTCAATCCAGGATTTGTAATGTGATCCTTTTTAGAGCAGTAGGTAGTTGCCAGGTTGCCAGGTACCATTTAGTTCTTTGGGGTCTCAGGGTCATCAAGACTAACATTCACCACAATCTGATTATTTAAAGATATTTGTAGTTGTTTCTTTCATTTTGAGTTATGTCACATTAGCAAATGAAAGTCCCCAAAGCTTTGCTTCATTCACTTCATTAAAATCAACTTTACTTCTAGGAGTCAGCTCTTCCACAGTCATATTTGGAGTGCCTTCCAACTTGAGAGTCTCTGACACTATATCAGACAATCTTCCACTGCTATTCATAAGGTTTTCAATGCTAAACCCTTCAGAAGTGGTCTGTCTATCCCTTTGAGTTTGCCTTAATCTGCAAGCTCCACTGCAACCTTTCCACCATGAGTGATTATGCTGACATCTAAATTACTGATGGCATAGCTGCTAGCATCACAGCAACCTACAAGCCACCACAGTATGACAAATTGACAGACAAGTCGTAGCAGATTAAATTTGTTCATTTCCAGAACAAATTATTCAATGCAAATTGTCTTAAAGTCTTTTTAAACTGCAATGTTCCATCATTTCAAGTTTCTTTTTGACCTGACTTGTATTTTGTGTTTATACAGTTGGTGGCATAGATCAAAAGTTAGCTAAGAAAGAAAGTAGCCTGTAATCTTTAAACAAGAAAGTTCTAGATGGGGTTTAGCAGTTGGTTTGTAGGCTAAGTATGGCCCAGTAAAGTACACATAATCTTCAATCTCCTCAAAACTATGCCATGATAACACACTAACCATTGCACCAATAGGATTCCTCAACCGATTCCAGCAGAAGATCCTTATTAGATGACTATATCCAGGCACATGGTACATGAAGGACACAACAGGTATACAATGAGTATTACACATGCTATCATTTGCAAGCTACACATATCCCTGAGGATCAGTGGATGAGACTTAAATGGTTTTCTTCAACCTCTGTTTGATATACTAGTAACCTAAAGAAATATTGTTCTGAGTATTTATCCTGGAAATATGAGCAGCCTGGAATATAGGACTGCTCTTTCACTCTGTCTTACTTCATTATATGCTAAAAAAAAACAAAAAAAAAACAAAGCAAAGCAAAAAAAAAGCCCATTGCCATACAGTTGATTCCAACTCAGCTGCCCTGTTATAAGGCAGAGTAGAAGTGTTATACAGAATTTCCAAGGCTGTAAATCTTTAAGGAAACAGACTGACACATTTTTCACATGAATGGGTTAAAACCACACACTTTTTTTGTTTTACCACTATACTATGAGTGATCCTATTTTCTGTTATTGTTGTTGTTGTTATTGTTATGTGCCATGGAATCAGTTCTGACTCATAGCGACCTTGTACGGGGTTTTCGAGGCTGTAAATCTTTATGGGAGCAGAAAGCCTCATCTTTCTCCCGCAGAACAGCTGGTAGCTTCAAACTGCTGACCGTGAGGTTCGCAGCCTGATTCGTAACTACTACACTACCAGAGCTCCTTATTATCTGTTATACCCCTATAAAATTCAAGCTTCAACCAGGAAAATAATTAAAATAGCTATCTTCCCTATTTCCTATATTTAAAAGTTTTCCATTAGCAAATTTTGTCATCTCTATCTAGTTTCTATCAAATTGGACTTTCCTTGAATTTAAATTTCATAACTATCATGAATTATCCTATAATTCTGGTTTTTTTCCACCATATCCATCCATATCTTAAAAACTCAATTTCTTTTCAAAGCTCAAAACCTTTTTCAAAGATTTTTGCTAAACAATTCTGATCAAAAACAAAACTTTGTTCCTTTCATAATTCTAAAACTAACATTTTCTTTTAAATTTTATTTAGGAAACTATGCATTAGCTCTTTGTTAATTTCTAGTCTCTGATTTATTTGCTGCAATAAAAATTCTGGGTCCAGTGGCTTAACCATGAAAAAGTATTCCACCTACAACTGCATTCACATACATATTCTTTAGTTGGTTTTCTTATTCTTTTATCTTATTTCACTCATATAAAACAAACTTAATGCATCCAATTTCATATTTCCCATTATTCTTCTGAATTTATCTTGTACATTTGTTTTCCATTTCAATTAAATAAACATGTACTGTGCTAAAGAAAGCATTAGGTACAGAATTTACAAGATAAATAAAACCCAGTTGCTACTCTTCAATGAAGTATATATAATTCAGTATATTGGTTAGAGTATATTGATGTCTTTTATGTTGGCAAAAAATATTGACTATTACAAGGAATGCCAGGAGGATGAACAGCTAGAAGCTCCCTTGGGAGCAGAGGGCAAATCTTTGTCTTACACACTTTCAGGAGGGATCAGTCTCACAGAAGGACATCATTCTTGGTAAACCAGAGGATCAATGTAAAAGAGGAAGTTTGTCAGTGACATGAATTGGCACTGTGGTTGCACCAATGAGCCAAACATGGGAAGCTGTTGTGAGGATGGCATAGGACTGGCAGTGTCTTAGTCTGTTATACATAAAGTTGTCACTAGTTGGAGCCAACTTGACAACACCTAATAACAACAACATATTTGACACTAATCCTGAAAAATTCTATGTCAATATCTAGTATATTACTTAAAGGAAATAGGGAACTGCCTAAGATGCCCTGCCATCACTCATATGTCGATTTGTGGTACTGTAGTAGCTTGCATGTTGTTATGATGCTGGAAGCTTTACCACCAGTGTTTCAAACACAAGCAGGGTCACCCAGAGTGAATAGATTTCAGCAGAGTTTCTAGAAAACAGGATAGGAAGAAGTCTTCTGAAAAACAAACCAATGAAAAATTTAAGAATAGCTGCCAACTTTGTCTGATAAAGTGCCAAAGAGGAACCCCTTGGGCTGGAAGTAGGAATGATTGTGAAGATGGCCAAGGACCCTGCAAAGCTTTGTTCTGTCCTTCACAGGGTAATTGTGATTTGGAACCGATTCCACAACATCTAAGAACAATAACAACATGATGCCCTGAGATGATTCCAAACATCCCTTTGTTGTATCAAATGATTAGCCGAGCTAAAATTACATTTTATTCATGTATAGGCCAATTTTCCCTTAAAGGGATATAGGCTGACCTATTATTCTTGAACATAACATGATAAACCTTTTTCTCATAAGTCACTTTAATATACTACATACTATAATGTTATTAAATTTTTCTCTTGCCAAAGCATTACGTGTTCACAGAGAAGATAACCGGATAGGTTTATGATGAAAAAGAATAGTTTCCTGAGCCAGTTCCTCTTCTAACCCTTAAAAACATTCCTTCTGATATTTAGCTCTAAATTTCATTTTTCATTTTTTCAGTTTTAAGCAACATCTTACATATAAGAACAGTCCAACATAATATGCAGAAAACTGGTTCAATTGGCAGATATAGGTTTAATCTGCAAACTTTCAGATTTCACAAGTTTAACATACACTTATTTGTGAGTATGTGTATATTTCTATTCTATTATATATCCTATGTGGATTTGTATAGGATTCCTGGGATTCTGTGAATTTAGTGTTGAGTTGTTAATTACAATGCCAGTGGTTCAAACCCACCAGCCACCTCATAGGAGACTGTTGTCTGTTCCCCTGAAGATATACAGACACTGAACCCTACATAGGATTGTTCTGAGCCTGAAGTGAGTTGTTGACAATGGTTTGATTTTGTTTTTTTCTTTTGGATATGTATACCCATCATTTAAAAAAAAATTCAAGATTCAAAACTGTTCTTTTACCACTAAGATATGCTCAATGCTACCTCGTTATGATGTACTCTCCTCAGACTTTGTCTCTAAACCCTGACAAAGACACACACTCTCTTCTCCATCACCATAATGTTTTAAGAATGTTCAAAGGGACTTTTTTTAAGCGTTCGGTTATTTTGCATTTATTTCTAGAAGTTTTCTATCACTTTTTCATAGTATTAGTGTGGTATAGTGATTTAAATGATATGACTATTCTAGTGATAGTAACTCTCACCGAATGACTGGGTGAAACCATGCAAATTTTTTTCCAGATGCATCTGAGTAAGAGAAGGTGGGATAAAATGTTAATAGAATTATATGACTCAATTGTGAGCAAATGCTAACAAAATCAGTTGTGATTGTAAGGCTTAGAACTTAAATGTCGAGTTTAGTCAATTTTACCATCTTTCTGGGTTTAAAATGAACCATCTCAGAAGCAGGAAGAAAGATCTCACTACCATCAAGAAAGAAGAAACAGTAGTGGAGTGTGCACTTTGGACCCCAATATACCTGCATATTAAACCTTCTAGATCCAGGAGACAGAGCTTTGTGATACCACAGAAGTGGCAGAGATGCTGCAATAGCAGAAACAGCAGTACCAAGAACATGAGACAGAGCAGAGGGCTTTCCAGCTGACAGAGGGAGTAAAACTGAGTACTGTTCGCAGAGTGGAATGTCTCCAAGCACTTAATTGGGGATCTAAATTTGCTAATCCACAGAGCTATAGTTGAGTGCCTTTGGTCAGAGTCATATGGCAAAATGGCATGCCCTTTAGGCATTTATCAGCAGTACTAAAAGAGCTTTGTAACATTGTCCAAGGAGGGCAGAAGCCAAAGAGCCACATGCTGAGAGGCCTACCTGCAGGCATGGCTGGGACCAGAGAAACCTGACTCCAGGCATGGCTGGAAAAAGACTATCCTGACCAAAGAACTGTGTCCTGAACATTTCTGATCCTGAATCGTGACCTGTTAACTTTTCTAGTAAACCCAATAGTCTTATTTCTGTGAGGCTATTGCAATGAATTATCAAACCTTGCAGAGAAGTAGAGAGTGCTATAGGAGAGTCGGTTAGTGCCAGAATAGGGAAAGAAGGCTGGAGGGTAGAAGCATGTCTGACCTCAGTCTCGTACAAATCACCAGCATTGGACTGATGATGAGTTTAATTCTCTTTCCACTTTGTGGCTTAAGAGGTCAAGTGCCTTCCCTCCTGCCATTCTTACAATTGTATTTTCATATTATGCATGTAATACTTCCCATTATCTCAGATGTCATTGTTAGGTGCTGTCAAGCCAATTTTTTATACCTAAAAACCCCATGTGTCAAAAAGAACTACCCCAGAAGGTTTAATTGGTTATAACCATTATGAAAGCAAATCACCAGCTCTTTCTCCTATGGAGCTACTGTCATTGTTAAGTGCCTTTGAGTCAGTTCTGACTCATAATGACCCTGTATAGGGTTTCTAAGGAGTGGCTGATGAGTTTGAACTGCTAACCTTTGGTTAGCCATTCACTGTTTATCCTACAGTGCCACACCAAAAGTCCATGGAGCCATTGGTGGTGGTGGTGGTGATGTGCCATTGAGTCAGTCCTAACTCATAGTGACCCTGTATAGGGTTTCTGAGGTTGTAAATTTTTGGGGGAGCAGAGCATCTCATCTTCCTCCCATGGAGCACCTAGTGGTATTGAATTGCTGACCTTGCCCAACGCTTAAACCACTACCCAACCAGGACTCCCTGGAGCCACTTTATTGTTGTTAAGTGTGGTCAAGTCGCTTTATCCTTTCTGTTAGCAACTGAGTGCCTTGTTGTTTGCATCAGTGATCTATCTCTATCCTAAAAAATCATTGAAAACATTGGATGATTACATAGGGATTATGGCCTGGATGTTAATCTTCCCTTTTTGTGGACACCAAATATAATGTCTAGAGTCTTTAAAATATATATATAATCTAGAACCAGTCCATTTTCTCATGTGAACATTCTCAAACTTCTGTCTGCTGTGTGTGTGGGGAGTGGGGACTGAAATAGCATTCTTTCTTTCAGTTAATTATTATAACACTGTTAAAAAGGAAATAATCAAATGGATTTCCACTTCATAGAGAATAGAACTGGTTGAATTTGACTGAAATAAAGATAATTTCTATATTATATTGGAACTAAATATATTGTTTAGATACATGTTTACATGTTTATTATAACCATGATGTTGTTAGTTGGTTAGTGTTGTCATGTTAAATCTGACATGTAGTTACACTGTATAGGGTTTCCAAGGACGGCCAACTTCGCAGTTCAAATCGACCTTGTTGTCCAGTGTTTATCCTAAAGTGCCACACTATTATCACCATATCTTATTTTAATACATATGATTTTCACAATTTATTTGTTCACCACAGTTAAATAAAGGAAAGATCTCATTATGTTATTTTAATGAGCCCAGAATTGTTAAGATCCTGAGGATAATTTTAATGTAATGAAAAACAGAATCACTTTCTTTACAAGGTTTGAATTTAGAAGTTGCGATATGAATTACAAATACATACCAGTTAAGATAAGACCATGATCATATATGCCACACACTATCTTCTATAACTTTTTGTGCCAATCATTCTGGTTTATGCTGATCTCAGGAAGATAAGTTTAGTTAAGTAATTTGAATTTTATTTTAAAAAAACAAAAACTTACTGTTCCCACAGTCCCACAATGGCTATACCATTTTGCATTCTCACCAGAAATGGACATGGGTTCCAATTTCACCTCCTTTGGTAACACTTGTGGTTTTCCTTTATTTTTAAGCATCAGCAATCCTATAGGATTAAAATGGTACATCATTATGATTTTGACTTGCATTTCTCTGATGGCTGATGACATTGAGCATCTTTTTGTGTGTGTTGACCAAAAAACCTCTTTAGTGAAATGCCAATTCTAGACCATTGCCTATTTTTTAATTGGATTACTTGTCTTTTTATTGTTAAGTTATTGAAATTTTATATATATTTTGGTGATTAGTCCTAAAAGACATATGGTTTCCACCTCAAAAATGTGATGAGCCAGAAAATGTATAGAGACATAAGCTTATTCGTGGTTACCAGGTGCAAACCCCAAGGTCAGCAGATCAAAACTACCAGCTGTTCCATGGGAGAAAGATGAAGCTTTCTGCTCCCATAAAGATTCGCAGTCTCAGAAACCCTGTACAGGATTGCTATGAGTTGGAACTGATTCCATGGCACATAACCACCACCACCAAGTATAGGAGGGAGAGTTCAAGAGAAGGGATATTGTTTATGGAGTTTCTGTTAACGGTCAGTGAAAATTTATATTGATTAGACGTAAGGTTGTAAAGTTGACTAATGATACTGATGTTAATAAATTGTGCATTGCAAAATGTTGAATTGGCTTACCCCCAAAATTTAATCCTAGAGAATTTTCCTTTAAAGAATTACATAGCTTGTCAAAGTAAGTAGAAAGCACTATTGGTTTACAGAACTATTGATCTTATAGATGAAAGAGGCTAAAGCATGACAATGGTGTAGTCTCTACAATATTTTAAAGATAACATTTGGTTAAATAATACCATTTCTGGTATTTCATCAATTTTTTTTTTTATCCTGTAGGTCCCAGATAAAAAATCTTTAACAACTTTTTATATAATGGAATTCCTGGTCTCTGACTGATGATTAGCATACTTTAGAATTTCAGAGCAAATTGTGAATATTAGGAGCAATCTTTTAATTTCAACCTCCAATGAAATCTTGAGACAAATAAAGGTAAAAGGAGGGAATTTATGACTATTATGTATTCTGCAGGCATCAAGAAAGCTCTCATAGTGCTGTGATAAATAAAACAAAGCTTTGTGTGGTTCAGGGGGATTAATATACTTTGAATTCCTTTAATCCTTTAGACTCCAGGTAGCTTTTACACCAACTACATATATACCTCCTAGGAATAGAATTTCCCAGCTGTTTATGAATTTGTTTAATGAGCAGTATAGTTTACAAAGGGCAATGTAAAACTGAACTGCAATCACTAGTACTAATTACATTTCAAGTTCAAAGACTCTTTCCATCCGAATAACTATAATTTTGATGTCTTGAATTTCATTCATATGGCCTGTGTATACACAGGAGCTCTAAAGGGGATAAGAGGTAACTGTAGAGATGAAGGCTCCCCTATTTTATATCAGATGTTTAAGCTGGGAGCCCAATTTTGCATAAATTGGTCAGGTCCATAGAAACTTCCTCAGGTTGCTGTCTTTTTGTTTTGTCTGTATTTCTTTTCATCATTTAGTGTCATTTCCCATTCCTCAAGAGAGATATTGCCACTATCACACAAATTCTCATTTGGGTAATAACTTACTTAGGTTTTCCTTACTTTTCAGTAGCTGGACAGTGCTGCTACATGGACTCAGTATTTACTAAGACTACTTCAGAATGCTCAGTGTTGATTCCCTGAACCAGTTACCAGGAACAATCTTTGCTGATTTCATCTTCTCCTTTTTTCCAACTCTCTTCCTACTTCTCTTTTGTTTTCTTTTAATTTTCCTTGTTTTTTTGTTTTTTTTTCCCCCACTTTCAATAATTCTCATTTATTGCTTCACATGAGAATCCCCCACAGTTTTCTTCCCATGTTTGGACTATATTGCATTCTTTCCTCTTTTATCATCCTCCCACCCTCATAATCTACTGTGTGAGGAGTTGAACATTGCAGGTCATGGTAAAGTTTGCCAAAAACACATGGGAATTTGATTGCTGTCACTAATATCAACCTATATTACTCACCAAATAATGTACATATACTTGTTCTTATATAATATCATATCTATGTATAATTGAGGAAGTCTGGTAGCGTAGTGGTTATGAAATGGGCTGTGAACCTTAAGGTCAACAGTTCGAAACTACCAGCTGTTCCAGAGGAGAAAGATGAGGCTTTCTGCTCCCATAAAGATTTACAGCCTCAGAAACTCTGTGCAGGGTCACTATGAGTCAGAACCCACTCCATGGCACATCACAACAACAACAACAATAACAATGTATAATTGAGGTACTAGAACCCATAGAATATATATTCAGTATTTGATCATGGGTACATTTTTCTGTGGAGGTATTTTATCACTTTCATTAGATTGTCTAAGTATTCTAAGAACCCAGAAAGATTGAAGGATCTCCGAATGCCCTTTTTAATAAATTGGTAAAGAAAGAAAGTGATAGATGATTTCCAAGAGCTTTATATATATAGAATCTCTTTCATGAGCAAATATTCCACAATGATGGATTATATGGATTCTCAATTACCTTATATTTTGGAACTCTAAGATTCCACTAGATAACCTGTATACCCTTTTCTGGAGGTAAAAATTTTCTTTATGAAATAGATTCATTACCTGTCTGCACTGCAATAGAATGGTAGAGTTATATAGTTGTCTGGGGAATGTAAATAGCTAGGATAGCTAAAGCAAATAATTTAGTCTTTTATAAAGCACTCTAGAATGTTCATTCCCAGTAATGGCTCATTAGATTACTCATACCAAAGCTTTCACTGAGACAAATAGAAAACCCGAAGGCTAAAACAAAACAGAACTAACTAGACAGTCAACATCCTAAGAATGGGAAGCCCAGGAAAGTGAGCAAAGTATTTGAGATTGCTATTCCCTGTGAGTTTGTGGGTATTCCTGATGAAACATCATTGTTCAAAAATAACTACAACTTGTATATAACATAACACCACTCTCATCTGAAATTCAATGAACAATTCTTTAGTATCATCTATTATCTGGAACATATTCAAATTTTTCTAATTGTTCCCAAATATTTTATTACTAAATTTTCAAAACAAGAAGGCAATAAAAATGTATGCATTGCTTCTGTGAATCTTTGTTGTTAAGTTCCATAGAGTCAGTTCCAAAACATAACCACCCTGTAGAGAGGGTTTCCAAGAAGCAGCTGGTGAATTTAAGTTGCTGGCCCTGTGGTTCAAACCAACCTTGAGGTCCTTATCCTATAGCACCACACCTGGACTCCTGTGTATCTTTAGTCCCTTTTAATCTAGGACAGATTTACTACTGCTTTTTTCTTTAAGATACTGGAATAAAGATGTCTACTTCCTGGATTTGGCTGATTACTTCCTAGTGAAATGATTTAGTGACTTCCTGTACCTCTTCTTCCTATAAACTAGATATTGAATCTAAATGCTTGGCAAAACTCAAACTAAACATTTTTTTTTTTCAGGTATACTAAATAGGTAATGTTGCATATTTTATATTGTATCAAATCAGATGAAATAAAATGTCATAATTTTCAAATATCAGTTTGTCCTATTATTAATATTAACTTTGATCATTTGTTGTTGTTGTCAGGTGCCATCGAGTCGGAACCGACTCATAGCGACCCCATGCACAGCAGAACGAAACAATGTTCGATCCTGGGCCAACCTCACCACTGCTGCCACCCCCGAGTCCATCAATGATGCCACCTGGCCGATCCATCTCGTTGGAGGTCTTCCTCTTTTTCTCTGACCCTCCACCCTACCCAGCATGACATCCTTCTCCAACGATTGTTTCCTCCGGACCACATGTCCAAAGTAGGAGAGACGAAGCTTAGCCATCCTGGCCTCTAAGGAGCACTCTGGCTGCACCTCTTCCAAAACAGATCTATTGGTTCTTTTGGCAGTCCATGGCACCCTCAGTATTCTCCTCCAACACCACAACTCAAAGGCATCAATTCTTCTATGATCCTCTTTATTCACTGTCCAGCTTTCGCATCCATATGAAGCTATTGAAAACACAATGGCCTGGGTCAGGCGCACCCTAGTCCTCAAGCTGACATCTCTGCTCTTCAATACTTTTAAAAGTTCCTGTGCAGCAGATTTGCCCAGTGCAATACGTCGTCTGATCTCTTGACTGCTACTTCCGCGAGTGTTGATAGTTGATCCAAGAAGAATGAAGTCCTTGACAACTTCAATCCTTTCTCCATTGATAAGAATGTTGTTTATTGGTCCAGTGGTGAGGATTTTTGTAGGATTTTACAAGGTAAAAAAAAAAAAAAAAAAAACTCCCCCTTTTTTTCCTTGGCAAAGTTTTTTTGTTCTTCCCCCCCCCTTTTGTAGTGCAGTGGACTACTTCATCTTGCTCTTCTACCCGTTGTTCTTGATGTTGTTATTAGGTGCCATCAAGTCAGTAGCGACTCATAATGACACTATGGACAACAGAACAAAACACTGCCCAGTCCTGGGCCAACCTCACAATTGTTGTCACACTTGAACCCATTGATGCTACCACTTTACCAATCCATCTCACTGGGGGTCTTCCTCTTTTGCTCTGACCTTCCACCTTACCAAACATGATATCCTTCTCCAGCAACTGGTCCCTCCTGACAACATGTTTGAAGTATGAGAGATGAAGTTTGGCCATCCTGACCCCCAAGGAGCACTCTGGCTGCACTTCTTCCAACACAGATATGGTTGTTCTTTTGGCAGCCCACGGTACTTTCAATACTCTCTTCCAACACCAGAACTCAAAAGCATCAATTCTTCCACAGTCTTCCTTATTCACTATTCAGCTTTCGCATGCATATGAGGTTATTGTAAATACCATGGCTTGGATCAGGCGCACCTTAGTCCTCAAGCTGACATCTTTGCTCTTCAACACTTTAAAAAGGTAGCAGATTTGTGTTGCAGATTTGCCTAATGCAATATGTAGTTTGATTCCTTGACTGCTGCTTCCTTGAGTGTTGATCATTGATCCAAAAAGAATGAAGTTGTTGACAACTTCCATCTTTTCTCCATTGATAAGAATGTTGTTTATTGGTCCAGTGGTGAGGATTTTTGTTTTCTTGACATTGAGATGTAATCCATACCGCAGGCTGTGCTCTTTGATCTTCATAAGTAAATATTTTAAGTCCTCTTCACTTTTTGAAAGCAAGGTTCTATCATCTACATATCATCGGTTGTTAATGAGTCTTCCTCCAATCCTGATGCCACATTTTTCTTCATAGAATCCAGCTTCTCAGATTATTTGCTCAGCATAAAAGTTGAATAAGTATGGTGAAAGAATACAACTCTGTCACACACATTTCTTCATTTTAAACCATTTAGTGTTCCCATGTTTTGTTCAAACAACTGCCTCTTGGTCCATGTACAGATTCCTCATGAGCATAATTAAGTGTTCCAGAATACTCATATTTCACAATGTTGTCCAAAGCTTGTCATAATCCACACAATCGAAAGCCTTTGTGTAGTCAATAAAGGACAGGTAAACTTCTTTCTGGCATTCTCTGCTTTCAGCCAGGATCTATCTGACATCAGCAATGATATCCCTTGTTCCACGTTTTCTTCTGAATCCAGCTTGAACCTCTCGAAGTTCTCTGTACTACACAGTACGACAAACTGACAGAGAAGTGGTGGCTTCTACGCATAGTCTTTGTAATTCCCACAAAATGACTTTTTTTGTTGTTTTTACATCAGCAATGATATCCCTTATTCCACATCCTCTTCTGAATCCAACTTGAACCTCTGGAAGTTCTCTGTATGACACAGTACGACAAACTGACAGATGAGTGGTGGCTTCTACCCATAGTCTCTGTAATTCCCACAAAACGCCATTATCCTAATGGGTAAGAAAAGGTGGGAGAACATGCTGATAGAATGATATGATTCAGTTGTGATTGCTAACAGAGATCATTGTGATTATAAAAATTTGGAAAGCTTACTTGGGTTTACAATGAGCCACCTCACCAGCTCTACATTCAACAAATCATACAACTCGATTCACCTAAATGACTGCAGTCCCCTCCATGTACCACCACCAGTTAAAAAATATTTATCTCTGTTCTCTTTAACGCTTGCATTCCTTTCTTTGTCCTCCCCTACCTTCATTTCCTTTCCACCAGTCTCCTTTCACTCAATTCACAATAAAAAGTTTGTGTGTTTTTTTTTAACAACCATCTGAGATGCAAGGGGGAGGATCTCACTATCAAGGAAGAAGGGCCAGAAGTGAAATGTGTTTTTGGACCCTTAGATCCCTGTGTACTGAATCTTCAAAACCTAGCGACAACAATTGTACTTTGGATGTATTATCAGGAGGAACCAGTCCTGGGAGAAGGATATCATGCTTAGAAAAATGGAGGGTCAGCCAAAAGAGGAAGACACCCAATGAGGTGGATTGAAACAATGGCAGCAACAGTGGACTGAACATTACAGAAACTGAGAGGATGATGAAGGTCTGGGCAGTGCTTCTTTCTGTGTGCATAGGGCTGCTGAGCATCAGAACTGGATCAATGGTATCTAATAACAACAACAACATATGAGGGTGAGTCAAAACTTATCCACCCACTATGATTATATTAAAATGTTCATCCATGTCCATGGCTGATGACAACATTGTGCACATGAGATAATTCTGTAGAATAGAAAAGTCACAGTGGAATATGTGGCAAATAATTTCCAAATCAGCCATGGCACAGCCTATGAAAACATCCACGACAGACTTGGGTTTCAAAAATGTGTGAGATGGGTACAAGAACAACTTTGGAGGAGCATAAACAGAAGTATTTGACATCTGCAAACAAAATTTTGACCAATGCTTGAAGGAAGGTAAACATTTCTTAAGAAAAATCATTACTGGCGATGAGACAGACTTTGGAATTATAGCATCCTCAATTGCTGGACAAAAAAAAGTTCAAAAGCCAGCCATCAACTGGAAAATGGATGCTTAAGGTTTCAGGGATTCTCAAGGGTCAGTATTGGAACACTATCAAGAAAAAGTTTCAACAAACAACAGTGCTTATTACGGTGAGACACTCACTGAAGATCTAAAGCATAAACTTCAGATTAAGCATAGAAGACTGCTATCCAAGGGTGTTGTGATTTTACATGGCAATGAATAACCACAGACTTCTGCCCACGCTGTTGACTTCTGAAAAAACTTCGTTTTGAGGTGTTAAAGGATCTTCCCTATAGTCCTGATCTTGCTTCATTGGCCTGTTACCTGTTTGAATCCCTGAAAGCAGCCCTTTGATGAAGAAGTGAAGACAGCTGTGCATAAATGGCTTGTAACTCAGCCTAAAACATTTTTTTAAGGGATTAAGAAAGCTTGTTGACAGATGGACAAAGTGTATTGAAAACAAGGAGATTATGATGAAAAATGATGTATTTCTCTTTTCTAAAAGTTGATTAAAATACATCCTACAGAGTACAGATATTTTTTACCTCACCCTCCTGTATGTTGTTGTTAGCAACATAGTACCGTGTTTTACTCCCACAGAGCCTCTGGTGGGCTTGAACGGCCAAACTTGTAGCATACAGTCCTATGAAGCCAAGCATATATATAAGCATGCTGTTGTTGTTAGGTGTCAGTGAGTCAGTTCCAACTCATAACAATCCTGTGCACAACACAATGAAACACTGCCCAGTCCTTTGCTATCCTCACGATTTTTGTAATGGTTCAGCCCATTTCTGCAGCTATTGTTTCAATCCATATCATTGGTGTCTCCCTCTATTTTGCTGTCCCTCCAGTTTTCCAAGCATGATGTCCTTCTCCAGGATGGGTCCCTCCTAATACGGCCAAAGTATGAGAGACGAAGTCTCACCATCATGAACTCTAAGGAACGCTCTGCCTGTACTTCTTCCCACACAGATTTGTTTCTTTTCCTGGTGGATCATGATTAATATTCTTCTCCAACACCTTAATTTAAATCCACTGATTATTCTCCAATCTTTCTTATTCTTTGACCAACTTTCACATGATAGGAGGCAATTGCAAATACCATAGCTTGCATCTGGTACACCCTAGTTCTCAAACTGATATCACTGCTCTTTAACCCTTTAAAGAAGTCTTGTGCAGCAGATCTGTCTAATGCAATATTTCATGTGATTTCTGGATTGCTGTTTCCATGAGTATTGATTGTGTATCCAAGGAAAGTGAAGTCTTTAACAACTTCAATCTTTTCTCCATTTATTATGATATTATTTATTGGTCTAGTAGTTAGGACTTTTGTTTTCTTTACATTAGGGTACAGTCCATATTGAAGGCTGTAGTCTTTGACCTTCATCAATAAGTATTTTAAGTCCTCTTTGCTTCAAGCAAGCAAGGTTGTATCATCACATATCACAGGTTGTTAATGAGTCTTACTCCAATCCTAATGCCACGTTCTTCTTCATATAATCAAGTTTCTGGGATTAATTGCTCAGCATATAAATTGAAGAATTATGATGAAAAGACACAACCCTGCAACACACTTTTCCTGATTTACCGTTCAGTATTCCCTTGTTCTATTTGAAAAGCTGCCTCTTGTTCTATGTACAGGTTCCTCATGAACACAATTAAGTGTTCAGGAATATACATTCTTCACAATATTATTCATAGTTTGTCATGTTCTACACAGTCAAAAGTTTTTGTTTAGTCAATAAAATACAAGAAAACATCTTTTTGGTATTTTCTGCTTTCAGCCAAGTTCTATCTGACATGAGCAATGATACACCTAGACACCTAGTTCCACATCCTTTCCTGAATCTGGCTTGAATTTCTGGCAGTGCCCTATTGATGTACTTCTGCAACCATTTTTTAATTATTTTCAGCAAGATTTTACTTGAATATGATACTAATGATATTGTTAGATGATTTCCAGAGTCCATTGGGTCACCTCCTTTTGGAACTTGCACAAATATGGGCCTCTTCCAGTTGACTGGCCAGGTAGCTGTCTTCCAAATTTCAATTTGTATTCTGTCAATTACTTGAGCTTTGTTTTTGACCAGTAACCTCAGAGTAGCTTATACTGCTTCCTTTGCTATCATTGGTTCTTGATCATTTTACATCTTGAAATACTTGTACATTGATCTTTTTTTTTTTTTTGTATCAGTGTTTCGGTGTATTCTATGCATTTTCTTCTTTAATGCTTTCTGTATCATTTAATACTTTGCCCAAACAATCCAGCACTTTTACCTCCTTTCGTCCATTCACTGTAGCTTCTCTACTCTCAAGAGCAAGTTTCAGAGTCTCTTCTGACATCCATTTAGTATTTTGTTTTTTTCCTGTCTTTTTAGTGACCTTTTGATTATATCATGTATGATGTTCTTAATGTCATCTCACAACTCTTCTGGTCTTCTGTTGTTAGTGTGTAATGCATCAAATCTATTCTTGAGATTTTCTTTAAATTCAGGTGGGATATATTCAAGATCCTATTTTGACTTTCTTGTACTTGTTTTAATTTTCTTCAGCTTCAGACTAAACTTTCATATGAGCAACAGATAGTTCCACAGTCTGCTCTTAGCCATGTTTTGATTTAGTATATTGAGCTTTTCCATATTCTTTTCCCAGAGATGTAGTCAACTTTATTCCTGTGTATTCCATCTGGTGAGGTTCATGTGTATAGTCACCTTTTATGCTGTTTCAAAAAGGAATTTATAATAAATATGTCATTATTCTTTCAAAATTCTATCATGTGATCTCTCCAGTGTCATTGCTATCACCAAGACCATATTTTCTAACTACAGATATTTTCTCTTTATTTCCAACCTTCTATTCCAATCACCAGTAATTAACAGTGCATCTTGATTGCAGGTTTGATCAATTTCAGACTGAAGAAGTTGGTTGTTGTTTTGTGCCGTGGAGTTGGTTCTGACTCATAGTGACCCTGTACAGGGTTTCCGAGGCTGGAAATCTTTACAGGAGCAGAAAGCCTCATCTTTCTTCCATGGAACAGCTGGTAGTTTCGAACTTCTGACATTAAGGTTCGCAGCCCAATTCGTAACCACTACGCTACCAGAGCTCCTCAAATTCATCAGCACTGGCTTTAGTGGTTGGTGTTTAAATTTGAATAATAGTGGTATTAACTGGTCTTCCTATAGGTGTGTGGATATTATTCTATCACCAACAGCCTGTACTTCAAGATAGGTTTTGGAATGTTCTTATTGAAGATAAATATTAAGCCATTCCCCTTGAATTTGCCATTCCTGCTATAATAAACCATATGGTTATCTGATTCAAAATGCCCAATATCAGTTCATTTCAGCTCATTAAGGAGTCCTGGTGTGGTCCTGTATGATAAGAACTTGACTGCTAACCATGAGGGTTGTGGTTCAAACCCACCAGCTGCTCCTCGGAAACCCTAAACAGGGTTTTAGTTGGAAGCAACTCAATGACACAAATAACAACTCAACAACAAAATACCTAGGATATCCATCTTTCAACACATTTTGTTTTGACAACTTCCAGTGTTCCTAGACTCAGACTTTACACATTGTATTTTTCGATAAATGGATGTTTGCTGCTGTTTATCCTCATTTTGAATTGTGCCTCAATGGCAGATGAAGACCCAGAAAGTTTTACTCCATTTATATCATTATGGTCATTCTAGGTTGACAAGGCAGCTCTAATTCAGTCATATTTTGAGAGTCTTCCAACCTGAGTTGCTCATCTTCTGTTACTATGTGTGAAAATGTTCTGCTTCTTTTTATAAACATTTCATCTTCTGATACTGTATCAGGCAATGTTCCACTGCTATTCATAATGTTTTCAGTGACTAAACATTCAGATATCTTCATCAGTCTCTCCTTCCTAGTTCTGAAGCAATTTGTCCACCATGGGTGACACCTTGCTGGTATTTAAAATACTGGTGACATTACTTCTGGCATCACAGCAACATGCAATCCACCACAGTATGACAAACTGACAAGAGTTTTGTGGTGTGGTGTTGCAGGATAATGAACTGTACCTTATATAAGGTCAGATTGAACTACAGTGTCAATGGTACAAATTCACTAGCTGCTCCTTAAAAACCATATACAGAATCGCTATGGGTCAGAAATGACTGTACGGTGTTTAACAACAACTATATACATACATAAGGAGCCCTGGTAGCGTAGTGGTTATGAATCAGGCTGCGAACCGCAAGGTCAGCAGTTCAAAACTACAAGCTGCTCCACGGGAGAAAGATGAGGCTTTCTGCTCCTGTAAAGATTTACAGCCTTGGAAACCCTGTTCAGAGACGCTATGAGTCAGAAATGACTCTATGGCATTTAACAACTATATACATACATATGTTTTTGTTGTTAAGTGCCATCAAGTCGGTTCCTATCCATAGCAACCTTATGCAGGGTTTCTTAAGAGCAGCTGGTGAGCTTGAACTGTCAACCCTGAGTTTCAAACCAACCTTGCAGTCCAGTGCACTAACCCACTGACAAGCACTGACCTGCTAACCACAAGATCAGCAGTCCAAAACCACCAGTCACTCTTTGAGCACCCTATACAAGGTTGCTATGAGTCGGAACTAACTCAATAGCATTTTACAACAATATATTGTATAATGTCACACCAGGACTCCCTCCCTCCCTCTGTCTGTCTGTCTGTCTGTCTGTCTGTCTGTCTGTCTGTCTGTCTATCTATCTATCTATCTATCTATCTATCTATCTATCTATCTATCTATCTATCTATGTGTGTAATATATGTTGTTGTTAAGTGATGTAGAATCAGTTCTGATTCACAGTGACACTGTATTGGGTTTTCGAGGAGCAACTGGTGGGTTTGAACTGTTGACCTTGTGGTTCGCACTACAGTGTGTATGCTACAGCTCCACACCAAGTGACCTTTAAATAGTTAAAGAACTTTCTTTAATCAACTTAGGTTGAACAACTGTTAAATCCAAAAACCTGGATTAAATGTTTGTTTGTTTTTTATCTTTAATTATCAACTTTCTTCCTTGCTTTCTGGCACAGTAAAATGTTTCAGGTTTACCTTGTTTTTCTTTCCTCCCCCACCAGTGCTGGAATTGAGTATTACTCTCAAAAAAGAGCTCTGTTCCTTGTAATGGGGAATGGTATTTAAAAATCAATACCCAAGTGCTAATTAAATTCATTGGGATATTATGTATTCTAGGCTGTCTGAAAAAAAAATTTTTTTTAACCAAAAAATTACTATTAGTATTTAACAACTTAATTTTGCATAAGCATTTGAAACTTATAATTGTTTTCTATTTCTAACCTTTCTATTATGTCAAAAAAATCATTTGCTGATTGTATAAGGTATACGTTCACACACAAATACCTACACTTGTTTGCCCCAGACTATATGCAAAACATTTTCAAAACTGCAACACTATCATTATTACCAATAAAATCCCTGATTAAGCCTTTTGAATTTATTTGTGATTGTAGAATATGTTCTGTAAAGTATAATCACAATAATATGCTTAAGAACCATTTGAAATAATTTTATCCTCAGTGATTATCTCTTAGCAATTTAATGCTTAATTAGGTTCATTTATTTCCGTTTGTTTTCAATTTTAAGATTGGGGTTTTAATCTTTTTTCATTTATTTATGTTTGACATATATAAATCTTTTGTATTGTTTAGAAACCAAAGCTATTTTTTATAAGTTTAATAAAGACTTATTAATTTCAATCTTGATACTTCTACTCACTATAGCTCTTCCCCCCCAATAATAATTTTTATTATTTCTAGTTAAGTCTTCATGTTACTTTTATGCAAAATTTTAAAGATATGGACATATATTCTTATTTCCTAAGATGTTTATATAAAAGACAGTATATTGTATAAATTGCTTTGTATTTACCACTATTCCACTTAAAATATACCCTGAAACATAGAATTATAGTGTTATATTATCTATAAATATAGATCATTTTGCTTCTTTTATTATTCTGATAACTCTTACTGTTTTATGATGTGTGAGTTACCAATTCTATCAAAAGGGTATTGAATTCTGTCACTTATTCAATGTCCATGAAGATCATCATATACATTTTCTCTTTTTCTAATATTGTTGTTGTTAGGTGCCATCGAGTCTGCTCCAACTCATCGTGACTTTATGCACAATAAAATGAAACACTGACCAGTCCTATGTCAACCTTACCAACCTCACAATCGTTGCTATGCTTGAGCCGAATGCTGCGGCTACTGTGCCAATGCATCTCGTTGGGGTCTTTCTCTTTTTCATTGAATCGTCACTTTACCAAGCATAATGTAATTCTTCAGGAACTGGTCTCTCAAACGTGCCATAGACTGCCATAGTACTTTTAATATTCTTATCCAATGCCATAACTCAAATGCATAATTCTTCATAGTCTTCCTTATTCATAGTTGAAGTTTCACATGTGTATGAGGCTACTGTCCATACCATGTCTTAGGTCAGGTGCACCTTCACTCTCAAACTGCTCTTCAACACTTCAAA
>NW_006408602.1:11354873-11359080 GCF_000296735.1 Chrysochloris asiatica | reverse complement strand
TCGTTGTGATAAAATATTTATTTGATTTTGACTCATTTATTATTCTTTATGCAACTTTAGGTTATCTTTAAATATCAATATAACAGCCTTTTTTTAAATGTTTTATTGTGAATTATGTGATAGTTTACATGGGAGAACATTAGTTTTACATTCATTCTATCATATATCTATCGTTTCTTTGCCATGGTTACAATCCCCTCCATGCATCATCAACCAACCAAAGGGTATACCCTGTAAGCCTGCCCCCCACACCACTCCCCCCAGTCTTCAGCACACAGTAGCTCTCTCGCTCTGGATCTAAAGTCCCAAGCTGCTCCATTGCTCCATGTCATCTTCTCTGCCTCCATCTCAGGCATTACTGCTTCTCTGGGTAGGATCCCACTCTTCGCTCTTCTCCATTAATGGTCTAGGGACCTCCGCTCCTAGACTAGAAAGTTAATCACTCCCTTCCTTGCTATAAAACATCTACCTTTACATTTCCAACCCTCACAATCAGTCCTGATAACAATTATTCACTGTTGTATCACAAGAGACCCATTTCATTTCATCAGCCCCTCCTAGACAGATTGAATACTCCTCACTGGAGATTCTGCCTTCCTCCTGGCCTTCTGGCTCTAGGTTCCCTTTGGAAAGCTTGTAAGCCAGTCACTTCTTGCCTTTGTAGCCCCACCCTCCCCACACCCGCCACCCCATTTTGGGTAGCCAATATATCCAAGTTGCCCATCCTTGTCTACTCTGTGTGTGGAGGGGGTGGGAATGTTCTTGCTGTAAGGATTTGTTCCCTCTTTTGAGCTACTGCATCCATAGGTGTAGGTTAAGTTCATCAAATTGTATGTGAATACTTCTTTTTTTTTTCCCCTCTTCTTTTTACTTCTGGTTGAGCTCTGATCATCCAGTCACTGAAGCCAGAATAAGTGGGTATTATCTGCAAGTGTGGGTGTTCTTATGCATATGCCCTCTCTTCTTATCAGCTGGACACTTCACTCTCCACTCTAGTCCTCTTTGGCTATGTCACTGACTCTGGGCCCAAGAGTCCCCAGGTCTTGCCACACTGCTGGTCAACCAGGTCTTCTTCATCTGGGTTCACAGAAGTCTATTGAACATTGTAGGGCTTAGCTCAACACTTCATTGCTGTTTTTCCCTCACTTCCCCTTATCGGTGATGAGCATGGTCACCAATCAGAGCATGTATTCCCATTGAGTCTTAGTCTTGGAAGGGGGTTTGCACTGAGGGGATCTGACCACTTGCCTTGATGTTTCCTGGGCAGACAACTTGTTTGTTCTTGTCGTAACAGTCCGTCCGTCTGCCCCTATTTTTTGTATTTTTCCTGTAGGTCTTTCTTTCAAGAAGTATCTTCTGTTCTTCTAGCCACTCCAGGTTGGTCTGCTTGTCCTTTCAAGTGGAAATTTCCCATCTCTGGAGATCTGGTTGTGATTCAGGCTTCTACCTATAGTCTTATGTATTGAAGAGGCTCTGCAGGAAGCCTTCTTCACTGGGCACATTGTAGCCCCATTTTAGGTATTCCAATCAGTTATAGGCAGAAGACGGATTTACAAGCTTTCTATGGTGATGTTTCTGGCTATTCCTTTCTCTCCCCCTTCAGTGTCTATTTTATAATATAATGCAAGGAAAACCAAGATTCAAAAGACAGCCAAGCATCTTAACATGATTTCCCCCTTTTCTTCATTCCAACCATGTCTCAATCTCTGTATCCCAGATCTCTGTTGTTCCAAGGTTGTGCATACATCATTATTTACCTAACAGCTTTTTTTTAAGTTCTGTGTGTACTTCAGATTTTTTTGTGGTCATACTTTTTCTGTCCATGTAAATTATTTTAGGCTTATAAAGTATTTAAAAGGTTTTCAATCATTAACTTGTTTCAGTTTGACTTATTTAAAAATGTATGTATCCATTATTAAAGTTGTTACTTTGTTTTTGGAGCACTTATATTCAAACCTTTACTACTTTCACTCTGAACTGGGTCCTTTGGCATTATACTAGATGTTTTCGTGGGTGTTATTCATAGTTGCATGAAGCTTGTTTTGTTTAGTAGATTCCTCAGAAAGGCTGCATGAATTCTTTATTCTTTGATTTCATCAAATTTATTTTTCCCCTGTAGCTTTTATATTTGAAAGATACCATTGCTAGATGTTACTTAAAATTTATGTTCCATTGTTCCCCTGCTTTGAATGTGATGTGAGTATCAAGAAATCAAATACTGAAATGACTTTCCTTCCTTTTAGGTAATAAGGGCTTAATTGCCTGGGGAACATGAGAATATTTTCTTCGTTACTGTTAAAATGCCAAAGTTTCATTGGATGAGTCTTGGAATTGAGGATCCTGCTCAATTTTACCAATTTATGGAAAATATGGAAATTCAGAATCTGTTTTTTTTGAGAATATTGTCTTTAATGTTGTTTCCACTTTTCTTTGCCCATCGTATTTATCACTTTGTAACCTCTCCATTTGACGTTTTTCTTCATTTCCATTTATTTCTCTTGTGATTTATTTTTCTACTTTTCTTTTCTCTTCTTTTTTACATCTGTCCTCTGGTTCATTTTTCATCTTTGACCTTGCTTATTATTCCTTACACATCTTATAGTTTTCTGATTTGAGAATACAGTTAATATTAACAGTGTCAGCAACAATGAGTTCAAATATAACAATCATAGTGAGGATGGCACAGGGACAGAGAATGTTTTGTTCTATTGCTCATGGGGTCACTATGAGTCGGAACTGACTTGATGGCACCTAACAACAACATCTGAGAATAGTTTTATCTTTAAATTGAATTTCTATTAGGAGTTCAAATTGTATTTCACTTCTCCCTGACATTTATTTATTTGTATTCCAGAACTTTCAAATTTCTGGTTTCTAGGGTTCTTTAACCTACAATTATATTTAACTCTTGGTGAGATCGTTTCCTGGTGCGGCATTGTAGGATCAGCACTGGACTGTGAATCTCAAAGTCGGCAGTTCACACTTACCAGCTCCTCCTTGGAAACCCTATACAGGGTTGCTATGAATTAAAACCAACTCAACAGCACTTAACAACAACAAAAACAACTTATTGGAATATTGCATTAGAGTTTGCATCTATTTTACAACTTTTGCAAAAAGAATTACATGTGACAAGAGTTGTTTTCGAATTCCCAGTTTCTTCTTAAAACAACGATATATAATCATTGAGTTGTTTATTTGTGTTCATATTTACATGTATTATATTTTCTAGGATCCATAATATATTGGCAATACTATGAGGAGGAATGGATGAGAGATTTGAATATCTGGTCCTGTATCTTGTACAAGATTATTTTATTATTATTATTGGTAGTGTGGAACATTTGCTTTAAAAATGAATAATATTTTCTTTGGTTGATTTCAATATTTTGACCTTACCTTATTATGTTTCCTTTTTTACCTTAACCACCAACCTTAGGATTACCATCTTCTTTCAGACTGTCTCAGTTTCCTCTTATGAAGGAGAGTGTGCTTCTGCAGAAAGCAATTTCAAAACCACTTTTGTTTCCGTTTCTTTGTTGCCAGAGATAAATCGAATAGGACTTAGACTTGCTCCCAGTTGTCCCCCTCTCAATTGATTTTCTCTATTTTATGGACGTGAACCTCAATTAATATTAACTGTGTTTTGCTATCATTGGGACTCTGCCTTATTCTCTTCCTTTCTGAGTAACCCTTGCTTGCTCTGCTCTGATGTAGTCTCTGGAGGCTATTCAACTAGTTTTCTGTATTTATTTACCAACTTACAAGTAAACTTGATTTTACAATATTCCCTCTTCTTAATTTTCTTGTAAACATTGTCCACAGATAATTAGAATTTTGTATTAGCCTACATGTTTTTGGATTAGTTATGGAAAGATTCTAATTTTTATGACTGTCATGCTAGCGTTTTTGTTGTTAGGTACTGTCAAGTCAGTTTCAACTCATAGTGACTGTATGCACTACATACAGTGCAAAACACTGCCAGGCCCTGTGAGATCCTTACAATTTTGATACCCTTGAGCCTATTACTGCTGAACATGTGCCAATCCGTCTCATTGGGGTCTTCCTCTTTTTCACTGAAACTTCACTTTAACAAGCCTAAGGTAATTCTTCAGGGACTGGGCCTTTCCTGATAATATTTCTTTAGTATGAGAGACAAAATCTCACCATCATTACTTCTAAGGAGCATTCTGGCTGTACTTCTTAC
>NW_006408602.1:11353256-11354152 GCF_000296735.1 Chrysochloris asiatica | reverse complement strand
CTTCATAATATTATACATAGCTTGTCATGATGCTTACAGTCAAAAGTCTTTGATAGTTAGTAAAGCACAAGTAAATATCTTTCTGGTATTTTCTACTTTAAGCCAAGTTCCATCTGACGTCACCAATGAGATTTCTAGTTTCATGTCTTCTTTTGAATTCAGGTTGTGTGTCTGGCAGTTCCTTTTTGATGTATGATAAAGCCATGTTTGAATTATCTGAAGCAATTTTTTTTTCCTTGCATGTGATATTAATGACATTGTTAAATGGTTTCCTTATTCTATTGAGCCAACTCTCTTTGGAATGGGTACAAATATAGATCTGTTCTAATCAGTTGGATTTCTTGGCATAAGTGAATGAGCATTGCATCAGTTCATTGAAAGATTTCAATTCATATTCTATCAATTCCTGGAATCTTGTTTTACTCCAATAACTTCAATGCATCTTGGATTTCTTCCTTCAGTAGCATCAGTTCTATGCTACCTCTTGATATAGCTGAACATCAATCATTTCTTTTTGGAACAGTGGCTTTATGTATTCCTTCCATCTTCTTTTAATGCTTTCTGCATCATTCATGATTCTGCCCACAGAATCCTTCAGTATTTTAAGCCCAGGCTTGAATTTTTTCTTCAGTTCTTTCAGCTTGAGAAATGCTAAAAATGTACTTCCTTTTTGGTTTTCTAAGTCCATGTCATTGCACATTTTATTATAATACTTGACTTTATATTTTCATACTGCTATTTGAAAGTTTCTGTTCGTCTCTTTGACTTCCTCACTTCTTCCATTCATCTCAGTGCTGTAGAACCAGTTTCAGAATTTTTTCTGCCATCCATTTTGGTCTTTTCTTTCTTTCCTGTATTTCAAGTGACCTTTTGCTTTCTTCTTGTATGATGTTTTT
>NW_006408602.1:11344604-11348311 GCF_000296735.1 Chrysochloris asiatica | reverse complement strand
CTCTTGTCCTGAGCCATGGGATTTTCAATTACCTGATATGTATGCAAAAAATGGATAATGAATCAGAAAAACCAGGAAAAAAATGATATAATTTAATTATGTTAGTATAGAATATTAAAAGTACCATGCGCTACCAGAAGAAAAAGAAATCTTTCTTGGAAGAAGTACAGCCAAAATGCTCTTTAGAAGCAAAGATGGTAAGGCTTAGTCTCACATACTTAGAACACGTTTTCAGGAGATACCCAGCCCTAGAAGGGAAAGAGACATCATACTTGGTAAAACGTACAGTCAGTGAAAAAGAGGAAACTCCACAACAAAATGTATTGTCACAGGGACTGCAACAATGGGCTCAAACATAAAAACAATTTTGAGGGTGTCATACAACAGGGCAGTGCTTTCCTTTGTTTGCAAATAGTCACTAAGAGTGCAAACAACCTCAATGACACCTAGCAACAACAACAATAAGGTGAACAATAACACTAGGGAGGTATGTACTCCTTAGATTAATCAATCCTTGGAGATAAAAAAGATAGCATGTATCCAATGACAAACCGCAGGATGAGTTAGGAAAGAAAAAAGAATGGAAATCACAGGGAAGTGAGATAAGCGATATTTCATTGTGGATATAGCAATCAATGACATGAAACCAAAATGTGCATTGATTGTTTAATGGAAAATAGATGCTCTGAAAGCCTTCACCCAGTTTACAATAAAAAGTAAAAAGCAAAATAATTTTTATACTTATGATTTCTATTAGAATCAGGCAAGGTTATTTATAAGGAAAAATCATTATAAACATTTTTCATCTTTCCAGTCAAGAATTGTGAGTAATTTGAAAGGTAATAACTAAACACTGGGAACATTTCCAATGGTCAATATGATTAAAAAGTGGTAATTTTTACTTCTAGCAACCTCTATGAAAGTCCCAATATTGCTTCAGAAAATATTTCACTTGAGAAAACTCTCTTTATATAAACATAATTGAAACCATATGCTTAGGTTTTGCCAAATTTAAATATGAAGGTACTTAAAAAAAGTGGAAAATCCCATTATCTTTTAAGTCCATTAGTCCACTTTGTTTTTAGAGCCCCCTTTTATAGTTTAATGTTGTAAACTAATTTTTTTTCACTTATCAATTTCTTTCTTACAGTTTGAGAAATGGTATATATGAGCATATTTTGATGACATTCTTTCTATGGGCTTCTGAGTTTGCAGTATTTAATGCTTGACATCATACGCATGTGAATGCTGGACAATGAATAAGGAAGACCAAATAAGCACTTATGCCTTTGGTTATGATGTTGGCAAAGAATATAAATATACCGGGAGTGGTAATGTACGATCAGCACTCGACTGTGAACCAAAAAGTCAACAGTTCAAAACCACCAGGTGTTTCTTGGAAACTCTATACAGGGCTGCTATGAGTCAGAACCAACTCGACTGCACTTAAGAACAACAACAGCATGGATTACCAGAAAAACGAACAAATCTGTGTTAGGAGAAGTACAGCCAGAATGCTCCTTAAAAGAAAGAATGGCAAGACTTTGTGTTGTGACCTTTGGGTATATTATCAGGAAAGACCAGTCCCTGGGGAAAGAAATCATGTTCAATGAAAGAGAAAAAAAAAACCCTCAGTGAAATGAAAAGACACCATGGCTGCAGCAATGGGCTCAAACATAGGAAAAAAGTATGATGGGGCAGAACTGGACAGTGTTTTCTTGTGTTATATATCAGTTCTCTGAGTTGGAACCAACTTGACAGAACCTAACAGCAACATTATTTGGACTGATGGCATCCTTCCTAGTGAATATTAGGATAAAATATAAACTAATACATTTAAAAAGGCAATTTAATTATTTTGACTTTTAATCAGGAAACATTAACTTATTTTCCCAAATGAAAAATTATATATGAAATTTATAATATTTTGTTAGTTTTAAGAAGTCACACACTATGAGTTGCCTCCCAATTTTATAAATGTAAAGTAAGTAATGAATCATTCATTGGAGATTACATAAAGGAGCCAACCTTTTTTCTATGTAGTCAGGATTTCAGATGTTATCTTATACTTACTATTCAACCCAAGACAAGGAGGCAATTGAACAAAAATAAACTTAAAAAGCAAACATGAAATTATTACTATATAAAAAACATATTCCTATTACATTATATCATTTAATGAGATCAAATACAATAAGAATATTTTTTCATATATAATTTATAGGCAACCAATTTAATGCCACAGTAAATTCTAGCCATGAATTAATGTGAATAAAATGAAACCAATGACTCAAAAGTAATACATATTTTTCTCACAGCTTTGGTGTATGTCTAGAGCTTCTGTTCATAAGAGATATACTTCATTTTTACTCATGACTATGATCAAAACAAAAGATAATCAAATTTTATAAGGACAATGGTGTCAAATAAAAGACATAGCCATGCCTCATTAAAGAAATACTAAGAAATGGCTCTAATGGTGCTTTTCAGTTGTATTTCATTTTGTAATTACTCATGGAAGCAAGCCTTCTATTTGTCTGTCATTGTTCTGGACTCTACACAGAAAAAAAAGAAAGAGAAAATATTGTACAGACTCTTTTCTATCTTTTCCTCAGATATCGCAACCATCTGAAAAAGGCATGAGATAATGCTGTAGTTGTTATATGGGAGACTGAATGATAACTGAATAACATCATGTTGTACACGTAGCATGTAGCACATGTAGAACACTCAAGTGTTAAATATTTTACAGATATAAAAAGTGTATTACTGGAAGACAGAAATATTATAGTACAGGAGGAGTAAGAGATTCAATGGAATAAGCTAGTAAGAGGGATTACATGAGCCATAATTATGCAACTGACCTCGGTGGCTGCCTAGGGTGGAATTTTACAGTAGCTAGGTTGTGAGATTGTGAATCAGATGATGATCAACTGGAAAGGACTGAAGAACAATTAGGATGAGTAGACTGGGTTGATGAAGTTGGTATGATTGGGTAGTATCTTTAATAAATGAATTTTTTTTCTGGTTTATTTAGATTTTTTTAATACTACCCTTTCCAATTTTTGTTTTTCCTCTACCTGAATCACAGACAAGGTGCCCTGGTGTGGCACTGTAGGATAAGCAGTGAACTACTAACTGCAAGTTTGGTGGTTCAAATCCACCAGCTACTCCTTGGAAACCCTAAACAGGTCATTATGAGACAGAACTGACTCAATGGCATTAGCAACAAGAACATGAGGAGTGACAAGTAAAATAACTGTGATGACCGAAAGCAGAGTGCCTCTTCAAGGTATCACCAATAGGGTAATTTATGAAAACAGTGATGGAATTTATGTTAATGTGTGGTTAGAATGGTAAGAAATAGAACATAAATTTCTATTATTACCAGTTTTGATGCCCCAAAACCTGAAATCAAACCTATTGTCTTCATCAATTCCAACTCATGGCGAATGTACATGATACAGAGTAGAAATGAGGCCCATACGGTTTTCTTGGCTGCAATTTGAAGTTGTCAAAGACTTCATTTTGTTTGGATTCACACTCATGGAAGCAGCAGTCAATGAAACAAATAATGTATTGCATTAGGGAAATCTGCTATAAAATACCTCTGTAATGTGTTCAAGAGTAAAAGTTTCACTTTGAGGAGTAGGGTGTTCCTGATCCTTGCCATAATTTTTCAATTGCCTCAGATGTATGTGGAAGTT
>NW_006408602.1:11325617-11344414 GCF_000296735.1 Chrysochloris asiatica | reverse complement strand
ACTTCACTTTCTCTTTTGACAACTTTTCAAGAGAACCAAGTCGCTGGAGAAGGACATCATGCTTTGTAAAATAGCAGATCAGCAAAAAAGAGGAAGGCCCTCCAAAACATGGATTGGCACAGTGACAGTAACAATGGGCTCAAACATAATAACAATTATGATGATGACACAGGACTAGACAGTGCCTTATTCTGTTGTGTACAGTGTCTCTACGAGTCAGAACCGGCTCGATGATGACTAACAGCAATATTTCAGGACATTTGTTTACTGTATATACATTTGATAGTATACTTTGTCTCCAAAGAAATCAGAGCGATAAATCTTAGAAACTTTAATCATTAGCATTTATCCTCAAAATACCCATAAAGTAGTGTAAAGTCATGGCATTTATGTTATCTTTGACGTTATGATATCACACTGAGAAAATAGGAAGCTATCAAGATTTGGCTCTTAAGAGAAATATTAGAATAGAATGAATAACAGCTCTTCCCTTAAACCACACTAGAAGGAATACATTTAGAGAATGGATAACAAAAATTGAAACCAGATCACTTTTATTTTCTATCACATGAGAAAGAGATAGTACATTATTTAAAGAACATACTTGCCGAAGTAACAAATAGAACCTGAAAAATTGTCAAGAATGTACAAATTGTTTATCATTTTTCAAGTTTGTCTTTCTAGACACCATGCAACAGATTATTACAGGATGAAGTCACTTTGAATGATTTGATATAAAATCACATGGAGATCTTATTGATAAAAAATGTTAGTGTTCACCCATTCAGCACTACCTTTCCCCAATCCTCAATTATGATTTAATTGGTTTAGACTGGTGTCAGAGTATCATTTTATTTTTATATTAGCTACAGGTCATTCTTAAAAAAAATGTGTTTACCTTTTATTGCTGAAAATATACACAGCAAAACACAAACCAATTCAAGCTTCTATAGTGACATTGATGCCGTTCAAGTTGCACAGATTTTCTTAGCTTCCTTTTCTGAATTGTTGCCCCCATTCACATAGTGTCATTGTCCCTTTAGGTTCTTATCTAACCTTTTGGGTTGCTATTATCAATTGATTCCATATCTTAAAAGAGCATAATTCGCGAGGCACATTTTTTGTTTTTTAAACTAGTTAAGCTAAATAATTGTTTTTAAGAAGACATCAGGGGATATTTTTGGTTTAAAGTTTAAAGATTATCTCAGGGATATAGCTTCAGGAATTCATCCACTCTGCATGGCTCCAGGAAGTCTGGAGTCCAGGAGAATTTGAAATTTTGTTCTATATTTTCTCCCTTTGGATCAGGATTGTTCTTTGGAAACGTTTATCAAAATGCTTACTGATCCAATTCTTCTGGTTTCATGGCAAAGGAGGCTGTTGTTCTTGGAGGCAATTATCCACACAGCCTATATCATCTTTCTATTTCTGACTCTCCTTCTATTGCTCTAGGTGGATAGAGATCTTGTGCCATGGATGGCTAATTGTAAGCTTCTTTGCCACAGACATTACACAACAGATTAGGAAGTAGAGTTGTTGCTGAGTGCTGCCAAGTCAGTTCTGACTAATAGCAATGCTGTATATGGTGTTCAAGGTGCTGCCTGGTGGGTTTGAATGTCATCAGTGTCAACAGTCCAGAGTTTCTCATATAGTGCCGCACCAGGAACCCAAACACGCTATTGTGGTTGTTATTGTTAAGTGCCATCAAGTTGGTTCTGATCCATAGTGACCCTGTATAGGATTTCAGAGGAGCAGCTGGTGAGTTTGAACTGCCAATCTTGCAGTTCAAACTGACCTTGTTGTTAAGCACTTTTCCTACATCACCATGCTAGGACTCTAAACATATTATTAGTCCCATTAATTAATTGTGATGCCCTATGAAAGCACGGCCCTGAATTTACAAAACATGGACTCAAATCCTACCAGGCTATTAGTTGTGCATAAGTACCTGAGCAGCTACAGTTATAATAATTGGCTTGCAATCCTACCCTTCATCAATTCAATATTTTCATAACGGTTAGCCCTCCCTTCCCCACTTCCCTTCTGCCCCTGCTAACCACTGAATATTTGTTTTTTTATGTAAACAAGTTCATATAATTTTGTGATTGACTTATTTCACTCAGCATAATGTCTTCCATTTTCATGTATGTGGCATGACTTCATTTCTCCTACTAGCTGAGCAGGATTTCATTGTAAGTAGACACCATACTTTATTTATCCATTCATTCATTGGTGGACATTCAGGTTTTTCCAAGTTTGAGGCTGTTGTGAAGACTATGGCAATGAACATAAATGTGTAAGTTTCTGAGTCTCTGATTTCAAGTCTTTTGGGTATATACCTAGGAGTGTAAATGCTGGATCGGATAGTATTTCTATTTTTAGTTTTTTGAGGAACTGCCACGTCATGTTCCACCATGGCTATAGCATTTTGCATTCCTACCAGCAAAGGATAAGTGTCCTAATTTCCCTGTATCCTTACCAACATTTGTTATTTCCTGGAGTTTTGTTGTTGTTGTTGTTGTTGTTGTTGCTTTGCTTTTAATCTTATACATTCTAGTGTGAGTGAAATGGTATCTCTTTGTGATTTTATTTGCATCTGTGGCTCTCTTGGATAAGGACTTGACTGCTAACTGCAAGATTGGTAGTTTAAGTCCACTAGCCTCTCCTTGGAAATCCTATACAGAGTCGCTATGAGTAGGAAATTGACTCTATCACACTTAACAACAACAAAAACAATGGCTACTGATGATCAGCATCTTTTCATGTATTTGTTGGTCATTTGAATGCCCTCTTTGGTGAAATGTTTATTGAACAGTCAAAATTGAGAACAACTGATCTAGAAAGTGTTATATTTGGAATGGCTAATATATTACTATAATTTAAAAAAAATACACATCTTCCTTTTCATTAAAATTAAGTATAAAGCTGTTTAAAACAAGAAAAATCACTATGGAATGATAATGCCAAGATATTTCTGAGTCTTCTAGGATAACTGAAGAAAAGAAATTCATACTGAACAGGAATGTGGTTTTGAAATTAATAGTACTGAAATATTCTTTTTTCTAAAAAAAAGAAAAGAAAAGAAAACTTGTTATTGTGATTGAGTGAAACTTTACAGACAAGCTCATCAGCTTTACATTCACTTTGCTTCATCTCAATGATTGCAGTCCCATCCATGCAACAAGTGGTTCCTATTTCCTTTCCACCCACTTTCCCATCCCTTCTCAACTTTGTCCTTAAGTAAAAGTTGTCCTTTTGTTTTTGAATGATCAACCACCCCATGGTGAACTTAACTTATTAGTGTTGTTGTCCATCGCATGTATCTATCTACTGCTTGGCTAAAAATTGGGCCATGAAGGTGAGTTCCTCTCCAGACCTGAAGTGTGGTGGAGGGACACATCTCAGGTTCCTCTAGTCTCTTTCTGACTAGTAAGGCCACACTTTTTTTAAAAAATAATTGAGTTGAGTTGAAATATTCTTTTTTAACATCTTTCAAAACACTTATAGTAACTGACCAACAACCAACCAACATTATAACTGATAATTTTCAATCTTTAAAGCAATTCCACAAATCTTTGACTATAAGTAAAAGGTTCTGAGAAAACTTTGTAAAAATGGTAATTTGAATAGCAAATATCTCATAAAGATTACCTTGATCCATAAAAAGAAATTAACTCATACTTGAAGACCATAGTCACAGAACTGCTACTAATTTACTCAAGTGATTAGTCACATCACAATGCTGAAAAATTCCCAGGCGTTTGTCAATATTAACTGCACATTTTAATCAAATTTTAAATTTTGGAACCTAGGTATCAATATGTTTTTTAGGCTTGTGCAGAAAAGTTAGAGAAACTGTAGCTTAGAACCTAATAGAGAGCAATTGAATATAGAACAAGTTTTCTATTGGTTTTCAACCCCTTAAATTGTCTCTTTGGCCAAAAGGTTTTTCTCAGGTAATTTACCACACTTGATCTCCTATAACAGCAAACAATTCCTTAGTCCTTCTTTAAGGCATTGATATTTTGGAAAAGTACAGAATTTATTTAGCAGTCATATTTTCAATTTCTATTACTTCTGTCATACCTCATTTTGCTTTTAAATAATTTAATTTTACTCTTTTTTTTATGGAAACAACCCCCTCTTGATTTTATGTAGAAGCCAGAAATTAGGTTGAAGAGTAAGTTATCAGCAGAAAGATCTTTATCCTCATTTTCCAAATTTGAGGAAGCTATTTTAAGATAAGAATCAGCCTAAATTTAACTCCACAGAGACTGATGCTATTTATAGATAGTATGGAGGATTTCCTGAGTTTCCTTTGTGCCTGGTGGAGAAAAAACAAAATATTGCTGATGGTATTGGCTATAAAGTCAAACATAATTGCCCTTGTTTGGCACAAAGTAATTTTATTGTAACATGATGTAGGGTAGACGGCTTAAGCTAGAAATCAAAAGAGTCATTCATGATGTCCCTAAGGAGCTCTGGTAACATAGTGGTTACGAATCAGGCTGCGAACCTCAAGGTCAGCAGTTCGAAACTACCAGCTGTTTCGCGGGAGAAAGATGAGGCTTTCTGCTCTCATAAAGATTTACAGCCTAGGAAACCCTGTACAGGGTCGCTATGAGTCGGAACCAACCCCACAGCACATAACAACAACAACATGATGTCTCTGTCCAAAATACACAACCTGAGTAAAATGGTATGAAAACATCAGATAAACCAAACCTGAGATACACTTTGTTGAATAAATGATCTGTGCTTTAAAAAATTGTCAATGTCATGGAAGACAAAGAAGGACTGAGTAACGGTTCCAGACAAAAGAAGATTGAAAGACTTGACAAGTAAATGAGACATGTAGCCCTGGATTGAATATTAGAATATTTTCTGGATGTATAAAAAAAGGCTATTTGCTGGACATTTGGTGAAATTTTAATAAGATCATCACATTAAACAATTGGTTGGTTGGTTATGTGCCGTGGAGTTGGTTCTGACTCATAGCGACCCTTTACAGGGTTTCCGAGGCTGTAAATCTTTACGGGAGCAGAAATCCTCATCTTTCTCCCGCGGAACAGCTGGTAGTTTCGAACTTCTGACCTTGTGGTTCGCAGCCCGATTCGTAACCACTACGCTACCAGAGCTCCTTCTGCATTAAACAATAGTACTACATAAAGCCTGATTAACTGACTTTGATAATTTTACTGCTAATCATGTAAAAGAATATCTTTGATTTTAGGAAATGTACACTAAAGTTTTTTTGGCAAATGGTCATAATGTATGCAACTTCCTGAAAAACAGTTAAAAAAATAATTACATATCTTCTCTTTATCCCACCCACCACCCACAGACTCACATACAGAGAAAGAACTAATAAAGCATATATGGTAAAATGTTAATTCTAGGGGAATCTGAGTTTTAAGGATATGAAAATTTTTGTACACTTTTTATAACTTTTCTAGTAAGTTTGAAATTACTTAAATTAAAAAATGAATTAAATGATTCAATAGGTGGTATTAGGTAAAATTCATAAGCCTTGTGACTGCAAGAACCAAATTGGACTTCAGGACCTAATTTAGCAAGAAAAGACAAGCTTACCAACCATCACTTCAGAAAGTGAGTGGGGTAATGGTCAAACAAATAAAGGATCACCATCACTTCAGAGCCCAGAAAAAGCCTAAAGAGATCAAAAGGTCTTACAAGTAGTTTGGCGGTGGTGGTGGTGATGTGCCGTGGAATCGGTTCTGTACAGGGATTGCCGTGGAATCGGTTTGCAAGTCTGTAAATCTTTACGGGAGCAGTAAGCCTCATCTTCCTCTCGTAGAACAGCTGGTAGTTTCTAACTGCTGACCTTTAGGTTCGCAGCCTGATTCGTAACCACTATATTACCAGAGCTCCTTGTGTTGTTGTTACATGTCGTGGAGTCGGTTCCAACTCATAGCGACCCTGTACAGGGTTTCCGAGGCTATAAATCTTTACGGGAGCAGAAAGCCTCATCTTTCTCCCACGGAACAGCTGGTAGTTTCGAACTGCTGAACTTGAGGTTCACAGCCCGATTCGTAACCACTACGCTGCCAGAGCTCCTTACACCAGAGCTCCTTAGTGTATGCCTATTGCCTATTTCTGATGCTCCAGGAATTGCTTAAATAATGTCTTGGGGACTAGAAAGGAGAAAAGGTGAAGCTCAAGAAGACTTTAACATTAACTTGAAAATGATATTTTTTTAACTAAAAATAAATTATAACTATCATAAAAATCTATGCTTTTATTAATTAGCACAGAGCTATCCTTCGTAAATGGGAAACATTTGAAGAATATTATCTCAGTTAGAAAATAAGAACTCAAAATTTCTCTACACACCAGAGTATAGTTTAAAATGTGTAATTTCTACACTAATTAGATGGATTTAAATGTTTTCTTTGCTTCCCTGAATTACTGTTTCATCTAGTGCTATTTTTTTTTAAGTTGGCTTATTTTTTTCTATTCCATGCTACTGTGTTTCTCAAATGACCCTTTCTATTTTAAAACAAATGCATGTTTTCTTCAGCTATCTAATATTGGTATTGTTTGACATCATGAAAATTGTTGGACTTGATGTTATAAGCCTTGTGGCTGGGAGTGGGTTATATTGAGAGATAGTTTTTACCTTTCAGTGACTAAACAGGGATCCTGGTGTGTGGCACTGTATAATAAGCACTGGACTACTACCCACAAGGTTGTCAGTTGAAACCCACCAGCTACTCCTAGAATATCCTATACAAGGTCCATAGGAGTTGGAAAGGACTTGATGACAAGTGACAACAACAACAAACAGGTAAATTGCTATCAAGGTGCAAAATCTTCAAAATGCTATAATGAGAAGAAATTTACTGTAGGCACCAACACAGATGCCACAATACTTTTTCCTCAGAAGTGAATGTGCAAATTCTTTAGAAAAGAGTATTATGCTTTAATTGTTTGAATGTTCTTTGTTTTCTGTGGCAATAAAAATCAAGCTGCTTGCTGTTTCTCTTATTATTTGTTGCTGTAAAATATAGATAACATAGTTACCATTTCAACATTTTCACATGTACAATTCAGTGAGTCCCAATACATTGATCATGTTGTACAAGAATCACCAATATACCAATATCTTATCTGTTGCCAAATTTTACTTCTCCATAAGCAAAGACTCACACTCAACACTACCTAAACAATGACTACATCCATTCATTGTTCCTCTTGACCCTGACAACCACTATTAAACTCTAATCAGTACAAATTTGCTGTTTTGAGCACTGATTGATGGGAAGAGGAATGGTGACAATTTCATTTACAGATTTAGTTAATCAATCTTTCCATCCTCACTTTTATGCCAACTCTTCATACTACTGCATCAGCACTTATTGCAGATGAGGATTCTTACACTGCATTTTTCATTCCTATTATCACTTTTAAAACTTTTTTTATGCCTAGAATGATATTTAATGTCCTGTGCACTAGTTGTCCCTTTCTGTTATTTTCACTCTTGTGGTTATTGCTATCTTTAATTTGTTGTTGTTGTTATGTGCCGTGGAGTCGGTTCCGACTCATAGCGACCCGGTACAGGGTTTCCGAAGCTGTAAATCTTTACAGGAGCAGAAAGCCTCATCTTTCTCCCATGGAATAGCTGGTAGTTTCGAACTGCTGACCTTGTGGTTCGCAGCCCAATTCGTAACCACTACGCTACCAGAACTCCTTATTTATTTTGCTACTATCATTTTAATGATCTATAGTCTTGAATCAAAAATATACAAAACCTTTTAAATATATGTCCTTATTAGCATTGAACTCAATTTGTAAAACATTTAAAATTATTTCAACTAAAATTCACTTGACTTCCAAGTCTCAACCTCCATTGTTGTGGTTGTTAGGTCCCATTGAGTCAGTATTGACTCCTAGCAACCCTATCCACAACAGAATGAAACAATACCTGATCTTGCTCCAAACTCATAATCATTGCTACATTGAGCCCATTGATGCTGCCACTCACTGGGGTTCTTCCTCTTTTTCTCCGACCCTCCACTTTACCAACATGATATTCTTCTCCAGTAACTGGTCCCTCCTGACGATATGTCCGAAGTATGAGAGATGAAGTCTGGCCATCCTGGCTTCCACAGAGTACTCTGAAAGTACTTCTAACACAGATCTAGTTGTTCTTTTGGCAGTCCATGGTTCTTTCAATACTCTTCTCTAACACCTTATAAATAGCAGTGGAACATTGTCAACCTTCATATAGTATGCCTTTAATTATGACATCCTCTGTGAGTAAAATGAAGATACATGATCCCAGTTTTGTAAGAAAAAGTCCCAGTTTACACTTGTCCCAGCTCAATTGTAAATCGTGCCCCCACTCTATCTAAAATTTGAATGATAAAGTATACAATCATCCCACTATAAAGAATTTACAATACATTCCTCATCACCTATATGTACCCCAAGTTCATAAAGTTCATGTCTACAGAACTGACTATGAATGAGATTAGGCATATGAAATGTTCTTCTTTTCAGATTGATTTAATTTATTTTCAAACTTTTATTGTAACTTGTAGCATTCAACAAGTAACTTAGTTTCATCCCAATGGTTCCAATTCTTGCCACTTAAGCCACTTCCTCCGTGTTGTTCCTATTTGCGTTCTATTCTACCCACCACCCTATTCCTTCTTTGTCCTTAGTAAAATGCTGCCTTTTGTTTTCAAATGGTGAGCCTCCCATACTATTGTTTTGCCTACCTTCACCTTCCCCAATTACCATTTATGTTCTGGTGCTGTACCTAAGGATAAGCATTCAACCTCAAGTTCGGTTTGAACCACTCCAGCTGCTTTTCCAAAATCATATGCAGAGTCACTGAGTGGGAACCTACTGGACAGCACTAACAACAACATTTATGTCCTTGCCCTTCCTCCTGTTTCATTACCTCTACTTTGCATCAGTTGTTGGAACTATAAAGAAAAAAATGGGCCTTATTACTGAGATAACTCATCTAAAATCATACACTGATTACAGAGGCATATCTAAACGTGTTTTGTTTGGAATATCACAGTGAGCAGGATGGACCCATACAATAAGCACTTGACTAGGAAGCACAAGGCCTATGGTTCAAGCTCACTAAGCTACTAAGTGGAGAAAGATGAGGCTTTCTGCTTCTGCAAAGATCTCTAAAGACTCAGAAACCCTATATAGAGTTGCTGTGAGATACAACTGACTCAATGACACTTAACAAAAACATTTATATATAAGAGTCCTGGTGTGGCTCTGTAGGATCAGCACTAGCCAGCTAATCCCAAGGTTGGAGGTTCAAATCCACCAGTTACTCCTTGGAAATGTTATACTGGGTTGCCATGAGTCAGAACTGACCCTTAATCTTATGCTACCTTTTCATCATATGGTGCATAACAACAGCATAACTACATTCATAACTTGATCTTGTAATTTTAGTAACAACTGACATCTTCCCAGTCTTGAGTTGTCCTTTGAAATGTTCTGTTCAACTCTTTTAGATCCTCATTTAATCCATTCACTCTGGATTCTTTCATCTCAAGAGCAAGTTTCAGAGTCTTCTTGGACATCCATGTTGGTTTTTTCTTCCTTTCCTGTCTTAATGACCTTTTACTTTCTTCTTGTATGATGTTATTGATGTCATCCCATGACTCTCCTGGTCTTTGATCGTTAGTGGCTAGTGCAGCAAATATGTTCTTGAGATGGCATCTGAATTCAGCTGGGATATATTCTAGGACATATGTTGCTCTCATAGACTTTTAAATTTTTTCTTCAGCTTCATTCCAAAATTACATATGAGCAACTGAAAGACTGTTCCACAGTCTACCCCTGGCTTTGATTTGCCTGATGACATTGAGATTCGGCTCTGTCTCTTCCCACAGGTGAACTTTATTTGTTGAGGTCCATATCTATGTAATTGCCTTTTACGTTGTTTAAAACAGGTATTTGCATTAAATAAGTTGTTAGTCTTACAAATTCTATCATGCCGTGAACATTGTATTTTCTAACTACTGATACTTCCTCTTTGTTTTCAACTTTCTCATTCCAATCCCCAGTTACTATCAATACAACTTAATTGGATGTTCGATCAATTCAGCCTGAAGAAATTGGTAGAATTCTTCAATTTCATCACTGACTTTGGGGGTTGATGCATAAATTTGAATAATAGTGGTATTAACTGATCTTTCTTGTAGGCATATAGATATTACCTTATCACACACAGCTTTATTTCAAGATAGAAACTTTTGATGATGAATGTGAAGCCATTCTTCAACTTATCATTCCTGGCAAAATGAACCATATGATTGTCTGATTCAAAATAGCTAATACCAGTCTATTTCAGCTCACTTATTTCAGTTTTCTTTTTTTGGTTGTTGTTGTTATGTGCTATCGAGTCAGTTCCAATTCATAGTGACCCTGTGTTGGGTTTCCAAGAAGTAGATAGTGAGTTTGAACCAGCAAACTTGCTGCTAGCAGCCCAGTGCTTATTTAACAATGCCTCATCAGGACTCCCACTAATGTATGGCCATAGCAATTCATTCAGTAACTCTTGCAATGGTCATACAGAACTCTCCGACCATAGTTATGATTATGAGGTTTGTTAGGAAGTTAACAGGTTACAATTCAAAATTAGAAATGGTCAGGGGACAGTTCTTTAATTCAAGACAGACTCTTTCTGCAGTCAAGCCTCTGTCTGGTCCTTGGCATCTCAGCCCTTTGAACTCTGCCCAGTTCCAGCAATGTTACAAAGATCTTTTAGCACTGCTGATGAAAGCTCAAGGGGACCTACACTCTGCTATAGGTTTCAGCCTAAAGGTATTAGGTCAGCAAACCTAGTTCCCTAATTAAGTGACTGGAGGCAGCCCACTCCACAATTGAGCTTCCTGGTAGGGTGCTGTAGGATAAGTCTATGCTGCTTACCTCAAGGCTGATGGTTCAAAACCACCAGCCACTCCTTGGAAAACCTATAAAGGGTTGTTATGAGTCAGAATCCACTCCATGGCACTTAACAGCAATAACAATTAGAGTTCTAAGTTTTCACAGTCACAATTAATCCCGTTAACAATCACAACTGAATCAAATAATCTTTTCAGCATCTTTCCCACCTCTTATCCAGACCCATCAAAAAAATAGTTGCTTTGTGGTAGTTACAAAAACTATGGGTAGAAGAGTCCTGTGAAGTAATTTACTGCACCATACCTTTGAAGTTTAGTAAGTTTAAAATCAGTGACAAAGTAAGTATGTATACAGTTGAGTAAGCAGAGATGCTGACAGTCCTATGAAGCCATACTTTCGTATTGAACCAGAACTTGTTTCCAACTCAGAAAGAAGGTGATAACATTCCAGGAAACACAAATGACCAAGAAACACTATTATGTTATTCTTTACTCATTACTTCACTATACTGACCACTATGTATACTGAAAAATAACACAAAAAGAAAGGAAAAGATATGGCAATCTATAGTTCCTTTCTTTTCACTCCTTCTTATTCATAATTCAGCTGGACTTAGAGAATTTAGGTAGAATAAGTACACATCAAGAAGTAAAAAAGAAACAATTGTGATAGTTTTTCAGTGTTTCTACTATTTTGGGAGGACCAAAATACATCTGCATGCTTGCACTGCAAAATATGAAATGAGTGATTTTGATAATTTCATATATAAGTTAAATGGATTTTTATTGCATTTAAAATTAGCATTATGCAATATGAAGTTGAATAATAAAATTCATACTAATAACAATTGCTTAATTTTTGAATGACAACAAATACCAAATAAAAAACACAGTGACATTTTGAGATAGAGGTGATAGAAGAAAAAAATCTTATATTTTAGTACCTTTGATGGCTTTCCCCCCACCTTTTAAACAAGAGTGCTTGTTACTTTGTACTTTGCATCTGGTCCTGCAAATTATATAGCCAGTCCTAAAATAGCTAGCAAATCATCAGCTGAGAATGAGGATGAGGGGGGAGTTTTTGGCAGATTGAGAAGGGAGAAGTTATGCCTCTAGTTTAGCAAATGCATGAATCAGAATAGCAAAATAAAATATTATTGCTGGGCAGCATTAATAATACATTTGAGGTTAATAATCATGATATAAAAAGTAGCTAGTCAGCATGGTTGTGTGTATTTCTCTAGACACATTTATTTATGCAATTGTAGGCAGAGGGCAAGGAGGTTAAGTGTAAATGAAAGGGAGCAGAATGATTATTATACTTGGTTTTGGAATTTAATCTAAGAAGGCAATTGAGAATTTAAGGGGGAACACTGTAATGTAAAGCCTTGTATGCCCGAATTGTTGGAGAATGGTTGGAGGTAGAATACTAGAAAGAGGAAGGATGAGGTATGCTATTGAGATTATGGAGTGGGGTAGGCATTGGTTATGACAAACATTGGGGTATAATTAGTGTGTATGATTGAAGTAGAGTGCAGAAGATCAAGTTGATGAGATATCTGAATAGTGAGAGAATCTTCATGGATAGTGACATCTCAAAAAGTTATGATAACAGTGATGGAGAGAATAGCAATGAACCCAGTACTAGCTCAAAAAAGTAGAAATAGTAACCCTAAGAAGCAATATATATTGTCAATAAGGAGAGGTTGTGATAGAGAAAAAATAAGATTTCAAGGTTTAGGGAGGAGGGAAGTAGAAATGTCTGGAAACAACAATAGGAACAATGAAAAAATTTCTCCACCTCCACAATCTTTGATAGGAGTGGGTAGAAATAAACCTACCACTATCTGATAGGATGACATAGGAAGCATTCACAGCAGGTACCTGGGTTTCTGCTAAAGCAAGGTTAACAGACTAGTCCTTAATAATCTTGGAAATATAAAGGATTATGGTAATAATTCACAATGAACTTCAGAGAGTCTCATTAAATTCTTCAGGAAATAAAGAGGGTTGGAAATTTGGGACCAGAGAAAACAAGTTCTAAGGAATGCAAGATGATCTGGGAAACTAGGGTCTATTAATAGTAACCATGTGAAAAGGAATAAAGAACATAATATGATAAATCTTCATATACTTCAAGTGAAAAATATAAAAAAAAAGTAGTGGCAAAGTTGTTTTTATTTCAGAGAGGAGTTGAAGACTTTTGGGATTACCCAGTTTATGGCAACTTCAAATTTTACAGAGGACAATTCTATAGCATATGTGTGAATCTATGAATCCTGTTTATGGAAACTTGAAGCTCTACAGAGTACAACTCTATAGAGTATATGTGAATTTATAAAGTTCTACTTCTTCAGAAAATCCTACTTATTCAAAGTATGCTGAGCAACTAATCTGAGAAACTGGATTATATGAAGAAGAATTTGGCAACAGGATTGCAAGAAGACTCCTTAACAACCAGCGATATGCAAATGATAGAACCTTGCTTCCTGAAAATGATGAGGAATCAAAATACTTACTGATGAATATCAAAGACTACAGCCTTTAGTATGACTTGTACCTCAATTTAAAGAAAACAAAAAAATATATATCAGAAATGGACCCATAATAAGTAACATCATCATAAATGGAGAAAGGAGTCCTGGTGTGGTGTTTTAGGATAAGAACTGGACCACAAGTCAGTATGTCTGCAATGGTCAGCAGTTCAAACTCACTAGCTGCTCCCTAGAAACCCAATGCAGGGTCGCCATGAGTCAGAACCAACTTGACGACATTAAACAACAATAAGAAAATGGAGAAAAGTTTGAAGTTATCAAAGACTTTGTTTTGCTTGGACCCACTATCATCACTCATGGAAGCAGCAATCAAGAAATCAAACAATGCATTGAATTAGGCTAATCTATTGCACAAGATCTCTTAAAAGTGTTAAAGAGGAAAGATGTTGGTTTAAGGAGCAAGGTGAGCCTGACCCAAGTCATGATATTTTCAATTGCCTCATATGCATTTGAAATTTGTACAATGAAAAAGGAAGATCATTAAAGAATTGATACATTTGAATTATTGCCAGAAGAACAAACAAATCTGTGTTTGAAGATGTACAGCCAGAATGCTCCTTAACAGCCAGAATGGTGAGACTTGGTCTTTCATACTTCAGACATGTTATCAGGAGGGATCAATCCCTGGTGAAGAACATCCTGCTTGGTAAAGTGGAAGATCAGTGAAAAGAGGTCCCCATTGAGATGGATTGACCCAGTGGCAGCTATAAGGGATCAAACAGAACAATGATTGTGAGGATGGCACAGGTCCAGGCACTGTTTCATTCTATTATGTATGGGGTCACCATGAGTTGGAGCGAACTTAACGGCACCTTACATTAGAAAATGACAAATACCTTTGTAAAATATGAATACATAGAATGTGTGTGAGTAACAGAAGTTGACATATCAAAGTTAAATCCATAAATCAAAGAAATTTGGGGTTCAGCCCACATATAAATCAAGCTCCTTTAATGGATTCATCAGGGATAATAAAAAAGGTTCTCCCTAGTTATCTTGTCTCTCATATTTCAGACATATTGTCAGGAGGGACCAGTCACTGGAGAAGGATATCATGTTTGGTAAGGTGGAGGGTCAGAGAAAAATAGGAAGACCCCCAACGAGATGGATTGGAAAAGTGGCAGCATCAATGGGCTCAAGCGTGGCAACAATTGTGAGGTTGGCCCAGAACTGGGCAGTGTTTCATTCTGTTGTGCATAGGGTTGCTATGACTAGGTACCAACTCGATGGCACCTAACAACAACAACAACAACCTCAATTATCTAGTGCTGCTGTAACAGAAATGCCACAAGTGAATGGCTTTAGCAAAACTTTTCTTCTTTCACAGTTTGGGAGGCTAGAAGTCAGAATTAAGAGAGATGGCTCTGGGAAAAAGTCTTTGTCTTCTTTCAACAGTTGTAGGCTCAACATTCCTTGGAGTTTTCCATGTATCTTGCCTTCAATCTTCTCCTTAATATAAGAGCTTCACAATAGAAGGACATCAGGTGCAAAGAACGCTATGCACTCTGGGCTCTTCTTTCTTGGTTATTGTTGGTTTGCTTTTGTTAGGTGCCACTGAGTTGGTACCGACTCATAGCTACCCTATGTACCCCTTAGAGCTGCCACTGTGTCAGGTGGTGGTGGTTATATTGGGACCCTGTTTTTCTATTCACTTCTCTCTCCTTGTATTTCTTGTAAAATAAAAGTTCTTACAGTTCTCGAATATTTCCTTACATTGAGTTGTTGTTGTTGTTGTTAATGTACTGTGGAGTCTGTTCTGATCCATAGTGACCCTGTACAGGGTTTCCGAGGCTGTAAATCTTTATGGGAGCAGAAAGCCTCACCTTTCTCCCAAAGAATGACTGGTAGTTTCAAACTGCTGACCTTGAGGTTAGCTGCCCTACTTGTAACCACTACACTACCAGATATTCTTAAGGGTATTGTTGTTGTTAAGTGCTGTTGAGTAAGTTCCAACCCATAGCAACCCTGTAGAGGGTTTCTGAGGAGCAGCTGGTGAGCTTGAACCGCTGACCTTGCAGTTCAAATGGCTTTGCAGTCTGGCACATTAACCCACAACACCACACCAGGGTATTGTAGCCCTCCTTACTCCGTTTACTCATTTATCACATCAAATCACATCATGAGGAGTCATCACATAACTGCCATATTGCATCATTATATCATGCCAAAACACTGAGAAAAATAACCCAAACAAGTTGACACGTATGTGAGTGGGAAGTGGCACAATTCAATCTATGACAGATTCTAATATGAAAGGATTTATATTTATTTTTGTAATTTACTATGTGTTACTTTGAATTGAACAATTGTATCTTTTCAGCTTTAATTTTTCCACCAAAAGAAGTATTAATACCAATCTATTAACATATTATTACACAAATAATATGGGTTCTATGTTTTAGCTTTTTGCTGACTGTGTCCTCCCCCTCAAGGTATTTTAGAAAGTGTGTTATGCTAAAAAAATACATAGTATGAATACTTTGGGGGTACCTGTGCCTTAGATGGCAAAGAAGCATAGAACACATGTGTTATTTGCATTAAAAAAAAAAAACAACAACAGTATTTCATAGAATTGAATGAGATTACATGAAGTATAGTTGTTATTTACTTTGTATTTATTTAGCAGTGAAGAGACATTGATAGATTTATTTCATAATAGTAACTCAAAACAGGTTTCTTCTTCACAACAACTACCGAACCAGGGAGGAAGACAATTTGATCTCAGAACAAATGAAGAAAAGTTGATAAGGCAAAAGAAATTACAAGTTAAAGTTCCATTGTGGTTATTATCATTGCTGTTGAGTGCCATCAAGTTGGTACTGTACTCATGGGAACTGGATGCACAACACTACCTGATGGAAACACTACATGATCAGAGCCATCTTCACAACAGTTGTTGTGTTTGAACCTACTGCTGCCGCCATCATGTCAATCCATCATGTTGACAGTCTTCCTCTTCTTCACTGAACCTCCACTTTTCCAAGCATGACATTCTTATTCAGGAATTGGTCCCTCCTGAATATGTCCAATATACGAGAGATGAAGTATCCGCATCCTTGATTCTAAGGAGCAATCTGGCTGTATATTTCCAACACAGATTTGTTTGTTCTACTGGCAGACTGTGGTATTTTTAATAATCTTTGACGAAACCATAGTTCAAAGGTATTGATTCCTCCAAGAGGTTCCTTATTCATTGTCCAACATTTACATGCATATGAGCGGATTAAAATGTCATAGCTTGGGTCAGGACCACCTTATTCTTAAAATTGATATTTTTATTCTTGAACATTTAAAAGAGGTCTTGTGCAGCATGTTTGCCTAATGCAATAGGTCATTAAATTTCTTAACTGCTGCTTTACTAACTGCACCTCAAAGTAAAGAAAACAAAAATCCTCACTACTAGACAAATAAATGGCATATGGTAGAGAAAAAATTGAAGTTTCCTCATTTTCAAACACTGTGCTTTGCTTGGATTCATAATCAATATTCATAATCAAATAAATCAGACATAATCTATTAGTGAAGTCTGCTGCACAAGAACTTTTTTTAAGTGTTCAAGAGCACAGATGTCAATTAGAGGACTAAGATATGCCTGACCCAAACCATGATATTTTCAATATCATAATATACATGTAAAAGTTGGAGAATGAATAAGGAAGATTATAGAAGAATTGATACATTGGAATTGTGGTGCTGGAAAAGAATACTGAAAGTACCATAGCCTGCCAAAAGAAAAAAATTATCTGTGTTGGAAGAAGTACAGCCAGAATGCTCCTTAGAATTCAGGATGGTAAGACTTCGTCTTTCATACTTTGGACATATTATCAGGAGGGACGAGCCCCTAGAGAAACACATTATGCTTGGTGAAGTGGAGGGTCATTTGAAAAAAGGAAGATTCCCCAATGAGATGGATTGGCAAAGTGCAGCAGCAATGAGCTATGAGGATAGTGCAGGCCTGGGCAGTGTTTCCCTCTGTTGTACATAGGGTAACTATGATATGGAACCCACTATACAGTATACAGGGTCACTATGGGTCGGAACCGACTTGATGGCACACAACAACAACAACAACAACAAATACAGTGCCTAACGAAAACAGTTTCCATGAATGTTGGTTGTGGATCCAAGAAAAATGATGTCTATAATGACTTCAGATTTTTCTCCGTTTATTATGACTTTATTGCTCCAGTGACAAGGATTTTGTTTCCTTCACATTGAATTGCAAGTCATACTGAAGGCTGTGGTCTTGATCTTCATCAATATCTTAAGTCCTCTTCACATCCAACAATATCATCTGCATATCACATGTTGTTAATAAACCTTACTTCAATCCTTATCCCATGTTCTTCTTCACATAACCCAGTTTCTCAGATTATTTGTTCAGCATACAGATTGAATAAATATGGTGAAAGGATACAAACTCTGATACACACCTTCCTCATTTTAAACTATCAGTATCCCCTTGTTCTGTTCTAACAACTGCCTCTTGGTCTATGTACAGTTACTCATGAGCACAATCAGTGTTCTGGAATACCCACTCTTTCTTTTTTCTTTTTTAAGTTTTTATTGAGAATTACAGTGATAGTTTACATGGGAAAACATCGGTTTTATACCATCATTTCATTGCAATGACTACAATCTCCTCTATGCATTATCATTCAACAGTATTGCTTCTAGTCCCTCTGTTTTTTTTGTTTGTTTGTTTGTTTGTTTGTTTTTGGTCAGGGGAATGTACACAAACACACTCAGAAATATATAATAATTTAAAAAAAACCAAAGGGCACATTCTGAAACCTGTCCCCCGGCCACCAGCATTCAGTCTTTCTCTTTCCATGAGTCTAGAGTCCTCAGCTACTCTCTTTCTCCATGTCCTCATCTCTGCGTCCATCTCTGGTGTCACTGCTTATCTGGCTAGGGTCCCACATTCCACTCCTGCTTTTTCCCTGGCTAGTCCTAGGGTCCTCTGTTTCTGGATAGTAAGATTAATTTCTCCCCCATTTTTATCACAAAACTTCTACCTTTATAGTAGTGACAGTCACAATTAGTTATAATACCATTTACTCACTATTGAATAATAAGAATCTTATACCCATACCTTTCTCCAGACCCATCTAGACAAGATGATAACTATTCAGTGGGAACTCTGACTTTCTCTGCACACCCTTAAACTAAACTCCCTCTTGAAACCTTGTAAGCCAGTCATTTCATGCCTTTATCGCCCCCTCATTTTAGGTAGCCAGTGTCTAAGTTTCCAGTCCTTATCTATCCTGTATACAAAAAGGATAGATTGATACTTGATGTGAAGACTCCTTCACTCTCACTTGGTATTTCAAGC
>NW_006408602.1:11315408-11324477 GCF_000296735.1 Chrysochloris asiatica | reverse complement strand
ATTATTTCCCCTCTTCAAACTATGCCTCGATCCTTGTATCACAGAGCCCTGGTGTTACAAAGGTAAGCATACATCACTTTTTACGTCTGTCTCATTTAGCCCATGCAAATCTGCCTCATACCCACTCTTTGCAATGTTATCCATAGTTTGTCATGTTCCACATAGGCAAAGGTATATTCAATAAGACACAAGTAAACATCTTTCTGGTATTCTCTTTTCAAACAAGATCCATCTGATGTGAGCAATGATATCCTTCATTCCACATCCTCTTCTGAATCCAGCTTGAATTTCTGACAGTTCCTTTTTGATGTACTGTTGCAATCACTTTTGAATTGTTTTAAGCAAAATTTTACTTGCATGTGGTATTAATGATACTGCTCTATAATTTCCACATTCCAGTGGGTCACTTTCTTTGGAATGGTCACAAATAGGAATCTCTTCCAAACAGTTGACCAGATAGCTATCTTCAAATTTCATCACATAGATGAGTGAGTGTCTCCAGTGCTACCTAAGTTCATTGAAAGATTTCAACATGTATTCTGACAATTCCTGGGGCCTTGGTCTTTGTCAATGCCTTGGACTTATTCCTTCAATATCATATGTTATCTCTTGAAGTGGTTGAACCTTGACTATTTCTTTTTGGTGTACTGACTATGCATTCCTTCTATATTCTTTTGATACTTTCTGCATGAATATTTTGCCTGCAGAAATCCTTCAATATTACAAGTTGAGGATTGAAATTTTTCTTTAGTTCTTTCAGCATGAGAAATGTTAAGTGCATTCTTCTCTTTTGGTTTTTGAACTCTACATTTTTGCACATTTCACTGTAACCTTTGACTTTGTCTTCTTGAGCCTCCCTTTGAAATTTCTGTTCAAGTCTTAAAAGTCCTAATTTTCCTATTTGCTTTAGCAAATATCTACACTGGAGAAGAAATTTCAGAGTCTTTACTGAAATCCATTTTGCTCTTTTCCTTCTTTCTTCTCTTCTTAATGACCTTTTGCCTTCTTCCTGTATAATATTCTTGATGTCATCCCACAACTCACCTGGTCTTCATTTATTATTGTCTAATGCATCAAATTGGTTCTTGAGATGATTTATGAATTCAGGTGGGATATGTTCAAGGTCAAATTTTGGGTCTCATGGACCTGTATTAATTTTCTTTAACTTCAGCCTGAACTGACAAATTAATGGTTTGTTCTACAGTCAGTCCCTGGCCTTGTTTTGACTGGCAATATGAAGTTTTTCCTCCATAAAATATAGTCAGTTTGATGTTGGTTTATGCCATCTGGTGACTGCGATGTATATAGTCATCTTTTATATTTAGAAAGATATTTGCAATGAACAAGTCATTGGTCTTGCGAAATTGTTTCACGTGATTTCTTGATTCATTTCTATTACCAAGGCAATATTTTCCAAATACTGGCCCTTCCTCTGTTTTTAACCTTTGCATTCCAATCACCAGTAATTATCAATACACCTTGATCACATGTTTGATCAATTTCAGACTGAAGTTAGTAGAATTCTTCAATTTCATCATCACTTGTTTTAGTGGTTGATGTGTAAATTTGAGTAATAGTGGCAATACCTTGTCTTTCTTGTATGTGAATGGATAGTATCTTATCACAGACAGCATTACACTTCAAGAAATATCTTGAAGTGTTCTTTTTGATGATAAATGTGATGTCATTCCTCTTCAATTTGTCATTTCTGGCATAATAAACCATATGACTGTCAGATTCAAAATGGTCACCACCAGTTCCTTTCAGCTCACTAATGGCTAGAATATTGACCTTTATGTGTTCCATTTAATTTTTGACAATTTCTAATTTCTCTAGATTTGTACTTTGTACAGTCTATGTTCTCATTATTAATGGATGTTTATAGCTGTCTCTCCTCATTTTGAATTGTGCCAAAAATGAAGGTCACAAAAGCTATACTCTATTGGTATCATCACGGTTGACTCTATATTGAGGAGAAAGCTCTTCTCCAGTCATATTTTGAGTGTCTTCCAATCTGATGGACTTATCTTCAGGCAGTATATCTGATGATATTCTGGTGTTATTCATGATGTGTCAATATTCAACATTCTGGTGCTATCTGAAAGTGTTCCCCTGCTATTAAAAGGTTTCAGTGGTTAAATGTTCAGAAACAGACCGCCTCTTCTTCTTGGTAGTCTTAGCCTGGAAGTACAGCTGAAATCTGTCCCCCTTGAGTGTACCTTGTTAGCACTTGAAATACCAGTTGCATAGCTTTCAGGAGCACTGTGACACGTAAGCCACTACAGCACAACAAAATGACAGACGAATGGTGGCTTTAGAAATAAGGATGATGAAAATTTGTCTCACAGACTTTGGGCATGCTATCAACAGGGTTAAGTCACTGGAGAAGGACATTATGCTTGATAAAGTAGAGGATCAGTTGAAAATAGAAAGACCCCCAACAAGATAGATTCACACAGTTGTTGCAACAATGGGTTCCAACATAAAGATTGTGAGGATGGCACAGGATCAGTCAGTGTTTCTTTCTGCTCTACATACTGAGTCAAAATACATTTGACTGCATTTGGTAATATTTCAGGAATTTGGAGAGACTGAAATTTCAGAGTATAATTAGAAGGTAGGTTGCTGAAGTGGACTTGATGTAAATGTCTTGCAGAAATGAATATTGATAATTTTGTTTTTAAGATGTTAGATGGGAAAGAGTAACTGGGAGTAATCTTGTCAATTAGTTGCAAAGTCTGAGAATATTTAGACTACAGAGGCCTTATCATTGTATTCTTATGTTGTGTGCCTCAGAACACATGTAAACAATGTAAAGAGAAGCCCTAAGAATTTTAGGCATCTTATTATTTATATTGTATATACTTCAAAAATAGTCTTGATCCTGAAATTAATGGATCTTATGATCTTGTCTTGATATGTAATTGTAGGATAAGAATTCGACCATAAGGTTTGTTTGAACCACAAAGTCAGTTGTTCAAACTCACCAGCCACTCCTCAGAAATGCTCTTCAGGCTAGCTATGAGTTGGAACCAGCTAAATGGCACTTAACAACAAGATGTTGTCAGGAGTCCTGGTGTAGGATCAACACTGGACTGCTAACCACAAAGTCAGTTGTTCAAACTCACCAACAACTCCTAGGAAACCCTATACAGAATTGTTATGAATCAAAACTGATTTGATGGCACTTAACAACAACAAGAACAAGATCTTGTCAAATAAAAACTAAATCAACTTTGAAAAACTTACCATAGAGTCCATTTTGACTCATGGCAACCTCATGTGTTATAGAGCAGAATTGAGCTCTATGAGTTTTTCCTGCCTTTATGGAAGCAGATTGCTAGGTCTTTAGACTGAAGTAATACTGGGTGGGTTCAAACCACCATCCTTTCAGTTAATACTTTAGTGCAATCTGTTTACTTCACCCTGGCACCTAGACTTTGAAAGGGAAATTTTTATTGAAGAAAAGGAAGAAAGAAAAAGAAATTGTAATAACAGAAGACTTAAGTTTCTACAGTAGGAGAAAGTTCCAAATGTAAATCAGCAAGTGTCTCACAGAATTACAAAAAAATAATTTCCTTTTATAATAACTGAGAGTAAGTTAAGAGAGAGAAAAAATAAAGACAGGTAAGGGGACTTGAGATGAGCAAGTGGTGACATCATCAGATTATAAATCAGAATGTTTTACATGAAGTCATCCTAGTCTATGAAAAAGACTGAGTATTGACTCAGACTAAGGATGGACCATGATTAGGGGACTTCATGAAAATAGAAAAGGTTAACCAAAGTTCTGTTAACAAACACTTTATTTATGATTGATCTGCTGTTAATTGCAGTCTAATTGATTCTGTCTCAAGGTGGCCCCATTTATGCATAATAGAACTGCTCCATAGGGTATGGAAGGTAGTCACCACTTGTAAGCAGATGATGGGGTTCTAACTGCCAATGTTTCAACTAGTAGTCAAGCATTGAGTGGTTTTTACCACCCAGGGACTTCATGATTGATCAGTGGGGAAATTCAGTTATTCATTTATGAGGCATAGAATGGGGATTTGTGTCTGCTCTTCTAATAGATAAAAATGGGGCATCCACAGGTCTTATCTATATGAGAAAAGTGCAGCAAACCATTTTTTGGTCACAAATGGTGGGAGGATTGCTTTACTCTTTACAATTTTCCAGTATCAGAGTTGAATTTCAAGTGAAATTCAACATTAACAATTTCCTAGTCTAACTCTAGCAACAAATACGCAATTTCCTTTTAGAATATGTCCTTCAAGCAGCTGCTCAGCCTATCTTTAATAATATAATGCAGTACAAAGAAAAGAACAGCTTTTGAACCTGGATTTAAATTCTGGCTTAGCTATGCAAACATGTATAATGTGCTTAAGCTCTCTAAATTCGGTTTACTGCATTTGTAAAATGAGAACTAACCATTTACAGGTCTGCTACGATAACAGGATTGCATTCATAAAGAAACTGCATAGGTATGTATGTGCACACATACACACAAGTACACATATTTATATCCATGTTGTTGTTGTTTGTAAGTGCTGCTAAGTAGTTTCCGACTCATAGTGACCTTGTATAAGGTTTCCAAGAAGCAGCTGGTGGGTTTGAATTGCTGACCTTGTGATTCACAGTTCAGTGCTGATCCTACAGTACCACACCAGAAGTCCTTATTCATATCCATAACCCACCTCAAAATTACATTTGCTCTTATGTTGAGATAATCCTGAGAACATTCTTCCTTGTACTAAGTAGTAATTCTCAAATTATGTGTTTTGATTTTACCTCTTTTAAGCTTCAGAAAAAAGTCTCTTCCCTCTTGTCTAAGTAGATGAAGAAAATTGTAATAGGAGGAAACCAGAGTATATTAACATCAAATTTGGTGAAGTAAGGATGATATTGTTCTTCTTGTTGTTAAGTGCTGTAGAATCAGCTCCAATTCATAGCGACCCTGTATAGAGTTTTAGAGGAGTGATTGGTGAATTTGAATTGCTGACCTTGTAGCTCAAACAGATCTTGCAGTCGAGTGTTTATCCTACAGTGCCACACCAGGACTTCAAGGACAATTTGGGATTTGGGTCATTAAATATATGTCAAAGTATGGCATTCCTGCTCTGGTTAAGTCAAATGCATTTGAAAGCTTTTCCAACCATGAAAGTTTCTCTAAGTATTTCTCTCAGTAGATTCACCTCATGAAATTAATACACCCCAGGACCAATTGAAGTTCCCATTAATTAAACTAATTGACACGGCAAGCTTAGCCTATTTCCCAGTGGTGTATATAAAGCATTTGTTCTACAAATAAAGGCCTCTTAAATCTTTTCAAAGCTTATTCAAGTCAACTGGTAGAAATAAAATACTAAAAATATTTTTTTCTTATAAAAGAGATAAACTTTAAAAATACTAAACACCCTTTCCAATTAAGAAGGCAGTGTGTTGAAGGATTCTTGTTGGTAGGTGATGTTGAGTGAATTCTGATTTATCATAACTCTATGTCCGACAACAAAATGCTGTCTTTTCCTGTACAATCTTTTCAATCATTCATGTGTTTGAGCTCACCGTTGTAACTACTATGTCATTCCATCTCATTGAGGGTCTTCCTATGTTTGTCAAGCATGATGTTTTTCTCCAGGGACTGATCTTTCCTGATAACACACCCAACATAAGTGAGACAAATTTCATCATCCTCACTACTACGGAATATTCTGACTGTTCTTTCAAGACATATTTGTTCATTCTTCTGGTAATCTATGGTATATTCAGTATTATTCATCGACATCATAATTCAAAGATTCAAGTCTTCTCTCACCTTTAAGCAGTTAGTTATTTATGACAATCCAAGAATATAACCTTCAGTATGGATTATAGATCACCATAAAGAAAACAGAAATCCTCACTACTGGATAAATAAGCAATATTATGGTAGATACTGAAGTGATTGAAGGTGTCAAAGATTTAAATTTATTTGGATTCACAATCAACACCCATGGAAGTAGAAGTCAACAAATCAAATGACATTATATTGCACAAATATTGCAAAAATATCTCTTTAAAGTGTTAAAATCAGAGATGTGACTTTGAGGACTAAGGTAGACTTGACCCAAGATATGATATTTTCAATCATTTCATATACAAGGGAAAGCTGGACACTGAAATAGGAAGATCAAGGATGTGTTGATGGGTAGAAAGGGATTTATTTAGTCAAGTAAATTTATAATGTTATGTTTTACTTGTTTAAAACACTAAACATCTATTCTTTCCTTAGGAAAGTTAATGTTCTATTGACATATTTTTCAGCCTATAAAATTTTTCTTTCTAATTTTTTACAACCTACAACCTAGGAATAATATAAGAGTCCTGATGTGACATGTAAGATAAGCACTGGATAACAGGATCTGTTTAACCACAAGGTCAGTGGTTCAAACTCACCAGCCACTCCTTGGAAACCCAATTCGGATCACTATGAGTAGGAACCAACTCAATGGCACTTAACAACAACAAGAGCAATATAAAATAATCCTGTTATTTAAAATTTTTGTTCAGACTGGAAATAGTTACTTAGTTTTCAAATGACATTCCCTTAATTACATTGGTTCTTTAAAAAAAAATAATATATATATATATTTTAATGCCAAACTAATTCACTGTTAGTGAATTTTTTAAAAAAAAACACAAAATAGAACAGGACAGAGATTATGAAAATTCTTTGTAAAATTAAAACCATTTTAACATTAGAAATAATTATTATAATCTTTAAAACCACTCAAAGGACTTGTTTGAGTTGCCTTTTAAGTCTGTAGGAATTCTGGTGGGTAGTGAGTTAAGCACTGAGCTGCTGACTACAAGTTTAGCTGTTCAAATCCACCAGGCGATCCTTGGTAGAAAGATGAGGTTTTCTAGTTCCTTTATGATTTACAGCTTTGGAAACTGGAGTGCAGTTCAACTCTGTCCTTTAGGGTTGATGTGAGCTGCATTTGATTCAATGGTAATAGATTTGGGGGTTTGTTTGTTTGTTGTCTTTCAAAAATAAGATTTTGGTTCTTATTTTAAGTCTATATTTTCATGTCATATGTAGTCTGGATTTTTATTCCTTTCTCCATTTTGCTACTAAAACTGATGACCTGGAAATAGTATTTACTCTCTCTATAAGTTTTCTTATTTGTAAAATGGGCTTAATAATGATGTATCAATCTGTTAGAATAACCTGACAAACTACCTTTTAAAAATTAGCCAATGAGAACCTTAAGAATTGCTCTAAAGCATTATCTGAAAAATCACTGGAAGATAAACTCTTCAGGCTAGAAGGCACTCAAATTATGAAGGTGAAGAGCTTTCTCCTTAAAGTAGAGTCAGCATTAAGGAGATGTTGTTGCTGTTGAGTGCCGTTGAGATAGTTCTGACCCATAGCGACCCTGTATAGGGTTTCCAAGCAGTGAGTGGGGAGTTTGAGCCGCTAACCTTGTGGTTCAAACCAACTTTGCAGTTCAGCACATTAACTCACAGTATCATACCAGAACATGGATTAAAGCTTTCAAGACCTTCATATGTTGATGTAATATGACTCATAAAATTAGAACCTGAAATGGAGCTCGGGTATGGTGTTGTAGGCTCAGCACTGGACTGCTAACAGCAAGCTCGCTGGTTAAAATCCACCAGCCACTCCTTGGAAACACAGTATAATCTTATCCTAGGTCTACTGTGCCAGGAATGGCAAACTGAAGAGGAAAGCCATCGCATAAATCATCACAAAGAGAATTTCAAAATCTTTCCTGTAGTTCAACACTGTCAGTGTGAAGATCGTATCATATACCCACAAGGAAGACCAGAGTCTTGGTGTGGCAATGTAAGATAAGCACTGGAATGCTAACTGCAAAGTCAATGGTTTAAACCCATCAGCCACTCATTGCAAACCCTGTACAATTATAGGGTCTGCTATGCCAGGAATGGCAAATTGAAAAGGAATGGCATCACATTCCTTTTATCACTTTATAACAAAGAGCATTTCGAGATATTTCCTGTAATACAACACTTTCAAGGATAGGATGATATCCAAATGCCCACAAGGAAGACCAGAGTCCCAGTGTGGTATTGAAGAATAAGCACTGCTAACTGCACAGTGAGTGGTTCAAATCTGTCATTCAGTCTTTGGAAGTCCTATACAGGGTAGTTATGAGTTGACATCAAATTAAAGGTGCTTAGCAACAACAAAACCAAGAAGGAAGACCAATTAATATTAATATTTAAATTTATGTACCAATCACTAATGCCAAAGATGAAAAAATTGAAGATTTTTACCAACTTCTGCATTCTAAAATTGATTATACATGCAATCAAGATTAATAATTCATGGTGATTTGAATGTGAAGGTTGGGAACAAGAAGGATTAGAAGCTGAAAAATATAGCCTGGGTAACAGAAATAATACCAGAGATCACATGATGAAATTTTGAAAGACCAGAGACTTAGTCATTGTAAATACCTTTTTCAGCATTAACTATGACTATACACATGTTCCTGTGTGGCTGGATTATATAGTAATAAAATCAACTATACCTAAGGTGTATCTGACCCAAACCTCATATACATGTGCAAGTTGGACACCGAATAAGGAAGACCAGAGAACAACTGATGCATTTGTTGGAAAAGAATGTTGAAAAAATTAAAAATCCAATATTGAAGAATTACACAAGCAAAATATTGAATGACGCAGAAAGCATCAAAAGGAAATGGAGGGTCTTGGACCAACAGCGGTGCCTGAGGCCACTTCCCCTCTCGCCCAAAGGAGGGGCCCCCTGGCCTTCAGCCGGCTAGGTGCAGACAGGCCCTGGAAGATGCGGGAATCCCTGGCACCAGTGGTTTCAGGAACGTCTGTCTGTACCAGCATTGGGAAATTGATCACAATATAGCAATTAAGTCGTGTAGCCTAGAGCTAAGCACCAAAAACAGAGAATGGTGGAGCCATGAAATCCAGATCAAGAAGAAATTGGACCATATCATCAAGCAAAAGAAGGTCAGGGGCAGACTATGCAACAGACCATCAATTGTTGTTGTTGTCAGGTGCCAT
>NW_006408602.1:11308799-11310763 GCF_000296735.1 Chrysochloris asiatica | reverse complement strand
ATGTGAAAGCTGGACAGTGATAAGGAAGACCATAGAAGAACTGATGCTTTTGACTTATGGTGCTGGAGGAGAATATTGAAAGTGCCATGGGCTGCCAAAAGAACCAACAGATCCGTGTTGGAAGAAGTGCAGCCAGAGTGCTTCCTGGAGCCCAGGATGGCCAAACATCGTCTCTCATGCTTCCAACATATTTTCAGAAGGGACTAGTTGGTGGAGAAGGATATCATGTTTGGTAGGGTATAGGATCAGAGAAAAAGAGGAAGACTCCCAACAAGATGGATTAGCCAAGTGGCAGTATCAATTGACTCAAGTGTGGCAACAGTAGTGAGGTTGGCCCAGTATTTGGCAGCATTTCGTTCTGCTGTGCATAAAGTCACTATGAGTCAGTACAAACACGATGATACCTAACAACAATAATAACAACAATACTGTAAATCCTGTGATGTTCCTCAGGAACTGAATATTTTGATTAATGCTGTGCCTCTTGTAGCAATGGAATAGTGTGTTGGAGGAGATCTTTGGAAGCTACTTAGCCGGAAAATTGCTGTGGACTTAAAAGAAAGCCAGATACTTTCTTTACTTAGTGATATAGGGTCTGGGATTTGATATTTGCATGAAAACAAAATTATACATCATGACCTAAAACCTGAAAACATAGTTCTTCAGGATGTTGGTGGGAAGATATTGCATAAGATAATTGATCTGTGGCATGCCAAAGATGTTGATCAAGGAAGTTTATGTATATCTTTTGTAGGAATGCTGCAGTATCTGTCCCCAGATCTTTTTGAAAATAAACCTTATACAGCCATTGTTGATTTTTGGAGTTTTGGTACCATGGTGTTTTAATGTATTGCTGGACATAGGCCTTTTCTACATCACCTGTAGCCATTTACCTGGCATGAGAAGATTAAGAAGGATCCAAAGTGTATATTTGCATCCGAAGAGATGATAGAAGTCTGGCTCAGTAGCCATTTACCTCAACCAAGTAGCCTTTGTAGTTTAATAGTAGAGCTCATGGAAATCTGACTACAGTTGATGCTGAATTGGGATCTTTATCAGAAAGGAGGGCCTATTGATCTTGTTTCAAAGCAGACAAGATGCTTTGTATTAATGGATCACATTCTGAATTTGAAGATAGTGCACATTGTAAATATGACTTCTGCAAAAATAATTTCTTTTTTATTGCCTCCTGATGAAAGTCTCTATTCACTAGTGTGAAACTGGAATAAATACTGGTTATCAAGAGTTGCTCTCAGAGATGGGAATTTCTCTAGACTCTCAGAAGCCAGACTTTCAGTGTGTTCTAGATGGAAGTTAGAGGTTGTGATAGCTATATGGTTTATTTGTTTGATAAAAGTAAAACTGTATATGAAGGGCCATTTGCTTCCAGAAGTTTATCTTACTGTATAAATTATATTGTACAAGACAGAAAAACACAGCTACCAATTATACAACTATGTAAAGTATGGGCAGAAGCAGTGCATTATGTACCTGGTCTAAAAGAAGGTTATAGCAGGCTCTTTCAGGGACAAAGAACAGCAATGGTAAGTCTTCTTAGATATAATGCTAACTTGACAAAAATGAAGAACACTTTGATTTCAGCATCTCAGCAACTGAAAGCCAAATTTGAGTTTTTTCACAAAAGCTTTCAGCTTGACTTGGAGAGATATATTGAGCAGATGACTTATAGGATATCATCAGAAAAAATGTTAAAAGCATGGAAAGAAAATGGAAGAAAAGGCCATCCACTATGCTGAGGTTGGTGTCATTGGCTACCTAGAGGAGCAGATCATGTCCTTGCACACTGAAATCATGAAGCTACAGAAAGAGTCCCTATGGAAGGTGTCAGGGTGACATGATGGAATCTCTGGAGCAGCATGCCCTCGATCTATATAAACAGCTAAAGCACAGGCCACCGGATCTCTCCTACAGCGACAGCACAGAGTGGTGAAGATCATTGTGCA
>NW_006408602.1:11306214-11308401 GCF_000296735.1 Chrysochloris asiatica | reverse complement strand
ATGAGGATCAGGGCAGTAGCAAGATGACTCTTGACTGGAGTTGGTTAACAGAATGACTAGCCACATGTTCACTGCTCCAAACCTGGAAATGGTCTCTGCGTAAGTTGGAATTAGGTTTTCTCCATAAAACTATTCTTCAGACACCATTCATGGAAGAAATGACAGGGAACAGAAGCTACTCATGATTTTACAAGTGCAATGTTTTGGTTTTCAGTTATTTTAACCTCTAAATAGATAAGGTTTTATAAAAAGTCAATGGACTTGTTTAAATAAATAACTACAACTACTTAGGAGCATCATTGTGATCAAATTGTCTTCAAACTTGGTACAAGCATTACTTATTTAAAAATGGATTTTAAAAGTTTTAACTGTGGTGCATACATGGCCAAAAGTGGTATACCAAGAAGAAAACCTTACCATGAATTTTAAGTAAAAGTTGCCTGCCTGTGTCTCTGTTCAAGAGACTGCTCACAAGTAAAATTGGACATTTTGGAGAATGAACCCTGCCTCCTGTGTTACACTCAACAGATAATCTTCCTGGAATCATAAGGAGTTGGCTTAGTTCCATTTTCAACTTTACTGCACATGTGGCCCTGCCCCTTCCCACCAGTGGGGATTGTGCAACTGTGCCTTTAATACCATTGGCCCATACATTTCATTAAGAAGTATGCTTTTTAAATGTACATATTATTAAATGTACATCGTATATGTATTTAAGATGTATATTTAGTAATATTATAGATGACACCTGTTAATTTTTAATGTATTTGAAAGCTTATCTGGTTTCTCATTTGTAAAAATGGGTCATTTGTTTAAAAAATCTTTCATGTATTTTTATACAAATTTATAAGATCTTCACTCCTTGATCTGTAATCCCAAAATATACAAAGGTATGGAAACTAAAGTTTTTTTCCTAGGCTTCTTGACAACTCATTTGCTAGCGAATCTTATCTAAACTGACATTGAGTCTCCTTATCCCATTTAGTGTGAACACCCATTTATTTTGCAGCAGAAATAGTCACGATTTTGATTATAAGGGATGCTTCCTCAGACCCCGCTGGGGGCTTATGCAGTATATGGTATGCTGTACTATGATATATACACTGGATTAATTATCCTTTAAAACATGAGAATTTCAGAATTCTGAAACATCTTGCCTGAAGGTTTCAGATAAGGAACTGTGGATCAACATCTGTTCATTTAGAAGGTATTGTTTATTTCATGAAAAAAATAAGAAATTTTTTGTATTCTAGGCAGTTTTTCACTTTGTGTATTAAATAATTTTTAAATTAAAAAAGAAAAGAAAAGAAAATGGAAGGAATACACAGAGTCACTGTACCAAAAAGAAATAGTTGGTGTTTAACCATTTCAAGATGTAGCATATGATCAAGAATTGATGGTACTTAAGGAAGAAGCCCAAGGTGCACAAGAGGCATTGGTGTAAACAAGGGTCCAGGAATTGATGGAATACAAATAGAAATCTTTCAACAAACTGATAACAGTGCTGGAGGTGTTTAATCATCTATCCCAAGAAATTTGGAAGATAGCTACCTGGCCAATTGATTGGAAGAAATCCATATTTATGCCAATTCCAAAGAGACGAGACCCAATGGCAATCTTTGGGAAATGCCACTAATATCACATGCAAGTACAATCTTGTTGATGATAATTCATAAATGACTGCAATAGGAAACTGTCAGAAATTCAAGTCAGATTCAGAAGAGGATGTGGAAGTAGGGATGTAATTGCTGACATCAAACTAGAGCTTGATTGAACGCAGAGGATACCAGAAAGATGTTTCCTTGTGCTTTGTTAACTATGCAATGGCTTTTGACTATGTGGATCATTAAAAGTTATGGACAACATTGCAAAGAATGGTATTCCAGAATACATAATTGTGCTTATGGGGAAGTTGTACATAGATAAAGACACAGTCATTTGGTAAAATGTGCTCCAGGTCTGTATTCTTTCACCACATTAATCCAATCTGTATGCTGAGCAATAATCCAAGATTATAAGAAGAATAATGAGACATCAGGATTGGAGGAAGACTAACAACGTGCGATATGCAGATGATACAATTTTCCTTCCTGAAAGTGAAGAAGATTTAAAATACTTCCTGATGAAGATCAAAGACCACAGTCTTCAGTATGGGTTGTACCTCATCAATGCAAAGAAAACAAAAAT
>NW_006408602.1:11293835-11305674 GCF_000296735.1 Chrysochloris asiatica | reverse complement strand
AGAAAGCTAGTCAAGAAATTATTGCAAGAATCTGCAAATAGAGTAATGGTATTTTTAATTCATTTTAATAAATGAATGTAAGTATAAGATTATGAAAGATAATTTAATGTGTCCCTTTCCATTCCTGAATTTTCCATAAGATGATATCATATTTTCATGTTCCCGAAGTCCATGCTATTTCCATGGCTCCAAGTTAGCACAATTCAACAGGTATATATTGAACAAGTATTAGATGCAAGACATGCCCATGGGTGCCTCAGGCTACCCAAAAAGCAAAGAAACATGGATTTGCTTGTGTTTACTTACTACTCTGTGGTGAAAATTTTTACATTTTTTTTCACCACTTCAAAGATTCAACTTCTCAGTATGACTGGCATTTCTATCCCAACCCCATGTCACTTTCCAACAGAATCAAAGTATCCTTTCAAATTTATAATCCTTGAAAAAGTTGTAATACCCAGTAAGAAGATTAAGCAGACTTATTTGTGATTACTTACTAATATGTTGTTGTTGTTGTGAAGTGCTATCAAGTCAGTTCCAACTCATAGTGATCTTGTGTAGGGTTTCTGAGGAGCACCTGTTGGGTTTGAATTGCCAACCTAGTGGTTTGCAGTGCAGTGCTGATCCTACAGGGACTCACCAGGAGTCCATATATACAGATGTCATGAAACCCTTGTGAGATTATTCACTGTGCATTAGTAAGTAAACGTAAGTAATACCATTTCTTACTGGCCAGGGATTGTAAATTAGAAAAATAAAAAAGACTGCTACTGTGATTCTGTAGGAAGGTGGGGTTGGAGGAAAACCAGATGTCATTCAGACTTAGAAGCTTTAATGTGGTGAAAAAATGTGAACTTGTTCACTCTAGGTAAGTGAATAAGCATGAGTAAGCCCATGTTTACTTTGCTTATTGGATAAGTCACCCAGGTCAGGTAATATAAGGAGAAGACCCAAACTGTAAAATCATAGTAGTATTATCTTATGTCTCTTCTAGTCATAACCCGTGACTCCTACCTAACAACATTTCTGCCCTTTTGGGTCTGGATAAAAGAATGTGGGAGAAGATTCTGATGAAAGTATTCAGCCGTGGATGGTAGCAGACTTAAATATAATTGCAAAAACTTGAAACTAACATGGGTATGAAATGAACTCTCTTAGAAGCAGGAGGGGGCAATCTCATTGCAATCGAAGAAGAAGAGCCAGGAGAGGAGCGTGTCCTTTGGACCCCAAGATCCATGTGCATTGAAGCCCTCTTGGACCCAGGGACAGAAAGCTGTGACACTGGATAAGGGGCAGAGGAACATTTGTAGCAGAGCCAAGAGTTAGAGCATGAGACAGAGCAGTGGGCCTCCCAGCCCACAGAGTAAGTAAAGCTGACAGTCTTTGAGCAGGAGGCTTGCTTGTAGAATGTTGCTGTTAAGTGCTGCTGACTTAGCGTTGACTCATAGTGACCCTGGATAGGGTTTCTGAGGAGCGGCTGATGAGTATGAACTCATACTTGCAGTTCAAACTGGCCTTGCAGTCTAGAGCTTATCCTATAGTATTTATCCTACAGTGCTTATCCTATAGCACCACACTTGTAGAATGGTGTGCCTTAAACTGGGGAGTGAGTTTTGCTGACCCAAGAAGCTAGAACACAGTGCCGTCAAGCTGAGGTTTATGGTGGAGTGGTGTGTTCTTTAGGCATTTATCAGCAGCTGATTGGAACAAGTGTACCACGAGCATTTTCTTATCCTGTATTCTAGCTCGTTGGTTTCCCTAATAAACCTCAGAACTGTGAGTCTGAATTCTAAGTGGCCGTTATACTGAATTATCACACCCAATGGATCGAGAGGATTGTGGGAGGATGGTTTGGTACTGCAACATTTTTTGAAGGTTTCCATTTGAAATATTTGAAGGTATCACAAGAAATTATTTTACAAATTTGGAACGAGTAAATTACTGTTAGTGACTCCATTTACAGCACCTTCAGAATGTCTAATTGTATTATCTGTGAAACAATGAATTTTTCCCAAAAAATGTTTCTGAATCACATTACTGTGGTCCCTGAATTGTTAGGCTAGGTTTGGAAGTAGTTCTCACTGAGAATACAGAAAATGAGTCATTGTGGTCCTTTTCTTTGATGTCAGGGACAAAATTTGGTAATCTTGATCCCGGGTATCAAAAACAAAACAAAGCAAATAACTCATATTCTCTTACTTCTGAAATTCTTTAAACTCTTCTGAACATGCTATTACTAGCAATAGTTCATAATAATCATAGTGCCTATCTGAAGGAGTCCTGTTGTAATGCTGTGGGTTAAAGCACTGGGCTGCAAAGTCAGTTTGAACTGCAAAGTTGGTAGTTCAAACTTATCAGCCACTCCTCAGAAACCCTATACATGGTCATGATGGGTCGGAACTGACTCAGAAGCGGTTAACAACAACAATCAGGATTCCTGGTGTGTCATTGTAGCATAAGCACTAAACAGTTCACCACACGGTTGACTGTTCAAACTCACAAGCTGCTCCTTGGAAACTCTATACAGGGTTACTATGGGTCAGAAACAGCTTGAAGCCACTAATAACAGCAACAATATCAGAAGGCAGAAGTTCTGTTGGGCACTTGTACATATGTATGTATGTGAGAGAGTGTGGCTATCTGTTCATCTGCATCTCTAGCTATTGGTTTCTTAATTTGATTATTTTTAAATGACTCGCAAAAATTAGATTTTTTGTTATTAAGTGCCACTGAGTCAGTTCTGACACATAGTGACCCTGTATAGGGTCTCCGAGAAGCAACTGGTGAGTTTGAAGCACCAACCTTGGCGTTCAAACTGATCTTGCAGTCTAGCTCATTAGCCTGCTGTACCATAGCGGGACTCCCATCAAACTAGATAATGCGAATCAAAGTAATCAGTTTCCAAACATTTTGATGCATATCTACTAAAAGATAAGAAGCTTGATCCAAAATGTAATTCAATAAATTGCTTTCTTCTTCAACAAAGTCTTGTTATTAATAAATGTCATTTTGTGAAGCAGGAAGTTTAGTGTCATGGCAGATTGACATTATATCTACTGTTTTTATCTGGGTGCAAACTATTTAAAAAGAAGATTATCGTGTTCTTTTTAATATGCTACAAGTGGTGGCTCATAGTTCGAGTAGCACTGATCTAGTAGTACGTCTTAAGTGGCAATTATAATTTAAACTTTCAGTAACTGCTATAATTAATATTTTAGTTCAACAAAAGTCAATTATGTGCTATAAAAGGGAATTTTAAAATGGCCTGTGTCCATTGACGTCTACATTAAAGGTAATTTGATAACTATAACATTTATACTAAGAGTTACAGAGTTACTTCTAATTCTGTTATTGTTGTTATTAAGTGTCTTCAAGTTAATTCCAACTCATAGTGACCCTGTGTAGGGTTTTCAGTGAGCAGCTGGTAAGTTTGAACCACCGGCCTTGAGATTCATACTGACCTCAAAGTCCAGTGCTTATCCTATAGCACCACACCAGGCCTCCAACACCTTCCTCTACTTCAGTGTAAATAATGCTCGTAGTGATCAGACTCGTTACAGATTTTCACATGTCATGTTGTTGTTTTTCTTGTATTATCCCTGATCATTTGTTTCATGGAATTCTGCTGTAAGTTGAGCTTTCTTTTATCAGCACTCCTGAGAATAGTTGGGATATGGTACATGTTCTTTTGTGACAATACAATATTAAGAAATTTAATTAACAAAACATAGATTACTATGCATATTAAACATTAACTATGTAGACTGTATATAAATATTGAGGATTCCTGTGTGAGCTTAGTCTGCAAACTGCACTTACCTCATCTGTAACCATTGATGTTTGTTCCTTTTACAGGGCTGATAAGAGTGACTCTGTGGGCACTCCACCCACTCCCTAACTTCTCAGTGTTCCCCAGAGAATTGGGAAATCTTCTTAGCTCCTTCTCTGCTTCTATAGCCATTTTCCCTTTTGATAGTTCTTCCTTCTTTTCATTACTTGAGCTACGAGAGCAGCAGCCCATTCCTAATTTACTGGAAGTCTAGGAGTTACTCTCAGGGAGAGGGTAATGCAAGCTGCTAAAATGTCAGGGAGAGGCATGCATTTAATTTAGTGAAAGTTGGTGTTGGATTTCTTCTGAGCTGGCAAACGCTCATTTCCTGTCTTGTTATATCTTTCCCCCATATGTAATTCTCCACAGACCTCACTGCCCACTCTATGTTTCAATAGTCTCCCACATTTTTATCATTGCATTAAGTTGTTTTACGTGTTTTATACATGAATAAGTGAAATACTCTAAAGTTGTTAGCACAATGGTTGGCATATAGAAAATGCTTAGTAAAGGCCAGATATCTTTCTAATTGTTCTAATTAAAATTTCATGATAATGTTCACTAAAAATATTTCTATGGTCATTAAAGAAATAACTATAGCTTATTAACAATGAAGTAAAAGTAGCACTTCAATAAAATAGGTATGAAATGACAGTGGCAGAAAAAAATGCACTTTAATCCTAAAACCCCATATTAAATTATTTTATAGTCAACAAGGTTTTAAGGGAAGTGATTCTTATTTCTAAAATCTTTTAATACTTTCCCCACTTTCTTCCATTAATAAATATTTATTCCTGATTACTAAAACAGATAAGCACAAGTACTAAATCAGCTGGGATTTTTAGAAGTCTGACTCCCTCTCCATTTTCTCCAATGCTTTTTCTTTTTAAAATTTTTTGTGAATTGAGTGAAGGTTTACAGAGCAGATCATCAGTTTTATATTCAATAAATCATATCCTTTGCTTCATTACATGGTTGCAATCCCCTCCATGTACTAACGGTAAACAGCATTTACCTCCATTCATTTTAATTATTGCATTTGTCCCTGTGTCTCCTGCTACCTTCATCTTTATTCTGCTAGCCTCCTTCTTGTTGTATATTATCAGCCATCACCTACATTAACATTTTTCTACCCTCTTGTGGTTAAGTGCTGTTGAGTCGGTTCCAACCCATAGCGATGCTGTATAGGGTTTCCAAGGAGTAGCTAGTGAGCTTGAACTACCGACCTTGCAGTTCAAACAGCTTTGCAGTCTGGCCAATTAACCCACAGCACCACAGTAGGACTCCTTCTACTCTCTAGCCCATGAATAATTTTCCCTTTCCCAACACTCCCTCTTACAAATTGAAACCTTTCAAAAAAGTGAGGCAGCACTGGAGGCACTCACTCACCTATGCCAAGAAATTTTGAAGAAAACTATCTGGGCAACTGATACAAAGAGATCCGTGTTCGTGCCCATTCCATAAAGAGGTGACTCAACAAAATGCAGAAATCATTGGACAATATCCTTGATATCACATGTGAATAAAGTATTACTAAAGGTAATACAGAAATGGCTGCAAGCACACATTGACAGAGAACTTCCAGAGGTTCAAGCTGGATTCAGAAGAGGATGTAGAATGAGAGATATCATTGCTGATGTCCGATGGATCTTGGTTGAAAGCATAGAATACCAGAAAGATGTTTACCTGTGCTTTATTGACTACACAAAGGCCTTTGATTGTATGGATCATGACACGCCATGGACAACATTGAGAAGTATGAGTATTCCAGAACACTTAATTGTGCTCATGAGGAATCTGTACCTGGACCAAGAGGCAGTTGTTTAAACAGAACATGAGAACATTGAATGGTTTAAAATTAGGAAAGGTATGTGACAGAGTTGTCTTCTTTCACCATAATTGTTCAACCTGTATGATGAGCTAATAATCTGAGACGCTGGGTTCTATGAAGAAAAATGTGACATCAGCATGGGAGGAAGACTCATTAACAACCTGCAATATGCAGATGATACATCCTTGAGGATCAAAGACCACAGCTTTTGGTACGGATTTTATCTCAATGTAAGACAAACAAAATTCTTCACCACTGGACCAATAAACAACATTCTTATCAACAGAGAAAAGATTGAAGTTGTCAAAGACTTCATTTTTCTTGGATTAGCCATCAAAACTCATGGAAGCAGCAGTCAAGAAATGAAACGATGTATTGAATTAGGTAAATCTGCTGCACAAGACCTTTTTAAAGTGTTGAAGAGCAAAGATGTCAGCTTGAAGGCTAAGGTTTGCCTGATCCAAGCCATGATATTTTCAATAACCTCATATGTTATTGTACAGTGAATAAGTTGTACAGTGAAAGTCGTACAGTGAATAAGGAAGATGGTAGAAGAATTGATGCTTTTGAGTTATGGTGTTGGAGGAGAATATTGAAGGTGTCATGGGCTTCCCAAAGAACAAACATATCTGTGTTGGAAGAAGTACAGCCAGAGTGCTCCTTGGAGGCCATAATGGCCAGACTTTGTCTCTCATACTTTGGACATATTGTCAGGAGGGAAAAATCACTGGAGAAGGATATCACGTTTGGTCAGGTGAAGGGTCAGAGAAAAAGAGAAAGATCCCCAGTGAGATGGACTGGCAAAGTGGCAGCATCAATGGGCTCAAGCTTGGCAACAATTGTGAGGTTGGCACCAGACCAGGCAGTGTTTTGTTCTGTTGTACATAGGGTCACTATGAGGCGGCAGTGACTCGATGGCACCTAAAAACAACAACACTACCCCCACTCCGTAACCATCATAGATTGTTTCTTTTATCAACAAAATTTTTACAATTGGTCTCATACGATGCTTGTCATTTTGTGATTGACTAATTTCACTCAGCATACTGTCCTTCAGGTTCAACCATGATGTAAGGTATTTCACAGATTTATCCTCATTCTTCAACATTTAGTAGTGTTTCATTGTGCGTGTACCAGTTTTAGTCATTCCACCATTGAAGGGCATTTAGGCTGTCTCCAACTTTTTGATGTCTCATGTAGACAACATTTTGAAGGATCCTATTTTCTTATCCATTCTCCTCTTTATGTCTCTTGACTGATAGATTTAATTAATTTACATTCAGTGTAATTATCTAGAGGTATTAATTGATTGCTGTCATTTTTCTGTGTGTTTTTTGTATGCATGTGTGTGTATGGTGTTGCAGGATTCTTTGTTCCATATACTTGTCTATGCAGAGTTCATTTTGTCTGTGTGTTTTCTTTCCATTTTCATTTCTGTTGTGACAATGTTTACTAAATATTTCTGATTTTCATCTTTTTTTTAAAACTTTGATGTACAGGTGTATTAATTTTTTTTGAGGTAGCCCTGTAATTTATTAATTTTTTCTCTGCTTTAAACAGTCTGCTTTATCTTGAAATCTACCTGACTTCCTTGTCATTTGGAAGATCTGTATCTACACTGTTCCCTCTTTCTGCTTTGTAGTTGAATTCATTATACATTAATGTCTCTGTTCCGTATTTTCAGTCATGTAGGTTTGTTTTACTTTAAATATTTCTATACCTGGATTGAGTTCTGTGTGGTGTAGTATGTGTGGCAATTTCAGGTTTTTGTCTGCTGTTGGTTCTTAGTCCAAAGAACACTTTTTGATATTTTTTGTAAAGTTGGTCACATCATTAGAAATTCCTTTAATTTCTATTTATTGGGAAGTGTCCTAAGTCCACCATCATAATTGAAGGACAGTTTTGTTAGGTATGATTCTTGGTTGGCAAATTTTTCTTTCAGTTTTGTATATGTCATCCCATTGTCTTCTTGTCTGCATGGTTTCTGCTGAAAAATCATAACTTAGTCTTACTGGTTCTCCTTTGTAGGTAATTTTTCATTTTTCCAAAGCTGCTCTCAGGATTCTTTCCTTGTCTTTGATTTTGGAAAACTTGATCGTGGTATATCTTGGTGATTTTCCTTTGGGATCTATCCTATTTGGGATTCATTCAGCTTCTTGTATAATTACCTTCTTGTATTTCAGGATGTTAGGAAAATTTTCTTCCAACAACTCTTCGACAGTTTTTCTCTGTGCTAATCTCCTCATGTTCTGAAATTCTAATCACCTGTAAATTGTTCCTCTTCACAGTATCCCACATAATATTTATGCTTGCTTAGGAAGCTTTCATTCTTTATTATTATTATTATTATTATTATTATTATTATTATTATTGATTGTTCTTCTAACACACTACTATTGAAGATTTCTTATAAAGCTCACTAATTCAAGCTTCCATTACTTCACATCTACTCCTTTGCTCTTTTAATGTATTGTTCTTTTATGATATTGATGTGGTGCTGTGAACTAATGCGTCAGATTGCAAAGCCATTTGAACTGCAAGGTTGGCAGTTCAAGTTCACCAGCTGCTCCTCGGAAACCCTATACAGGGTTGCTATGGGTCGGAACTGGCTCGACGGCACTTAACAACAACAACAGTATTAATCTTCTGGATTTCTCATTGCAGGCTTTGATTGTTTCAGAGTTCGTACTTATTTTGTCTGTTTGTTTTGCAGTTTTTCCTGAATTCTTCTAAAGTTTTTATTGTGTTCTCCTTGCTTTGCTGCATCTTTCTATTGCTCCTTTGAAGGTACCCAACTAACATTCTTTTAATTCTTTTTCAGTTAGTTCCATTGTCTTTTCTTCTTCAGAAACTTTTTCTGACTCTGCATCTTGGTCATTTGTTTGAGCCATTCTTTCTTGTATCTTCATGTGAGCTTAAATTGTCTTTTGCCTCCAGGGCATTGTGGGATTATTTTATTTATAAAAACCATCAGAGTAGTTATTGGATCTGGAGGGGAAAAATCTCTTGTTGGGTCTTGCTAGTCAAGGAGCTCAGGTGGTTGTGGAAGGGATGTGACAACAGAGTTTCTGGCTGTAGATGGAGTTCCTATTGGCCTCAGTGTTACCTATGTTCAAGGTACTTAATCCAGTAATTTGGGGAGGTCCTTGATGGAGCTGGCTTCAGTGTCTGTTAGGACTGCAAAGAAGTGGAAGCAGGACAGCTTGTTATGTGCTGGTCTGGTAGAGCTTCAGGTTTTGTAGGTCAGGAATCAAACCCACTTAAAGGGGTTTCAGGCAACAAAATGGCTCTTCAATGTGGTGCAGCCTGCTCCTAACTCATACTGCTATGGCTCCAACCACATGACTCTGAACTCCCAGAAAGCAGGGTCTGCACTGGGATGATTAAGTGTGGGAGCTGGCCACAACTCTGGTCATCAGGGAAGCATGAGGAAAAAGAAGAAATCACACCTTTTCCATCACATATGTGAATCTGCTGTGCCAGGCCTCCATCTGATGCCAAAGTTGCTTACAAGATGGTGAAGACTTGTATGAATGACAATTCACCGGTCAGTCTCCTTCTCTTGCTGTCCCTGCTTGGCCTTTCCTCCCAACATGCTCTACATCCAACTTTCTAACCTTTCTTCTTAAAAAGGCCAGAATTTTCATTTGTGTCCATTTTATTTGCTATCTCATATCTTTGTTGTCCATGTAGTGTGTCTGCTGAATCTACCATCTTGCCAGAAGTCCCCTCCAATGCTTCTTTGAAAACAGATGGAGGCACGGCAATTCACCTCTGCAAGAAGGAGCATATGAGCTAAGATTTTTTTTTTTTAACACATGCTGAATTCTATCTGAAACCAGGACTCCACTTGTAATGGGAGCTGAACTCTGTTCTATCTTCCTGAGATGTAAAATCATGTCATACAAACTCTTCACCAAAGGAGAAGATATCACAAAAGGTGAACTGAAGAATGTTTATAAAAGGAAATGCTTACTTGACAAAAAACTGAAGATTTAGGGTCCAACTTTACTGCTGATATATCATTTTTTTCAGTTTTTTTAGGTTAATGGCAGAGAAACAATATCAAAATAGAACTTCAGATAATAGGGAGAAAATATTATTCATAAGTACTCTAAACTACAGAGCCACAAGTGAAAGTAAGTGGTTAACCATCGCAATATGCTTGCATAACCCAGTGTAATCTAACAGATGCCAATTTCATAAGCATTGCATCCAATGACTGAGGATTTATATTTTCTTGCCTGTGGTCAAGACCCTGAAAATGTACTTGCTCATCTTTTTGTTTCAGTATGGTCATAAGCACTGTATGCCCAATTGTTCCTTGACATATGTATTTAGATATAATTATGACACTAAATCAGTATCTACAGAACTGGGTTCAAAGTCAGGGGAAATGGTCTTGTAAATTTAAAATTATCCACAATTATACTTAAATAATTAAAATGTGGCATGTATGAAATATGAGTCTAGGAAAATTGGAAGTGTTCAAAAAGTTAAATGGAATTCATAGGATTCATAGCCTAGGCACTAGTGAGCTGAAATAGGCTAGTCTTGGCCATTCTGAATCATAAGGCTTACTGTGCCATTTTGACAAATTGAAGAGGAATGGTGTAGCATCCATCATCAAAAAGAGCATTTCCAGATCTATCTTGAAGTACAATGTTGTTTGTGATAGGAGAATATCCATAAATCTACAAGTAAGACCAATTCGTATACTAATATTCAAATTTATGAACCAATCACTAAAGCTGTTGTTGTTGTTGTTATGTGCCATGGATTTGGTTCTGACTCATAGTGACACTGTACAGGGTTTCCGAGGCTGTAAGTCTTTACAGGAGTGGAAAGCCTCATTTTTCTTCCATGGAACATCTGGTAGTTTCAAATTGATGACCATGAGATTAGCAGCCCGATTCATAACCGCTATGCTACCAGAGTTCCTTAAACACTAAAGCTAGTGATGATGAAATTGAAGAATTCTACTAACCTCTTCAGTATGAAAATGATCACACATGCAATCAAGATGTATTGCTCATTACTGCTGATTGGAATGTGAAATTTGAATCAAAGAGGATCAGTTGTTGGAAACTATGCCCATGGTGATAGAAATGATGCTGGAGATTGCATGATAGAATTTTAGAAGGTCAATGCCTAATTCATTGCAAATACCTTTTTCCAGCAACATTAAAGACAGTTCTACACATGGACCTGAACAGATGAAATACAGAGTGTAGTATAATGAATTGTTTAATGTGTCTCTTCTAGCCTTAGTTCTTGTAACTCCCAGCAAATGACTCTTTCTGGTGGATATGAGTAAGAGGAGTTGGGAATAGATACAGACAGGATGACATGATTCAGCTGTGGATGTTAACAGAATTAATTGTTATTGTGAAAATGTAATTTTACATGAGTTTAAAATCAGTTATCTCAGAAGCAGAAGAGGGGATCTCATTATTATCAAAGAAGAAGAGCCACACAATACACACTAGAACCTTAAAAAAAAAAAAAAAAAAAAAAAGATGGACGTTGGGCTAAGAAACCAACCACTCTTCTTACTGATACCAGGTATAAGAACAACATCAATATTTTGTAGATTTTTTTAAAGATAATGTTATTTTGTGTTTAAAGAGAATGTGTACACAGTATATTAGGTTGTCATTTAATAATTTCTACACAAATTATTTTTTCGACACAAATTATTGAAGTCCTGGTGTTGTGCTGTAGGATAAAACACTGGACTGCAAGGTCAGTCTGAACTGCAAGGTTGGTGGTTCAAATTCACCAGCAGCAACTTAGAAACCCCCACATAGGGTCGACATGAGTCAGAACCAATCTGGCAGTACTTACCACCACCACCATGACACAAATTATTCAGTGATATTGACTATTTTATCCACAAAATCAGTATTCTCATTCATTCCATTCTGGTTGCATCATTTTCAGTACACTAGTCTTTCTGCCTCTTTACCTTCTGTCTTTGCTTTAAAGTAATTGTTGACCTAAACATTCCATGATTAATGTTCTTAGACCTGGTATCAGTAAGAAGAGTTGTTGGTTTCTTAGCCCAACCACCATCTTTTTTTTTTTTTTTTAAGGTTCTATTGTGTGAGGAGCTCTGGTAGCGTAGTGGTTACGAATCGGGCTGCGAACCTTAAGGTCAGCGGTTCGAAACTACCAGC
>NW_006408602.1:11286362-11293006 GCF_000296735.1 Chrysochloris asiatica | reverse complement strand
ATGATATTAGCTAATTATTTCTGCACTCCACTGGGTCACCTCTCTTTGGAATGGGCACAAATATGGATCTTTTCCAATGAGATGGCCAGGTAGCTTTCTTCCAAATTTCTTAGCATAGATGAATGAATGCCTCCAGTGCTGCATAGTTTTGTTGAAATTTTTCAATTTGTATTCCACCAATTCCTGGAGCCTTATACTTTCCCTTTCAGTGCACCTTGGACTGCTTCCTTCAGTGAAATCAATTGTTGATCATATGTTACATCTTGAAATGGTTGAACATTAACCATTTCTTTTTGGTACAGTGACTCTACATATTCCTTCCATCTTCTTTTGATGCTTTCTTCATCAGTCACTATTTTACCCATATTGTTGTTGTTGTTGTTAAATGCTGTCGAGTCAGTTCGGACTCATAGTGACCCTGTATAGAGTTTCCAAGGAGCAGCTGGTGGGTTTGAACAGCCGACCTTGTGGTTCGCAGTCCAGTGCAAATCCTACAGTACCACACAAGGAGTCCATTTTACTCATAGAATCCTTCAATATTTCAAGTTAAGACTTGAACTTTTCTTTGGTTCTTTCAGCTTGAAAATGCTGTGTGTATTCTTTCCTTTTGGTTTTCTAACTCCAGGTCTTTGCACATTTTGTTATAATACTTGCATTTTACTTCTCCAGCTGTCCTTTGAAATTTTTGTTCAGCTCTTTTTTTTTCCCCCTTATTGCTTCCATTCTTTTAGCTTATCTATACTTAAAAACAAATATCAGAATCTCTTCTGACATCCATTTTTTACTTTTCCTTCTTTCTCATCTTCTTAATGAAGACACCTTTATGGTGTTTTTGATGTCATCCCACAACTCTTCTGGTCTTTGGTCATTAACATCTAATCCATCAAATCTGTTCTTGAAATGATCTCTAAATTCAGTTGGGGCAAGCTCAAAGTCATATTTTGATTTCATAGACTTAGTTTAATGTTTTAAACCTTGGTAGCGATGAAAATGATCATGTTTGGAAAAATAATCTGTGAAGGTGTTATTAATTAAATTACATGAAACTGTACTGGAATCGGCTTGCTTGTGCTTACTGTTTTACTCTGTAGTGAACAAGTTCACATTTTTTTTCACCACCTCCAGGATTCTACTTCTAGGTAAGTCCGGCATTTGTTGTATTGAAATACAATAAAAGTATTAGCTTTATTAAAGAGAAGTAGCACAGAGAAACAGAAGAGGAAGGGAGGCCATGTGGAGATGGATCTCTAAGTCAAGGAATGCCTAGAATTACCAGAAGATGGGAGAAATGAGAAAGAATCATCCTCCAGAGTATTCGAAGGGAGTAAGTACAGCCTGACCAACATGTGGATTTGGATTCCTGAACTCTGAGACTGTAAATTTGGTTGTTTATTACCACCCATTTAGTAGTACTTTGTTAAAGTTGCCCTAGGAAGTGATGGCACTTAATATGTATTGAATACTTCTTTAGAAAAATGTTTTGGTTGAATAACAGAAAAAAAAACAAAAGTGAGAAAAAGATTGCTACTTTATTTTATGCTGAAAACGAATAAATTTTGTAGTTTCCTGAGCTTTATCAAAACCCCAGAAATAACATCAAAAGTATCTTGAGTAGATCAATTTTCCAACTCATTGGTCTTAAGAAAGGTTTGGAAAAGATGTGAGAAGGTGTTTCTGACCATCTATAATCTCTTTCCCCAAAGGATATTTTACTCTTGGTTGATTATAGGTTTTACTACTAAATCTCTGGAGCCCACTAGAGGATTCAAGGTAAAATTCCAGTCATAGGAAATTTATTCATAAAATAAGCAAAAGTATAATAATGTGCTTTTAAGAAATTTTATGGGTTGGAATGTTAAATCCTGCATTATTTGTACATCTATGTTCTCATGTCATTCAAACCCATTTAAATATCAAGTCTGACTTTTTGTTCCTAGACCTAATTGTTAAGTACTATTTTGTCTCTTTTAAGTTATTTATCTGAAATATTGGTTTTGATCTTATACTTTTCTACTGCAATCCAAATTCCAGTTATTAGCATTAACTCTGTAAAATAATGTTAAAAAAAAAAAAAAGAGGAGATTCCTAGACCCTTTGCACCAGATATCTGTTCTTTTCAAATTGTCCTCAGATTTAAGACTTGGTTTAAGGATTTTTTAGTTAAATGAGTTATTTGATGGTTTTAAGGAAGTCATGCTATGTTAAGCTACTCAAATGACTCCAATTGACCTTATAAAAATGTAATTACTGCACTATATATGCATATCAAACATCCATTACCCCTGCACCTTTCAACATGGTTTAAAACTATAGTTCAATGAAGACCAGTGGTCAGTTGTGTTAAGTCCATGTTCTGTAATAAATTAGGGATTTTAGTCTCCTCCTCCTTAGTTACTTGTTTCATCATACTAGCATCTTTCCCTATGTACACATTTGCAGTTACCGAAAGAGCACTCTCTTGTGTATGAGATATCACTACATAAAAAAACCCTTTAAGATGAGTTAATGTAGTAAAGGTATATTATCTAACCAATATTTATAATTGCAAAAATGTGTTGACTACATTATGAAGAAGACATTTCCTGTATATATCGTATTCTTTTCAGTAATTGCCAAAAAATTAATTTGAGCTTTCACCTGAAATAAGTTATATGTTCTGTAATGTTCTGAAATAGTAATCACTCAACTATTCTTGAAGAAATTCACTTATTACAGAGGGAAACATTAGGACATTCCTATTTGTCTTAATAATCATCAGTATACTTAAGAGGTTTAAGTTTACTATTTTTTTTTTCAGAAACACATGACTCTCACTAAATAAAATTAACTTCTAAAACGTTGAAATACTCTTCATAGCTATAAAAGGCAATATGATAGAAAAAGATCATCTGGATTTTAGAGTGAGCAAGGTGTAAAGTTAAATATCAACTACACTTCTCTCTTACTGTAGGATATCTGGCAAAATATTTAACCTCTCAAATTTCATTTTCCTTATCTGTAAAATGTCATTGATACTGTAAATCCAAATTGTATTTGAACCCATGGTACAGTAATGGTAACTATGTTTGATAGCACTATCTCTTACATAATTGTATATATGAAACTGTTTTATGTTTGATAATTAATAACATTAACATATCATATTATGTTTGGAACCAACAACAAAATTAGATTTTGACATCAAAACTATTATGAACTTTTTCTTTAATAAATTATAAAGCTAAGATGTATGTATAACTTGAGAATAAGAACCCTGAACATTTCTAGCAAGATGACAGACATGCTACACAGACTCTCAAAAAAAAAGATACAGAAAATCAAATGAAACAGATGACAGTTCTGGAACCATAAGCTTCAGAGGAAGGAATAGAGAAGTGCATTAAATGCTTACTAGCAGAAGAGGCTGAATAGTCATGGTTTAAAAAAAAAAAAAAAAAGAGACATACAGTTGAACTGTGTCGTGAGCATGACAGATGTGGCATGACATCTTGTGAGTAGCTTTGGAGGGCAAAAAAGCTGCAATTCTTTCTTGTTCTCCACAATCCTCTAGTGACATGGCCATCCTTCACCTTCATCTAACCTCAGTGCAGCTCCTGCTTTCTGGGTAATTGAAGAGGTGCAGTCATGAGCCACGCAGTTTTGAGCTGCATCATAGTGAGTTGGGTGCTATGTGCACCACCCCTGGTTCCAGGATTCAGGTGTGCCCTACTGCAGACCTGCAGAGTCAGGGCTGGCTAGTCCTGAACTAGTGAGAACTTTGGTGGTCAGCCTTCCTGACCTCTGTTGCCCTCTGGACATGAAATACCCTGATCCAAGTTAGCTTTAGGGCCTGCATGAATGACTTCTGGATGGGGAACTGTGAACATAGACAATACCTAGGCCTATAAGATCTCCATCTAGGGCCTGGAGCAACACACTTCTACTGCGTGAGCTCCTTGGCTCTCAGGATCCCAGAAGAGTTTTATTTTGTTGGTCTGACCCTGCTCTTCTCTTTTCCTTTTATTGTTATGTTTGTTTATTATTTCTTTTCCTTTTTTCCTTTCCTTTCCCTTCTTTTTTATGTCCTCTTTGGTTTGTTTCCTTTTCTTTTGTTTCTCTTTTCTATCTCTTCTTCCTTTTTTGTTGTTGTTGTTGATTTTTCATTACTATTCTGATTTCTTTCTCTATTCTTTTCCCCATAATTGTGGTTAGAGATTTTTCTTTCTTTTTTGTTCTCTGATTTTTCTTTTCCATAGTTTAATATTCATGTCCCTCTTTTTCCTTTTTGGTTATTATATTCTATTTCCTAGATGCTGCTTATTCTTTTCCTCATTTCTCATTTTCTTTTTATGCTCTTGTTTGCTTGTTTGTTTTGCTTTTCTCTTGTGTGTGTATGTGTTTTCTTTTTGCCAGCCCATCAGAGTACATAAGCAGTACCCATCAGCCCAGACAAAACAATACTCTCTGTAGCCACACTCATGAAAACAATCAATATCAGTTTCTATTCCACCTGATTAACAATAGCAACAGCCAATATCAGCAAAACCCACCCTAAACAGAGCTGATTGAATGGTGAATAGAGACCTGTGCACACCCTACTATTTTCTAATAACACCTACTAGGAGGCAGTTGGTAGTGCCTGACAACACACCAACATGCACTCATCAAGTAAATACAGACACAACAGTACCACAATGACACAGAGGAAACTGACAATTTCAGTCTACACTAAGAAATAAGATAGAATAGATCAAACAAGTGGCCAAGATGCAAACTCAGAAAATGTTCCTGAGGCGGAAAAGGCATGGGAACCACCTAAAACAAACAAACAAACAAAAAAAAACTCCAAAGAATGATATGTAGGTAACTTCAATAAGTTGAAGGAAAAATCTAGGAAAGCAAGAACACAGAAGAAGCTTTGGAAAACTCAGGAGAACACTAGGAACAAATGGGTGAAATAAATGAAAGATGCAGGTAATGCAAAACCTGAAAATACAAATCTAGAAGATTAATATAAGATTTCAGAAATGGATAATACAATGGATGGGCAAAGGAGTAGATCCGAATCAATGGAAGCCTGGATTAGTGACCTTGAAGATAAATCGGAAACCCTATACAGGGTCGCTATGGGTCGGAACCGACTCAATGGCACATAACAACAACAACAACAATGAGTGTGTTAGGACTATCAGAAAAGTAAAAAGGGAAAAATCCCAAAGAAGCCTAAGATTTATGTGGGACACCATGAAAAAGAATAAGTTATGGGAACTTCAGAATAGGAAGACACAAAGAAAGGCACAGAAAAAAAAATGTGAAAGGGTTGCTGACAAATACTTTCTTAACATCATGAAAGATGAGAAAATAAACATTCAAGAAACTGAATTAATCTTAAACAGAATAGAATACTCCCCCCACAAAAAATCACCAAGCAATATAGTCAAACTTTCCAAAATCAAAGACAAAGAAAGATTCCTGAGAGCAACTCTAGAAAAATGGAAAGTGAAGTGATACTTATGGTTTTGTGTCTACCTCACTTGTCCGAGATTCTCAATGGTTTAGCAATTAAGATGTAGTTATTATTTCCATAATGAGATCTAATATGATCAATCATCCCATGATACAATAAGATTTGATCTGGTGTAATTATCCTCTGTATTGTAAACCCTCACTTCTATGAGGTTAATGAGACCAAATGCAATCTACAGAATTAGAGTGTAGTCAGTCTAATTTTGAGTCAATCTCTTTTGAGATATAAAAGAATAGAGACGTGAGCAGAGACACAGATTTACTACCACCAAAAAAGAAGAGAGGAGTGCATCCTTTGGACCTGAGTTTCCTGCATTGTGAAGCTTTTGTATACGAGGAAATATTAAAATTAAAACACATGGAGATCGCCAACAAATGTTGTCTTGGTAGATGTTGAAAGGACACAAGGACCTTTGTCCAGAGCTAGTGCTCTGAATTGGTACTTCAAGTCTTTCAAACAGTAAGAGAATCAATTTCTGTTTTTTAAAGCAATCCACTTGTGGTTTTTCCAATATAGCAGCACTATGTAACTAAGACAGTAACCTACAAAGGAGAACCAATAAAATTAAACTCTGTTTTCTCAGCAAAAACCATGTAGGCAAGACAGCAACCAAACACATATACAGAACTCTGAAAGAAAAAAAGTGCCAACCAAGAATCATATATGCAGCAAAACTCTATCTCAAATATGTTGGAAAAATTAGGACATTTTCATATTAACAGAAATCAAAGTAATTTGTAATAACCAGACAAATTTTACAAAAAAAATGCAAAATATATTTCTTTGGATTGAGAACCAAGAACAGTAGACAACAACCTGTGATTAGCATACACAAACTCAATCCAGATAGAGGAGTATGCAAACTAAAACCAACTTTCAAGACTGAAAATAGGAAACCAGAAATGTAAATTTAAAATGAAGAAAACTACAAAATAATAAGAGGGAATAATGTAGTTACAGAACTTCCGAATGGCAAGGAATTCAACTATATATATATAGAGAGAGAGAGAGAGAGAGCACAAACACATTCATTTACTAATCAAAGGGATGATCCTAATTAAACCAACACTTTGAAACAACTGCATGTAAATGTCTGTGTGAGAAATAATTGAACACAATAATGAAAAACAAAACAAAA
>NW_006408602.1:11283194-11285762 GCF_000296735.1 Chrysochloris asiatica | reverse complement strand
AGAAATTAATCAATTACAGGGTAATCTAAGAAAAAAATAATATACTTTCAAATAAAAACAAGAAAGTTTTAGTAAACACTGACACAACAACAATGATGAAAACTGCAAGAAAACACACACCAAAAATGAACTCAGCACAGAAGATTACATGGAAAAAGAAACCAGAAGCATCACAAAAAATCAGATAGCAAAATGTCAGCTTTCAATGAATACCTATCAATAATTACACTGAATATAAGTGGACTGAAGGCACCAGTCAAGAGACCGAGTGTAGTAGAGTGGGTACGAAAAGAGGCTCTTTCCATATGCTGTTTAGAAGAGCCACAATTTGCACACAAAGACATAAATAGACCTAAAACACAAGGATGGAAAAATAAATTAACCTAACAAAGATACGCAGGAGTGGCAATACTGGTTTCTGAAAAAATAGACTTTAAGGTAAAACCAGCGTAAGAGACAAAGAAGGGCATTTTATCAGGATAAAATGGTCGATGGAACAAGAGGACATAAGCATAATAAATATCTATGCTCTCCCCAAAATAGAAACAGAATACATAAATCAGACTTTAGTAGAATTGAACAGAAAATAGACAACTCTATAAAAAATAGTAGGAGATTTTAATACACCACTTTGGATGAAGGCAAACTAGAAAACAACCCAACGAAGACAGGAAAACTAAAAAGCACAGTCAACTAACATGCCCTCACATTTATACAGAGCACTCAACCAATAGCAACACAATATACATTATTTCCTAGTACCTATGGAATATTCTCTAGAACAGAGTACATGTTAGGCCACAAGGTAAGCCTCAATAAATGTAAAAGCATCTGAATAGTACAAAACGTCTTCTCAGATCAAATGCTGGAAATCAGAGGCAAGAAAGACATGCAATAAAAGAAAAAAAAATCCTATACAAGGAAACTGATTAATATCCTACTGAAAGCTTCTGCATAGAACAAATAAAAAATGAAGTTAAAAAAAAAGCAACTCCTTAACTCAAATGAGAACAAAACCACAACACTTCCAAATCTTTGAGACATTGCAAAAGCAGCACCTAAAAAGCAATTTATAGCAATAAACTCACACATCAAAAAAGAAGAAAGAACCAAAATCAACATCTCCAATAATTAGAAAAAGATCAACAAAGTGAGCCTTCTGTCACCAGAAGAAAAGAAAGAGTAAGGATTACAGCAGAAATAAAACAGAAAAAAAAACAAAAACCAAAGAATAAACACGGCAATACATTGTTTCTTTGAAAGGATTAATAGGATCAATAAATCACTGGCAAATCTAACAAAAGAAAAAAAGGAGAAGATACAAATATCATGAAAAAGAAATTATATGGATGACATCACAGAACAGCCAGCAGAAGTAAAATGGATAATAGAATATTTTGAAGAATTGTGCTCCAACAAATATGAAGATCTAGAAGAAATGGACAAATCCCTAGAAACACACAACCTGCCTAAACTAACACAGACTGGAGTAGAAAACGTAAACATACCTATAACAGAAGGAGAAATTAATCAAGTTATTTAAAAAACTCCCAATTAAAAAAAAAAGTTTGAGCCCAGATAGCTGTACTGGTAAATTCTATCACCCATTTAGAGAGGAGCTGACACCAATTATTTTTAAACTATTCTAGAACATAGGAAAGGTTATTAAACTCCCAAACTTATTTTATAATGTGAACATAGCCCTTATATAAAACTAGGAAAAAGACATCACTAAATAAGAAAATTAGGGAACATGATTCCTCATGAGTATACGTACAAAAATCCGTAGCAAAACTCTAACCTAACCAAAATAATTTGAGAATATATATATATAAAGAAATCATCATGACCCACTGGGATTCATGTAAGGTATGCTAAGAGGGTTCAATATTAGAAACAGAATCAATGTAATCAACCACCTAAATAAAACAAAGGAAAGAACCACAAGATTTTATTGATTGATGCAGCAAAGGTATATGACAAATCTCAATAGTGATTCCTGATAAAATACTCAATATAGTAAGAAAAGAATGGAAATTCTAATTACCATAATATGTAATACATACAAAAGCAACAGTCTGCATTACTCTTAATGAAGGGAAACTGACAGCATTCCTCTTGTCAATGGTAGCCACACAAGGATGCCTTTTATCACCATTCTTATTTAATATAGTGCTGACAGTGTTATTCAGAGTTATAAGGCAAGAAAAGGAAATTCTTTGTAGGACAAACATTGCATTGCAAACCACAAGGTCAGCGATTTGAGGCCACCAGCTGCTCCATGAGAGAAAGATGAGGCTCTCTGCTGCAGCAAAGATTTACAACCTCAGAAATCCTATATAGGGGTCACTAAAACTCAGGTCAATCTCAATTGCACTTAACAACAAAATATTGGCAAAAAAGTAAAACTCTATTTGCAGATGATATTATCCTTGTTGTTGTTGTTAGGTGACATTGAGTTGGTACCGACTTATAGCAACCCTATGTACAACAGAATAAAACATTGCCTGATCCTGGGCCAACCGCACAATTGTTTCCACAGTTGAGCGCATTGATTCTGCCACTTTG
>NW_006408602.1:11267898-11282809 GCF_000296735.1 Chrysochloris asiatica | reverse complement strand
ACTGCTGCTTCCATGAGTGTTGATAGTTCATCCAAGAAGAATGAAGTCCTTGACAACGTCATCTTTTCTCTGTTGATAAATGGTCCAGTGGTGAGGATTTTTGTTTTCTTTACATTGAGATGCAATCCATACTGAAGGCTGTGATCTTTGATCTTCATCAGTAAATATTTTAAGTCCTCTTCACTTTCAGCCAGCAAGGTTGTATCATCTGCATATTGCAGGTTGTTAATGAGTCGTCCACCAATCCTCATGCCACGTTTTTCTTCATATTATCCTATACATAGAAAATGCTAAAGATTTAGCAAGAAAATTATTGGAACTAATTGAAGGATTCATCAAAGTGTCAGGGTGCAAGATCAATATACAAAAGTCAGTCTGATTCTTTTGCATTACAAAGAGAATTCTGAAAAGGAAATCAGGAAAACAATACCATTTACAATAGCCACCCAAATGAAATAGTTAGGAATAAATCTAACTAGAGAAGCATAAGACAAAAAAATATAAAACAAAAACATAAAACAAAATACAAAGATAATTACAAAACACTGTTATAAGAAACCAAGAGACCTACAAAAATGGAAATAAATACTATGTTCACTGATAAGAAGGCTTAACATTGTGAAAATGTCAACACTACCCAAAGCAATTTATAGATATAATGGAATCCAAATTCCAACATCTTTATTTAAAGAGATAGAAATACTAATCACTAGCTTTATGGGACAGGAAAGGCACCCTAGATAAGCAAAATATTACTAAAGAGGAACTAAGTAGAAAGCTTCCTGATCTCAAAACCTACTGCAAAGCTACAGTTGTCAAAACAGTCTGGGATTGAAACAAGAAATGAGGCATAGATCAAGAACAGAATTGAGAACAGAGAAGTAAATCCATTCATATACAATCATTTGATCTTTGACATTGTGTCAAGACATAATAAATGGGGAATAGACTATTCAACAAATGGTGCAGGCAAAACTGTAAATCTGTTTGTAGAAGAATGAAATAAGATCTCATAATACATACAAGAATGAGTTCAACATGGGTTAAAGACCTAATGTAAATCTTAGAATTACAAAATCATTAGTGAAAACTCTGATACATTTCATAAATATATTGTTGTTGTTCTTAAGTGCTGTTGAGTTTGTTCTGACTCATAGTGACCCTGAATAGGGTTTCCAAGGAGCAGCTGATGAATTTGAACCACTGAAGATGCAGTTCAAATCGATATGTGGCACAGTGCTTATCCTACAGCACCACCCCAGGACTCCTTCGAAAATATACTATCAAGCATAACTAAGAACACATAATCAATAGAAGGCAAAATAAATGACTGGGACTTTCTAAAAATTATACACATTCTAGAGAAGGGTCCCTCCTGACAACATGACCAAAGTACAAGAGACAAAGTCTCACCATCTTTACTTCTAAAACCACTCTGAGTGTATGTTTTACAAGGTAGATTTGTTTGTTCTTTTTGGCAAACTATGATACTTTTGATATTTTTCACTGAAATCATCATGCAAATACACTGAATCTTCTAAGGTCTTCCTTATTCATTGTCCACATACATCTGAGGCAATTGAAAATATCATGGCTTGGGTCAGATACACCTTAGTCTTCAAATTTACATCATTGCTCCTTAAACACTTGAAGGAGGACTTTTGCAGATCTAATGCACTATATCTTCTGATTTTTTGACTGCTGCTTCTGTGAGCATTGCTTGTGGATCCAAACAAAGTGAAACTTTAGCAGCTTCAATCTTTTATATGTTTTGTTGTTGTTAAGTGCTACCTAGTCAGTTCTGACTCACAGTGACCTTGTATAGCAATTTTGAGGAGTAGCTGGTAGGCTTGAACTGCTGTCTTTGTGGTTATTCTGCAGCACCACATCATGACTCTTTTCTTTATCATTATGTTATTTCTTGGTCCAGTTGTGGGGATTTTTGCTGCAACTGCTCCTTGGAAACCCTATGCAGGGTAGCTCTGTGTTGGAACCAACTTGACTACACTTAACAATAGCAATACATATATGTGGAGATAAAGAGAGAGATCACCGAGTCATGAAAAAATAAAACAAGCTTCATGGAAGCTCTTCCTACCTTATGCATCTGTTACATAGGATTAAGATATCATCTCCAGTGCACTCTGGAGTAAAATAATTCATGTAGATTATTTTATCCTTTCATTGTTAACCTACAGAGGAAAGAGTTAGGAGATGGTATACAATATGTATGTTTTGATGCATCTAAGCATGAATGGGCGGTGGAAACAGGATGAATTCATGTAGATTGAATATTGGAATAGCATAATTGTGTGATGAGACCCAAAAGCAACCTTCTCATCAACTTTTCTTCTAGGAGCTATAATGACATGAATGTTCTTATTAGTACTTTATTTCTGTGAGCTTAGCATTTCTTATTTTCCATGACTTTTCTATTGCATTGAAAATATCTCAAACAACCCAATGTAAATGAACTGAACAGATACTATTATTTCTCAGGGGCCCTGGTAGCAGCATTGTGTGTTAGTTGCTGGACTGCTAATGGCAGGTTGGCAGTTTAAACACTGCAGTTGCTCCACAGCAGAAAGATGAAGGTGTCTACTTCTGTAAAGATTTACAGTCTTAGAATCACTGAAAACCATCGTAGTGAGTCGGAATGGGGTGAAAGATGTGGCTGTCTGCTTCTGTAAAGATTAATCCAAAACCAAATCCACTACCACCAGCTGATTTGACTCACAGTGACCCAGTATAGGGTTTCCAAATCTTTACTGGAGCAGTCTTATCTTTCTCCCATCAACCTTTTGGTTAGCAGCCCAATATCTCGTGCACAGTGCCAGAGTATGGCGCAGTTCTACTCTATCTTGTGGGATCAACATGAGATACATTGGCTTAAAGATACCTGGTACAGTTTAGTTGCTTTTATTGTTTTTGTTTTTTTCTTTCTAGAAGGCAACTGAAATGGGAAGACAAATACTTGACCTGAGCAGTGGTTTTCAAATTTGTCTATGCATCAGAATCGTCTCCCAGAAGTCCCGGTTTAATCAGTCTGAGGTTGTTGTTTTTAAGTGCTGTGCAGGATTTCAAGAAAGAGCTGGAAGCTTTTGGGTAGCAGAAAGACTGTCATTTTACTGTGCCTACATACAGGAAGAGGGTATACCACTTAGTGTTGTATAAGAAGGCTTCAAAAAGTCTGTGGGGAAAATGGAATTAAAAGGTGATAAGATTTTTACATGAAACTTCTGAAACCTTGATATATGTCTAATTTTGGAGGGTTAGAAGTTTATAAGATAATTTCTATTAATCTTATAACAACATTACCTTATTTGCTAAATTAGACTCTTGTATATTTTTCCTTCTTTAACCCATGCCCTTTTCCCCTGCTATCCCACTCCCTAGTTCAGTGGTTCTCAAATGTTGGTCCCAGGGCCAGCCACAACAGCATCTCCTGGGAACATATTAGAAATGACAATAGAGCCTTTCAAGCTTGAGGCTTAGAAGAGCCTCAAGTTATCTGGGGAACTTGTTTAAAATCACTGGTTCCCAGACCCTACTCTGAACTCAAGGTATAACACATCTGCAGTGTGACTCTTCTGGTGCTTCAGATACCTGGAGTGTAAGCATAGTATTCTGCACATCGGGGCATATAACATGTAGTGTCAGAGAAGTTCTGCATGGAAGGAGCAAGCATATATATGAACACAAGGACAAACTGTGATGTCTGCAGAGGGCTGAGGTAGAGTGTGAAATTAAGACACATATTATCTCTTCAGTAAATTGACTCAAAATAGATACTTGCATCTGTTGCCATTGATTCTAAGTCATAATGATTCTACAGAACAAAGAAGAACTGCCTTATTGGATTTCCAAGGCTATAATATTTTATGGAAGTAGACTCTTACATCTTTCTCCTGAGGACTAGCTGGTTCATTAGGTTAGCAGACCAACACTTAGAAATTGTGCTGAAAGGACTCCTCTCAAGGCAGATACTAATGATAAAAGCTAAAAACCATTGTAGTGCACTTGTCAAAACATCAGTACCCCTTAGAAAAGAGGGTTCTAGATTTATGGAGTATGTGAACACAGAAGAACCTCATCTGATCCTAACAGGACAGCAGTCACTCTGCTATGATATAGGCCCCTGTGGTGTTGTAGGTTAATGCAAGGTCTGTTTGAACCACAAAGTCGGAGTTTCAAGCTCACCAGTTGCTCCTTGGAAACCCTATACCAATTCGCTATGAGTTGGAATAGTCACAAAAGACATTTAACAGCAACAACAAGAAGAGGTCTTATGGAGTCCTGGTGTGGATATGCGGGTTAATGTGCTAGACTGCAAGGTCAGTTTGAACAGAAAGGTAGGCAATTCAAGTTCACCAGTCACTCCTCAGAAACCCTATACAGGATCGCTATGAGTCAGAACCAACTCAACAGCACATAACCACAACAACTTAACAAGGGGTCATATGCAAGAATGATTTTCAAGCACCATAAGTATTTTGAATGCCAATTCATAAGGGATTATAATTTTTGTCCTTTAAGGATAATAGGGGAAATCCAATAAGAGAGCAGACCTTTCAGCAGCACAATTACTAGATCTTGTTGAAATTTAACTATAAATTTTTTATTTTCCCAAATAATACTGTCCAGCTAGGATCACATGAGCATCTTCTGTGCTCACATACTCCATAAATCCAGAATGCCTTTTTCTAAGGGGTACTGGTGTTTTGACAAGTGCATTACAATCATTTCTTGCTTTTACAATCAGTATCTGTTTAGAAAGGAGTCCTTTCAATACATTTAATACAGCTTGTTTAAATTTAACTGTAATTTTTTATTTTCCTAAATATGCTATTTTGCTCTTATTCTTAATTAAGAAAGCATTCCTAAATATCATTTGTCTAATGTTATCACTTTATTCTTATGAATGGGAATGTAGTAATGAAGACAATTGTCTCTATCAAAGTAGCATATCATGAAATTCCCTGACTTTTTCCATTATTGTCCCAAATATGTATGTCATTAATGAAAATTACTTTTAAGGAAATAATAAAAAATCCCATCAATTATTTATTCACTTTTTTTTTTGCTGAGTACCTTTAGATTTTTGAGGGCATGAAAATCAGAAATACATTTTTATGAGTGTTGAAGGTTGATTTTTCAGCCCTATCATAAGTCTTCTCACTATAAATAGCACACATTAGATTGGAATGGAGGTCAAATCAATTCTTACATGCATGCATATTCTACTTTATCTACAGGAAAAAGTTATATATCTTTGCAAGTCAGTTTCTGTGTGCTTTCTATTGTAAGAAAATAAATCCTAAAGTTCAAAAATGATTTCTCCAAATTCCTTATAGATTCTTCGATGAATAAAACCAAAAGAACTTGATAGCTTTTAAGATATAGCCTATGATAGACCACATTTTTGCCCATTTCAATTTTCCCTTATGTTGTCACACTTTTACCTTACTTTGTTGCTTCTGTCTTCCCTGTTACTCCACACAGAAAACCTTGCTAGTCCTAATTACAGTCAGAGTTATAGTGAGCCGTAATGCGGTGGGTTAATGTGCTGAACTGAAAAGTCACTTTGAACCACAAGTCAGTTGTTCAAGCTCACCAGATGCTCCTCAGAAACCCTATATAGGGTCACTGTGGGTCAGAATTGACTCGACGACACTTAACAACAACAACATACTTAATGTGGCCCTCACTTACACAGACCTTCCTGAATCTTAGAAGTTGCTGAAAGTTTTACAGAGTTCTGGTGAGGATGCAGTCTCAAAGAATTTCTGTGCAAGCATTTGTGATAAATTTCTTAAAGAGATCTCAGAAAAGAGATTCATGAATTTCCAAACTTCCAATAACTTAGTGAAATTTTTTTCTCTGACTGTAAATATTCATTGTTGTATCTGTCTTTTTCCTTAAGTTTGTATTCTTCTTTTAAAATATGGTTATAAATAATATATTTAGGCCACTTTTTCATATTTAATTTTAACCTGTTTTGTCTTTTAATAAAACTATTTCTAGAATGCCCTTCCATCCTCCCATATGTAACCATTTCCATACCTTTATATGTAAGAGTACTATCTTTCTTTAAATTATAAGCTTAAGTGCTATAGTCTGCCAAAGTTTCAACTCTTCAATCAGTCAAAATCAAATTGAATTATTTCATCTCTCTTGTGTCATAAATCTCAGAATTCCTTAAATGGTACTTGTATAATCAAAAACATAACTGGTATATTTTATATTTCATCCTAAGATTCAGCTTAGTTCACCTGTCATCTACGCCATAAAGCCTTTTCTCTTCCTTCAATTTGATTAAGTGATTATCTTCTATAGTTTCCTCTATAATATCCTAAATATGCCTCTTTCATTGTGCTAGTATTTCTGAGAACGAATAAAGAAATGATGAATATCTGGAATCCATGGTTCAAAAGAGTAAAATAGGTTATGCTATGGAGGGTCTTGAAAGTAAGACTGAAGAAAGTGGACATACAAAAGTCTAATACTTTTTAAGAAATTTCATGTGAACAGTTTCACCTCAAGAAAAAACAAGTGAGCTAAACATAATAATAGCCTAATTACACTTTTAGAAATTATAGTAACAATTTGATTATATTGATGACTATCAGATGTTGAGTACTTTTCACAATAATCTACAATATGAAGGTAAGTCAAAAGTTACTGCTAGATCACTGAACTCATTATTTTAAAAATAATACATGAAGGATATACTGATTGACATATATTTTATCACACAAGTAGGACCAACCTCACAACCATAGCATTAATTCCTAATGAAAATTTTTTTGTTAGTGTGGCACCTACTTTTGTTTCATTGCTACAATTGTTCTTTTGATACTTTTGCTTCTTTGATATGCAACAGCCAATTACAGGTGGAGACTGAGAGATTCAGATGGTAAATTTGTAAGCTATCATATTATATATGTAAACTAAACACATATAATTTATGAAGTGTCGACATTATGTTAGAAATTTGGTAAAAAACACCTCATTTAATCTACCACTTGTCAGTCAGTCAGCCTGTCCTACAGTGGTGATCAGCATGTTGCTGTGCTTCTGGAAGCTATGCACTATCACCTGCGGTGGTCAGGTTTCAGCAGAGCTTCCAGACTAAGACAGACTAGGAAGAAGAAAAAAAATAAAAACATTTTAAAATGGTTGGTGAAATCCTTATCAATAGCAGCAAAACATTATATTGATGTACTGCCAGACTTGAGCCCCTCAGGTTGAAAGATACTCAAAATGCAAAGATACTCAAAATGGGGCAAAACTGCTTCCTCAAAGTAGGCTTGACCTTAAATATACTGATGTGGTCAAGTTTCTGTCTTAGCATGGTGGCTTGTGTGTTGCTGTGCTTCTGGAAGCTATGCCACTGGTATTTTAATTACTAGTAAGGAACACCCAGGGTGGAAAAGTTTTAGCTCACCTTCCAGACTCTTCCGGAGTAGGAAGAGGAGAGAGACTACTTCTGACTATTTAGTCACTGCAAACATTATGCAAAGCAGTGGAGCACTGTCAGATAGCACCAGAATATTAATATTGAAACATGATGAAGAACACCAGAATATTGTCAGTATAGTGGCAGAAGATGAGCCCACAGGTTGGAAGGCATTCCATATACCAATGGGGAAGAACAGCCTCCTCAAAGTAGTGTTGAATGGAGTAAAGCCTTTGGTATTTTCATTTGCTGATGGTGCACAACCCAAAATGAAGAAAAACAGCTATTATTGTTGTTGTTAAGTGCCGTTGAGGCAGTTCCGACCCATACCAACCCTGTATAGGGTTTCCAAGGAGCAACTGGTGACCTTAAACCACCGACCTTGCAGTTCAAACGGCTTTGCAGTCTGACACATTAACCTACAGCACCACAGTAGGACTCCAGAAGCAGCTATAAACATTCATTAATATTTGAAATATGGAATGTATTGAGTATGAACCTAGGAAAATTGGAAGCTGTCAAAAATGAAATGTAATGCATAAACATCAATATCCTAGGCATTAGTGAGTTGAAATGGATTGGAATTGGTCATTTTGAATCTGACAATCACATTATTTACTATGTCAGGAATGAAAAATTTCAAAGGAATGCTGTCACATTCATCATCAAAAAGAACATTTCAAGTTCTGTCTTGAAATACAGCACTGCCTATGATAGGATGATATCAAAACGCCAACATGGAAAACCAGTCAATACCACTATATTCACATTTACTTACCAATCACTAAAGCAAGTGAAGGGGAAATTGAAAAATGCAACCAAATTCTTCAGTCTGAAATTTATCAAACATGCAATCAAGATGTATTGATAACTACTGCCTGGAAACAAAGAGGAAGTATCAGTAGTTGGAAATACAGTCTTGGTGATAGAAATGATGCTGGAGATAGCATGATAGAATTTTAGAAGGTCAATGACTTGTTGGTTGCAAATACCTTTTTTAAACAACATAAAAAATCATGTGCTACCTCTTGAATGTTTATTATTCAACCATTTGAATTTGATTAAACATACAATCAAAATGCATTATAATTACTGATGATCAGAATATGAAAGTTAGAAACAAAGACAAAGGATCAGGAGCTGATCAGGGAGATATGACCTTGGTGATTAAAATGACTCCACAGATAGCATGATAGAATTTTGTAAGACCAACAACTCATTCATTGGAAATACTTTTTTTCAAAACACAAATGGTGACTGTTCATGAGAACCTGATGAATTCACCAGATGAATACACAGGAATGAAATTGACTACAACAATGGAAACAGACACTGGAGAAATTCAATATTATGAATCAGAACAAGCCCAGGAGTTGACTACACTACAGACTATTAACTTTCATGCAAGTTCTAGTTGAAACAGGAAAAAAATATTTAAAGTACAGAAAAGCCCAGTACAACTCTGAATATATCCCACCTAAATTTTGGAACTGTTTAAAGAATAAATCTGACTAGTTAGACACTAAATGACTAAATATCAGAAAAAATTGTGGGTTTAGAAATCAACAGGTCATAAAAAAGGTAGAGAGAAGGTAGAGAGCCAAATGGATGTCAGGAAAGTCTTTGAAACTTGTTCTTGAATGTAGGGTACATAAAACAGATGGGAAGAAATGATGAAGTAAAAAGGATAAAGAGATCATTTCAAAGGGAGAAGACAAAGTGAAGAATTATAATGAAATGTGCAGACACCAGGAGTTAGAAATCCAAAAGGGAAGAAAGTGTTTGGCATTTTTCATGCTCAAATAATTGAAATAAAAAGCAAGCCTTAAATTGCAATAATGAAGAATCCAATGGGCAAACTATTGAATGATACAGAAAGCATCTTAAGATGTTGTTTTTGTTAAGTGCCGTCGAGTCGATTCCGACCCATAGTGACCCTATATAGATATAACATATATAGCCACTGTGCCCCTAAAAATTGGTTGACATCCAGCCATTTTAAGGGATAGAATCAATAGTATTGAAGGAATGCTTCCAAGCTGCACTGAAGACACTGGCAAAAACAAGGTACCAGGAATGGACAGAATATCAATTTAGATAGTTCAACAAATGGATGAATTGTTATAAGTGCTTACTCAAGAAATTGGGAAGACAGCTACCTAGGCAACCGAACAATATTAGTGTGCACTCCAAAGCTGATCTTACAGAATGCAGAAATTACCCAAATATTATTAATATCATAGAAAGCAAATTTCAACTGAAGAACATTAAAAAATGGTTGCAGCATACATCAACAGAAATCCAAGCTGGATTTAAAAGGAAACCTGGAATGAGGGATATCATTGCTGATATCAGATGGATTTTGGCTCAAAACAGAGACTGCCTTAAAAAAAAAAAAAATACACCTATATTTTATTCACTATACAAAGCATTATACTGTGTGGTTCATAACAAATTTTGGATAATGATGTGAAGAATAGGAATTCCAGAACAGTTCATTTTTTTCATGTGGACCTGCACACAGATTAAGATGCAGTTGATTGGATAGTACAATAGGACGCTATGTAGTTTAAAATCAGAAAAGACGTGTATTCAGGTTGAATTCTTTCACCATACTTACTCAATCTGTATGCTGAGCAAATATTCTGAGAAGATGGACAATTTGAAGAAGAATGTGGCATCAAGATTGGAGGATGACTCATAACAACTTGCGATATGCATTTGACACAGCCTTGCTTGCTGAAAGTGAAAGGACCTGAAGTGTATACTGATGTGCTCGATTCCTATGAGATATCATAGGAATGATATCTCAATATAAAGAAAACACAAATTCTCACAACTGGACCAATACACAATAGCATAATAAGCAGAGCAAATATTGAAGTTGTAAAGAATTTTATTTTAGTTGGATCCACAATCAATGCCAATATAAATAGCACTCAAGAAATCAAATAAGATATTGTATTGGGCAACTTTGTTACAAAAAAACCTCTTTAAAGTGTCAGAAAGCAAATGTCACCTTGTAGACTCAGCTGTGCCTGACTAAAGCAACCTTATTTCCAATAGCTTCGTAAATATGTGAAAGGTGGATAATGAATACGGAAGACTGGAGAGGAATCAATACATTTGAATTATGGTGTTGGCAAAGAATATTGACTATACTATGGACTGCCAGAAGAACAAACAAATCTGTCTTGAAAGAAGTACAGCCAATATTTTCCTTGTAAGTGATGATGTCAAGCTTTGACTCACACATTTTAGAAACGTTATCAGGAGGGACCAGTCTCTGGAAAAGGACATCATGCTTGGTAAATCAGTATGTCAGCAAAAAAGAGAAAGACCATCAATGAGATCAATTGACCCAGTGGTTGTAACAATGGGCTCTAACCTAGAGATGGCGCAGGACCAGGCTGTGTTTGTTCTGTTGTACATAGAGTCAATATGAGCTGGAACCAGATCGATAGGACCTAACAACAATACTAGCAATCTCATTTAATTATCAGTATAACTTTTCTAGCTTATTAACAGCATCTTTCTTTTACACATGAGGAAACAAACTCACAGATGAAATAATTTGTCTACATCCACACAGCTAGTTAACATGGGAGCTTGATTGAATTGAGGCTCATCTGACCTTCAGTCCCTATTTCTGTTCCTAGATTGAGCTGAAACAATGGTTTAGCATTGCGTAGTGATAACCCATGCTCTGTTTATGAACTATTCAAAATGTCTATAATTCAAAAAGGTAGAGATTTCCTTTTATGCTGCCCTGAAGATAGCAATAACATAATATAAATAAACTAAATAACTTCAAATGAGATTAACATAAAAAAGTATTACAGAAATATTTATAAATCTCATACCTGTCTTGTAATTACAAATTTTATTATTAAAGACCAATACAGAGAAATGCACGAAAATTAAGAATGGTTGAATAGAGAATGGAGAGGAGACTATAAAATGACTTTGATTTATATTTCCTTTATGTTCTTTTAATTTAAATTCTATTGGAAAGTGATGTGTATATTTTAAATAAACTATGTTGTTAAGTGCAGTAGAGTCTGTTTGCATTCACAGTGATCCTATATAGGACTTCCAAGGCTGTAAATCATTTTGACAGCAGAAAGTCTCAACTTTCTCCCAAGGAGCAGTTGGTGGGTTCTAACTGCTAATGTTGTTGTTAGCAGTCAAGATGTGTAGTCCAGTGCTTGTCTTAGAGAGCCACCTCACTCCCTAAATATAGTGCTGAAAATTTAAAAATCAAATTAACCAACATCAACAAATTTCAAATAGCCATAATTGGCATAGCTATTATAAAGTTCTGTATAGAAAAATGAATATGAGCAGAAATGGGAATGGCAATTTGTGTCAGTTAGTGCATCAAAAAGGAAGTCAATGGCACAATAGAAATAGGATTAAAATTTAAAGACAGTTTATTTATAAAGGCATAGAGGAATGGAAAAGAATAAAACTGATTGTGCAGGATCCTGAAGCCTAGGAGCAGCAGAGACACCAACATAGCTCGGCTCAAATGGATGTGAAGATGGAGCAGTGTCCAGAACCCTGAAACAGAGAGTACAATGAGCACCGTGAGAGGAGCAGTGAACCCTTGTTGAACGAAATAGTCATCCCCAGGTGACTCCACAAGAAGGGATCAAGAGGAATTAATCATTTGATCATATTCTCTTCCCTCTCTTTCATCTCTTGATGTGATTCCCATTGGCCTAAGAGCTATAAGAATTCAGAGGGTCACATATACCTCGATATGATTTTTTACTAGCAGAGCATCCTGGGTGGAGATGTGTAGAGAATAGATGTAGGGAAGCAAACATAAAATACATGGTATCAAAATTATCTTAGAAATTATGTTATGCTATGACTATTAAAAGGATTTCTGGTGGTGCTATAGGATAAGCACTGAAGTATTAACCACTAGGTTGATGGTTCAAACCCACCAGTGACTCCACAGAAGAAAGATGAGGCTGTTTGCTCTCATAAAGATTTACAGTCTGAGAAACACTATGTATGGTTACTGTAAGTTGGAATCAACTACTTGGAAGTGAATTTTTGATGAAGATAAAAATCTATAGACTCAGTATGGATTGCACCTCAATGTAAAGAAATCAAAAACCCTTGTACTGGACCAATAAAAATGATGATAAAAGGAGAAAAAAATTAAAGTTTAAGTTGTCAAAGACTTCATTTTTCTTGAACCCGCAATGGAAGCAGCAGCCAACAATCAAACTCCACTAATGGAAGCAGAAGTCAAGAAATCAAATGATGGATTGATTGCATTAGGCAAATCTACTACAAAAGAACTTTTCAAAATGTTAAAGAGCAAAAGGTTCATTTTGAGGACTTTTGTGCTCTTGACACAAGTCATAGTATTTTCAATCTCTTCATAAGCATGTGAAAGTCAATGTATTTGAATTAGGGAGTTGGCAAAGAATATTGAAAATACCATGGACTACCAGAAGAACAAACGAATCTGTTTGGCATAAAGTACAGTCAGAATGTTCCTTAAAAGTGAGGGTGGCTAGAGTTCATCTCTTTCTTTGGGCATGTCAGGAAAGACTAGTTTCTGAAGAAGGACATCATGTTTGGTAAAGTGGAGGGTCAACAAAAAAGAGGAAGACCCTCAATGAGATGGATTGACACCGTGGTTATCACAACGGACTCAAACAGCAAGAATTGTGAGGATGGCACAGGACTAGGCAGTGGTTTTTTTCTGCTGTGCACTTATGATTTGCAACCAACTTGATGGCATCTAACAACAACAATTAAAAGTTTATGTTGTGCAATGAATATTTAGTATGGTCCTTCTTGCTATAGTCTTTGTAAATTCAAAATAATAACTGGGTAGGATTATGCAAATATGAGGTTCTTGTGGCCCACCAAGGTAAATGACACCCTCATGGTGGTGGGACCTTGAAAATAAGGTATACGAAACCCAAATGAAGGGACCGGTTAATTTTTGACATACTGCTAGGTTTAAAATGAGACATCCTAGAGGTAGAAAGGAGGATCTCACTACCATCAAGAAAGAGAATTCAGGATTGGAGTCCATCATTGGACCTGCGATCCTTGACTGAACCTTCTCGATGTAGGAAGCAGACAGCTGCAACACTGAGACAACAAGAGAAGGTAAGAAGTGAACCAAAAGCATGAGACAGAGAGGTAGACTTCCTAGCCCAAACAGCAAGCAAACAGTGCCTTTAAGGAGGAAGTTTAGTGCAGGAATGGGGTACCTCTGAGACTTAGTAGAGCTAGACTTGCTGACCCTAGGATCGAGAAAGCTGAGTACTTTTGGACAAGAAGCTTGCTGGCAGAGTGAAGTACCTCTGAACACTTGGTTCCAGAATTTAAAGAGCTTTGTAGCACTTACTCTAGCAGGATGGAGGCAGACTGAGTAGCCAGGGTCTAGGTCTGGAAAGGAGCATGCTATGTCTATGGGAATGGTTAAGAGGAAGCTGTCCTGAAGAACTACATGCTGAGCATTTCTGGATCTGATTTGTAACCTCTTACTTCCCTCCCTATGACTTTTGTGTAGCCATTGCAATGGATTATCAAACATAGGAGAGAAGTAGAGTGTTGTGGGAGTGATGGCCAGTGTCAGAATTGGTAGAAAGTTTGGAGGTTAGAAGTATGTTTGACCTTCACTTCATAGGACTCAAGCCTTAGGTAGTTAATGCAAATAATGAATCTATATCCTTCCCCTAAATTTATACGAGGTCAGAGACTACCCCCACACCAATTTTTTAATTTATTTAAACTTTTCAAAGGCAAGCAAATGGAAAAACTAAATGCAGATAAGTTAAGTGCCATTGAGTCAATTCCGATTCACAGCAACCCTGTTATAGGGTTTCCAAGGAGCAGTTGGTAAGCTCAGACCGCTGACCCTGAGGTACAAGCCAAACTTGCAGTTCATCATATTATCCCACCATACCACACCATAAAAAGATAAATGATGTTTAATTTCAAGTATTATTTCTTAAAACATACCTCTAATTTAAGAAAGCAGATTATGAAAATATTTTTGTCATTACACACTATCATTAAAATTCGCACAGTATGCATTGTTTCACTTTCTTCAAGGGTAAGATTGGTAGGTTCATCTTACTTTCAAGCCCTCTATCTGACCCCTCAAATTTTATTACTACTAATATTATTTCCAATGATGTCAATTGTTGTTGTTGTTACGTACCATTGAGTCGGTACCGACTCATAGCAACCCTATGCACAGTAGAATGAATTGCTGCCTGATCCTGGGCCAACCTCACTATTGTTGCCACGTTTGAGTCCATTGATGCTGCTACTTGGCCAATCCATCCTGTTGGGGGTCTTCCACTTTTTCTCTGACCTTCCTCCTTACCAAACATGATATCCTTCTCCAGCAACTGGTCCCTCCTGACAATATGTCTGAAGTATGAGAGACGAAGTTTGGCCATCCTG
>NW_006408602.1:11249727-11266109 GCF_000296735.1 Chrysochloris asiatica | reverse complement strand
CTGGCCTTGTTTTCACTGATAATACGGAGCTTTTCCATCATCTCTTTCTGCAGATGTAGTCAATTTGATTTCTGCTTATTCCATCTGGAAATGTCAATAATGTCAGTGGTTATAGTATATATTTTTCTGTTGTTCTGTTACTGTAACTCCAAAGTTATTTGGTCTTACTTTTTCTATGTATTTATTTTAAGATTATTATAATTTTTATTACCTTTTTTCCTTCTTCCCGAACACCATTTACAGATCTCCTTTGTCTGTATTCTATATTTTTTGTTTTTGAAATATAATTCTATATATACAGTATTTTTTGGAGTCCTGGTGTGGCACTGTATGATAAGCACTGGACAAAGTGCAAGGCCGGCTATTCAAATTCACCATCTGCTCTTTGGAAATCCTACACAGGGTTACTATGATTCAGAACCTGCTTAAAAACAGTAACAATAACAGTGTTTAAAAAATTTTTGTGTGTTATTTCTACCAGAACATTAACAATATCTTTGGCATTGTTTAAAGTTTTATACAAGTCAAACCTGAGACAAAGATTAGAAAGAAAGCACTTTATTTGGGATGCACTTCAAGGAAGTTGGAAAGTGAGATGAGAAAGCAATTAGACAATAAAGGCAAGGCTGTGTTCATTACCTTGGGTTCAATCCCTATGAAAGGATGCAGGGAACATGTTACAGAATTGTCAGACTGAGGAATGAATAACATAGGTTCCTAATTCTCATCATTTCTTGGCTGAAGTTCATTCCTGAGGTATAAAATATCAGTGCTTTTAGTGTACCCTGTAGCCAGTATAGAGTTCTGGTGTGGCACTGTGGGTTAATGTGCTGGACTACAAAGTCGGTTTGAACAACAAGGTAGGCTATTCAAACTCGCCAGCTGCTTCTCAGAAACCCTATACAGAGTCACTAGGGGTCAGAACCAACTCAATGGCACTTAACAGCAACAACAGCAACACAGCCAGTATGGAGTGCGGTTGGTCCAAATGATAATCAATGGACTGCAAACCATAACATCCTCAGTTCCAGCTGACAGCCACTCTGCGGGAGAAAGATGAGGCTTTCTGCTTCCTCAAAGATTTCAAAAGCCTCAGAAACCCTAAGCAGGGTTGCTATGAGTCAGAATGGACTCAAAGCCACTTAACAACAACATAGAAGTGAGAATATGCTCCTTAGAAGTGAGAATAGAGAGAATTCATTTCAGGTAATTTGTACATGTCATCAGGAGAAGTCACTCCCTGGAGGCGGACATCATTCTTGGTATTGTCGTTATTAAGTGCCAATGAGTAGGTTCCATCTTATAAGGACCCTGTATAGGTTTTCCAAGAAGTGGCTGGTCAACTTGAACCACAGACCTTGTGGTCTAAATCAACCTTATGGTGAGGTGCTTATCCTATAGTGCCACATCATGACTCCTGTTAAAGTAAAGGATTAACCAAAAAGAAGAAAACCCTCAAGGAGGTGGGTTGACAGCGGCTGCAGCAATGGGCTCAGACATTACAATTGTGAGGATGGAGTGTAGATTTTCAGGACTGGGACATATTTCTTTCTGTTGAAAACAGGGTCACTATGAGTTGGAACCAACTTGTTGGCACTTATAACAACAAAAACACATAAGACACAAAATTTTCCTGCATGATGGATGATTTTAGACAGAGAAATACAAGAAGCTATCGACTTGTCTGCAGTCCCCAGGATAACTTGAGAAGATATGGGCATGATCTTTATTGACTCTATTACAACCATTGTCTTTATTTCTGTATATTACATTTTTTCTGTAATTTTTCTATTGCTAGTAACATGCTTTTCAATAAGTCTTATTTCTTTATTCTCCTCTATTTCTTTCCTGAGTTTACCAATTAAAATTTTTTTCCTTCATATAAAATTTTTCTTTCTCTTTCTTTGGTCTTCTCCTCTCATTCCATCTTCTACTGCTGCTTCTCTTTTCTCCTTCTCTGCCTCGGCCAGCATCCATAAACCAAAAACAAACCAATCTGTTAACAAGCAGCCTGATTCAGCTATACTGCCACCACAATGTCCACTGCTTTGTACATTGCCATGTCATGCCCTAGATCTCTACTCCATTGGCTCTTGGGAGAACTTAGAGGCCACTGGAAGCCTGCCTGTTCCTTGCAACCTTCTTTGCTCACTACAAACATTACCATATTTTACAGTGAATTTATGTTAACGGTATTTGTGTGGATGTGGTGTTTGTATGATTTCACTAGAGTGATATAAAGTAGCACAAAATGTACTACATTTTACAGTTTGATTTCACAATTTGTCTAGAGCTATAGATGGTTTTTTGTTTCATTGAGAGAAAGTCTCTCTCTCTTTTCCGTTGACAGTAGGTCTCATGATAATGGAAGACTAAAAGCATTTTTCACTTAATTATCTTTAACCATAAATTGTTAGAAAGATTAGAGAGAGTCCTTTGTTATTTGGGGGGCTTTAGGAATTCAATAATTTTAAAGATCATATATGGACAGAGAAGAAAAATCATTATACTTAGATAAAAGGATCAAACCAGTTGCCTGAGATTATGACTCATGACAACCCCTTATGCGTCAGAGTAGAACTGAGCTCCTTGGGGTTTTCAATGGCTAAGTTTTTGTAAGAACACCACCAGGCCTTTCTTCTAAGATTATCCTGTGAAATAATGCCATTAACCACTGGTGGTTATGTGCTGTGGAGTCGGTTCTGACTCACAATGACCCTGTACAGGGTTTCCGAGGCTGTAAATCTTTACAGGAGCAGAAAGCCTCATCTTTCTCCCATGGAATAGCTGGTAGTTTCGAACTGCTGACCTTAAGGTTAACAGCCCAATTCGTAGCCACTATGCTACCAGAGCTCCTTAACCACTGGAGGGGGCGGGGGGAAATATTGCCAGTTTTCTGTTAAGATATGAAAACAGATTATTTTAATTACCATTTGTCTTGCTCTTGTTAACTTTCTCTAGAATGGGAGAGCTAATAAATAACTATAATAATTTTTGGGAAAGGTAACGGAAAAAAAGAAGAACTAGCATTCTCTATGAACTAAAATTTTCTTCTAATAAAAACTTGTGGGAATTTCTTCAACCACTAGTTTACTCTGCTTTGTTCACTACTTGATTGATAAACTGGACCAGCTTTCTTTTCTCTAAGGGTCATGTCCAATGAGTCCAAAAGGGTTATTTCAATGATATAATCGCTCCCTGATTCAAACACTTCCCCTGTGTCAGTTTGTGAGCTTTATATATAGATTTTATGTTCAAAATATAAAAAGGCACTAAAAGATGTTTTTTATGGTATGGGCATGAGGGAAACACAAATAGCAGCTTTATAATATAATCCTTGCTAGTTTAAGGATTTTACCTGTTCCTCACAAATGTTTATTATTGATTTAATTCTTTTTTGTAATTAAGAAGAAAGAAATTAAAAGTGTTAATAATATAGCAACACTTTAAGATAGACAGAACAATTTAAAGAGTTTTGTACGATCAATTGTATCTACAATAAAAACAGAAGCGCTGTTGATTTTCTGTTGACTCACCAAGCTCTGTCAGTGTATAGAGTGGATCTGGATCTGTTTACACCTTGGCAGATGGCTCCTCAGGCAGTGAAAATCAGGGAAACACTTACAGGTATAAATGAATTTTCAAAGCATTAAAACATTTTTTTTTTAAAGAAAGAACTTCATCAGACCAGAGTTGTATGTTTTCTTCTAATGAAAACTTTACTCATGCCAATAAATATCTAGAAAAGTTCTGGTTAGAATCAGAGCTTGAAATTTAGCTAACATTAACATTTCTATCTAATTTTAAGGCATCAATCCATATAAATAGAAAACTAGGTTTTTGACAGCTATTTCACCTATTAGACAGGCAGTATGTCATCTAGTCAGTTCTGACTCATAGTGCCCTGGGTAGGGTTTCTGAGACAGTAAATCTTTGTGGGAGCAGAAAAGTCTACTATTCTTCCTCCTGCCGAGTAACTGGTAGATTGTAATTGTTGACCTGTGGTTAGCAGCCGTTTGTAATCCACTACGCTGACAGGGGCTCTGGTAGCGTAGTGGTTACAAATCGGGCTGCAAATCTTAAGGTCAGCGGTTCGAAACTACCAGCCGCTCCGCGGGAGAAAGATGAGGCTTTCTACTCCCGTAAAGATTTACACCCTCGGAAACCCTGTACAGGGTCGCTATGGGTCGGAATCGACTCGAAGGCACTTAACAACAACAACAACAATGCTGATAGGGCTCTATTAGATAAGAGATATGAATTCTTATTCCCTATAGCAATATCCTGGAGTCCTGGTGTGGTGCTATAGACTAAGCACTAGACTGCAAGGTCAGTTTGAACCTCCAGGTCGGCAGTTAGAACTCACCAGCCTATACAGGGTTATTGTGAGTCAGAACCGACTTGAAGGCACTTAAAAACCACAACAGAAACATAACAATAGACTTAGAAGCCAGGATGGCAAGACTGCATCTATCATACTTCAAACATGTTATAAGGAGGGACCAGTCCCTGGAGAAGGACATCATGCTTGGTAAAATGGAGGGTCAGCAGAAAAAGAAGAAGACATGGGCTGACAAGAGTGGTAGCAGCAGTAATGGGCTCAAGTATGACAATTGTGAGGCTAGTGCAGGACCAGGCAGTGTTTCATTCTGTTGCTATGAGTTGGAACAGACTCAATGGCACCTAACAACATAGCAATATCCCTCTCATCAACACAAAAAAATACAAGGAGACTTGGTGAGGCACCAGTTAAGTGCTTGGCTGCTAACTCACTAACCCATCCAATTGCTCAGCAAGGAAAGACGACAATAAATCCCAAACAGACAGCAACCTAGAAATGCCTGTTGGGCAGGTCTAATCACAGCAGTTCACTGGGAGCTGAAGTTGACTCTACAAGAACAATATGTTGTTGTTGTTGTTATGTGCCGTGGAGTCGGTTCCGACTCATAGCGACCCTGTACAGGGTTTCCGAAGCTGTAAATCTTTACGGGAGCAGAAAGCCTCATCTTTTTCCCGCGAAAGATCTGGTAGTTTCGAACTGCTTACTTTGCGGTTCGCAGCCCGATTCATAACCACTACGTTATAGACTAAACCAAACCCTTGCTATCTAGTCGATTCTGACACATAGTGACCTTACATAAGTTTCCAAGACTATTAAACATTATGGGAACAAACAACTTCATTTTTCTCCCATGGAATGTTTGGTGAGTTTGAACCACCAGCCTTGCAGTTAACAGTCCAACACCTAATCCAAACAAGAGATGATGGAGCAAAATATTTTTAATGTTGTTCACAGGTTAGTTTGCAGGTACAGCTGAATTTTCTTTGAGTAGGATCCAGAACTCTCCTTTCTCTTTTCCTCATTCATTTTTTTTTTTTTTAAATCCTGCCCCACATAGTTTCTCTCTATTCATGTTGGAAAGTCCCTTTTGTCTAGATCTTCACATTTTTCGGAGTAATGCACTCACAAGATAAGTCTCTATTACTAGCAGTGAGCCTATACCTTAATGTAACTTTAAAGAATCTCTTCCTTACATTTTGGGCTGAGAGTCTAGAGGAATAAAGAGAATAAACATATAGTGTTCTATTGGTTGGAATGGAAATTTACAGAGAACTTCAACTGGCTTTATACATTTTGAATTTCCATTCCCATAACATTTTATATGTATCTATGATACAGTGAATTATGTCCATAGTCTCTGAAGTCCTGGTGTGGAGCTGTGGGTTAATGCGCCAGACTGCAAAGCCATTTGAACTGCAAGGTTGGCGGTTCAAGCTCACCAGCTGCTCCTTGGAAACCCTATACAAGGTGCTATGGGTCAGGAATGACTCAATGTCTTTGGAGTCCTGGTATGGTGCTGTGGGATAAAGCACTAGACCACAGTTAGAACTGACTCAGCAGCACTTAACAATGACAGCAACAACTATAGTCTATGTAACTCCCACCAAATGACTGGATGGGGCCATGCAAATGGAGTGTGTGGGACTTGGTTGTTAACTGCTATCAAGTAGATTTCAACTCATAGAGCTATAGGGTTTCTGAAGAGCAGCTGATGGGTTTGACCCACTGACCTTGTGGTTCACAATCCAGTGCTGATCCTACAGCACCACACTAGGATTTTAAGGATTGTTTAATTTTGCCAGCCTGCTTGGTTCCAGATGAGTCATCTCAGAACCCCAAATCTCTAAGAAAGAACCATGAGTGGGCGCAAGATCTCTGCATGGAAACGCAGTGGCAGCAGAGGCAGAAGCCCATAGAGACAGAGCAGCAAGCTTCCTGAGTACAGCTGACTGCCTTTGGGAAGGAGGCTGACTTACAGAATAGGCCCTTTGGGCATTTATCTGAAGTGCTAAATGAGTTTGTAACATTTGCCTAACAGGAAAGAGGTCAAGGACCTGCAGGTTTGAGAGGCAGAGGACAAGAGCCAGGGATGGCTGTGGTACTGCTAAGTCGAAGCACTCCAGCCATGACAACTCTGTTTCTGATGCTGAATCAGACCCTATTAACTTGCTTACTAAACCCCACAATGGTGGCTATTGTCTGTGACTTCTGTGTGGCCACAGATTCTTGAACTCAGCACAGAAGCAGACTATGATGAGAGGATGGTGGGGGTCAGAATACGGTAAAGAAGATTGTAAGGTGAAGGCATGACTGATCTCCACCTCATAGGAATCCGTCTTGTCTTGGTGATTCTCCTCTTTTCTCTTGTAAAGTTGGGGAAGCTCTGACATAGCCCCTACACCATTTTTTTTTTGCAGTTTTGCTTAGCGAAAACAAAGGCTAGGAAACAGGAGCTAAAAGCCAAATGACCTGAAGGCAGCACGATTTTGAGTTCCTCTTTGGTGATTCAGAACAGATCTTAATTTTATGGGATGTTAAAAATGTTCATAGCTAATACATCAATCTCTTTAGTTTTATTTTATTTGTTCTGTTATTTTTATGAGCTTCACTCTTTATTGTGTACAGCCTCAGCCTGACCTCCAACCCCAGGACACTGGGGATCTCTTCTTGTCTATGCTTTAACCCCTCCTCCTGCCCAATAAATAAAAGGGGGGGGGTGTAGACATACAGATCTAAGGAGTGGTGGGAGGGATGATGTCCAGGGCCCAGAACTGTGTCTGCAGTGAGGCTAATTGGGGGAGAATAAATAGAGCATCGATCCCATAATGGGGTGAAGAAGACCTCATGCTGGCACGAGGTAGTGAAAGGCACAGGGAGGAGGCCAGAAGCTGGTCCAGGAACCAGCCTGCAGCTTGCTGGCATTCCCACTTGGCAGGCAAGACAGATCCCTGATGACAACTTCCTGGTCCCACCAAGAGGACCTGAGAGCTCTGTTGCCAAGACCACCATCTCTTCTCCTCCTCTCTCCCCAGTGGAACCAGCCATCATGTGTCAGGCAGGGCATTCTCAGGCATGTGTCAGGCCAGGGGTGGGTATGTGTCTCTGGGCCCCTGGGCAAGTGGAGGGAAGTAGTGCCTACTGGCTCTAGGCTCCTGGCTCCTCCTCAGTGGAGATCTCTAGCTCTGACTTCTAGCTGCGGCCTCCTGGGGTGTTAGCTGGTAGAACTGGCCTCCTAGGCCCCCTGGGTCCTTTGTAACTGGTGTAGCCATAGCTCTTCTAGGCCTTGCCACAGCTCCTGGAGTTCTAGGGCCTCTTGCTCTTCCTGCTGCTTTTCTAGCTTATATGGGGCTTTGAGCTCATCATAGAGTTCTACGTTCATCTCCAGGAAAGCCTTAAGCGCATTGTAGATCAGAGAGGCAATCATTTGATTCCAGTACTCCTTGGAGACCAGGTAGAGGGTCCCTAACACAGCAGGCAGCACAGTGTAGCAGTTGTCCTCAATGAGGCTCAGGATATACTCATTGTTCCAGACGTACAGGACTCACTCTGCAACCTGGAAATGGAAACTGAAGAAGCAGTGAGCCACCTGTTTGAAGCGAAGCTCCTGGATTTTCATGGATTGGAAGGGTTCAATGATGTCAACAGTCTCTTCCATCTCCCCCAGAAACATCACCTCATTCCGAGTTTTGGGTCAATACTTGAGCAGCCCTGGGATCATGTCTCTGACAGGGTGATATCCTTCTCTATGAACTGAACCATAGAGTACACTTGCTGGGCCTGAAAGACAGATAGTGACTTAGAGTGCCGGGGGATCAGGACCCAGGTCAGGAACTGTTTGTGCTCCGTCTTCAGGGGCAACTCTGAAGCCATTGATGATGAGTCCCAAGATCTCCAGCCACATAGTTGAAATGCTCAAGCTCAAAGATGTGATTATACTATTTGTGGATGTGGCACTCAGTCAGTCCCAGGACCTTGCCACGGACCTGTGCAGGGTGGTCTTGAGGTACTCGTGTTCCCGGGGATCCTCGCTATCAAACATCTCCAAGAGCATCAGGACAAATTTAGATCCACATATCTCTGGGCCACAAAAGGCAGGAAGTCTGGGCACATCATTGTCTTTTAAAAAAATAAATAAATAACTTCTATTGACTTCTTTAAATAGGTATTGCATTTATAGAATTTAAGATTCTAAAGGTACAAAGTGATATGAAGTGGAAATTACACCTTTCATCCAGTTTCCATCCCTGGCGGACATCAGTATTACCAGTTTCTACACAGAACTTTGAAAGCTAGAAGACATGCCTTTTGAAGGTCTAGAATGCATGTCTCTAATAATAATGCGTATTAACTTTAAAATAAGTATTCTGCTTTTCACTTCAGAAAAGTAGCATTTCTTGAATTAAGGTGATGTTCTGTTGAAGCATCCAGGAAGATGTATCAAAATAACATCCAATATATTGTATCCATTCTACTGGCCCCGCCCTCCTGCACACCTTTTATTTACTCTCTTAACAGAGGAATTGTGTTATAAAAGGAAGAGGCTGAGATTTGGAACACATCTAAACCCTATACTGTTACTATGAAGAAAGAATAATCATAGTATCATTTTGTCTCAGTGTTTCCATTTGTGACAGAGAAATCATATATGGCTACTGCTACTTTATAAGCAATAACAGAAGTGACAGCTAGGAAAAGCTTTTCAATTAGAGGAAAAAAAAGAGTTATATAAACACCTAGTAGTATGTAATCTAAGTATGCTGGTGGCACTGTAGGCTAAGCACTGGACTGCTAACCACAAGGTTGGCATGTCAAACCCACTAGTGACTTCATGGGATAAAGATGAGGCTTCTGCTCCCTTGTACAGATGGACAGCCGTTGGTGGCCAGGAGGCAGGCTTGCAGAATGCACCCTTTGGTTGTTTAAATAATTATATATTCCCGAGTGTTTTTCTATACATCAAAAACAAAACAAAACAAAATAGAGGGAATGATGATGCATGGAGGGGATTGTAATCATTGCATTGAAACGAAATACGATAGGATGAGTGTAAAACCAATATTCTCCCATTTAAGCTATCACTCAATTCACAATAAAAACGTAAAAAAAATGTACAGCCATGGAAATACTATTTTGAGTTGAAATGAGTCAGAAGCAACTGATTGGTACCTATGAAATCATATCTGAAAACAGAAAAGAAATGAAAGTAGAAAAGAGCAGAAATCATGATGAAACTCTTGGCTAACATCCATATATCTCAGCACCTATATTTTAGAAAGAAGGAACACTGTTCTCTTAAAAGATGTACAAAGACCATGTAACTAATGTCAGACATGTATACACAATCAGAAAAGAATCGTCTCAGGAACGCAAATTTTCTGAGATTTTTTTTTTTTTTTTCTTCTCCCCTCAGCTTCTCATTTGCTTTCTGTCATAAACTGTATATCTGGAAGAATCTTGGTTTTGGGGAAATTGTGGCTAGGTTCCTTTGAGTCAGTTCCGACTCATAGTGACCCTCTGTACAGTAGAATTAAACATAGCCTGGACCTGTGACATCCTCACAGTTGTTATATTTGAGCCTGTCGTTGCTGCCATTGTGGTCACCCGTCTCACTGCGTGTCTTGCTTTTTCACTGACCTTTCACTTTTCCAAACATGTCTTTTTCCAGGGACTGGCTTATGCTGATAACATGTCCAAAAAATGTGAGACAAAGTATCACTCTTTGTCTTTATATCATCTAGCTATACTTCTTCCAGGAGTCCTGGTGTGATGCTAAAGGATAAGCACTGGACTGCAGAGTTACTTTGAACTGAAAAGTCCATAGTTCAAATTCACCAGCCACTCCTCAGAAACTTTATACAGAGTCACTATGAGTTAGAACTAACTCAATGGTACTTAATAACAAAAAACAACATACTTCTTCCAAGACAGAATATACCAGGCAGCCCATGGTGTAGTCACTATTCTTCTCCAACAACATAATTCAAATATATCAATTCATCTTTGGTTTTTCTTATTTGTTCTCAAGTTGTCACATGCATATGAAACGATTTAAAGGATCATGGTTTGGGTAAAGCTCACTTTACTCCTCAGAGTTACGGCTTGTTCTTGAAAACTCTAAGGAGGATGTTTGCAGCAGATTTGATCATTACAATGCATTGTTTGATTTCTTGACTGCTGCTTCAGTGAGTTTTGATTGTGAATTCAAGTAAAATGAAATCTTTGATGGCTTCAGTATTGTCTCTATTTATCATGATGTATATTGACCCAGTTGTGAGGAATTTTGTTTTCTTTATATTGAGTTATAATCCACACTGAATACTATTTTCTTTAATCTTCATCAGTAAGTGCTTCAAGTTCTATTTGGTTTCAAGCAAGGTTGTCCCATCTGCATAACATAGATTGTTAGTTAATCTTAATTTTGTTTCTTCTAAACAAAATTATTTTCTCAGCATGAATTCTGAATAAGTATGATGAAAGAGTACAACTTGATCACTTTTTCCCTGATTTTAACCCATGCACTAGCCTCTTATTTTGTTTGAATGATTGCCTCTTGATCTATGACAGGTTCCACATGAACACAATTAAGTGCTCTGAAACTCCCATTTTTCACAATGCTATGAATAGTTTCTCATGATCCATATAGTCAAATGCCTTTACATAGTCGATAAAACACAAATTTATATCTTTGTGCATTCTCTGCTATCAACAAAGATCCATATAATAACAGCAATGATATCCCTCAATCCATATTCTCTTTTGAATTCATCTGGTGAGGTCTACATGTCTAGTCACTGCTTATGTTGCTGACTAGACATGTAGACCTTCCGGATGGAGTCAAATTGACTACATCTATAGGAACTGCTTATGTTGCTGAAATATGTACAATAGATAAATTGTTGGTCTTGCAAAATTATGTCATAAAATCTCTACCATTTTTCCTATCACCAAGATCATGGTTTCCAACAATTGACCCTCCTTCTTTGTTGCTACCTTTTCTCAATCCAGTCAAGAGTAATTACCAATGCATCTTGACTGAATGTTTGGTCAATTCCAAACTGCAGAAGTTGATAGAACTCTTCAATTTCTTTACCACTAATTTTGGTGGTTGTTAGGCAAATCTGAATAATAGCTTAATTAACTAACTTCCTTGTACGCATATAGATATGCTATCCCAGACAGCATTGTACTTCAAGATAGATCTTGATATGTTCTTTCTGACAATGAATATAACACCATTCCTTTTCAATTTGTCATTCCTGGTATTGTAATCACAAGATTGTCCTATTCAAAATGTCCTGTCAATTTCAGCTCACTAATGCACTCCATTTCGTTTCTGGTGACTTCTAATTTTCTTTGATTCATACTTCATACATTTCTTGGTATAATTATTAATGGATGTTTGCAGTTGTTTCTTGTAATATGAGTCATATCTCAATAGCAAATGAAGGTCTTGAAAGCTGCTACATTCATGTTATTAAGGATGAGGAAGTTCTCCCCCAGTCATATTTTCAATACCTTGCAATGTGAAGGACTCATCTTCTGATCCCATGTTAGATAATATTCCAATGTTATTCATAAGCTTTTCATTGTTGATTCCCTCAGAATTGAACTGCCTCTTCCTTCTTTCTAGTCTGCCTTAATCTGGAAGCTCCACAGAAACCTGTCCACCATTGGTGACCCTAGTGTTATTTAAAATACCAGTGGTATAGCTTCCAGCATCACAACAACATGAAATCCACCACAGTATGACAGACAGATAAACGCATTATGGTTTGGAAAAATAGATAATAGAACAAGATAATAAGACTATAATTTGTAAAGATGAGAAAGGAATCAAACAGGACTCTATGTTGTTGTTGTTAGGTGCCATCGAGTTGGTACCAACTCACAGAGACCTATGCACAAGAGAGCAAAGCGCCACCTGATCCTGGGCCAACCTCACTATTGTTGTCATGCTTGAGCCCATTGATGCTGCCACTTTGCCAATCTTTCTCACTGGGAGTCTTCCTTTTTTCTCTGACCCTCCACCTTACCAAACATGATATCTTTCTCCAGTGACTGGTCCCTCCTGACTGAAGTATGAAGTATGTCTGAAGTATGAGAGATGACGTTTGGCCATCCTGGCCTCCAAGGAGCACTCTGGTTGCACTTCTTCCAACACGGATTTGTTGGTTCAGATATACTTCGTACTTTAGTATGAAAATTGTTTAGAAATAGTACACTCATTTATAGTATTTTAATGCCAACATTTCTTTTATTTCCATACAAGCACTCTCCTTGTTATAAAAAGAGATTGGTCAGTGTTACCCAAGCCACATTTGCTCTCAATGGAAACTACACCAAAATGTTTATCTGTATCTCTAGAGTTCAAAGGATGGTTAGAATTTTTGCTGGTGGTGTTTCTTTTAAATAAAATATAATTTTGAACTAATGAGGCAGTTAAGATGACTAAGTAATTAATATAGAGTGGACCTGTCAGTCTCTGAAACAGCTATTCAGGATTTCTTCAAATCATGCCAGAAAACACTCTAACACAGATGCTAACACCTGCTCTTTCTAATGGCATTGCTTCAGATGCACTGTGGTACCTCTTAGCTCCCAGATATGCTCAGATTAATGGTAATTTTAAATATGTTGAATAAAATATCCAAGGAAAACAGTCCAGCAGAGTATCATACAGACATGTGCACTTGTTGCCTGTTTTCTGAGTGTTCTTTGATTGTGGTCCTGTCAAAAATCTTCATTTGCTTCCTGGGGTAGAAAACACAATATAGAACTTGGCTTTCTCAATTCTGAGAGCAATTGAGTACCCTGATAAAAGGAAAAGGAGTTCACATTCTTAGAGAGTATTAGTTCTCTCATCATCTCAGCTCCCTTGTTGCCATGGTCACCTCTCAGCAAACCAGAGCTCTCCCATAGCACCTCTTTGATGCTGCCTTTCTTCTACCTGTTTTTTCCTCTGTTGAGTTTTTGTGTGCCTCCCAGTTTCCTTCACCAGCACAACTTCTCTTCACTTTTGAAACAGGGTAGCAAGAAGGAAGATTTAGAAGATGTCAATGAGTCATGTTTAAAAGCAGCATACATAAAACTAAGAGTTCTAAGTATTTGAAAAGATATTGGTTTGTGTGTTATATAGCAACAAGAGGAAAGCTATCTAGTGTCTTCTATCCATCATGGGTGCAAAGAATTATTATAGACACTGGGTCCTTCTGAATTATGTTCCATATGCTTGATTATAAAGAGAAATTAAGTTTGGTGATAGTGGGCCAGTGAAAACTGTTTATTATTTTACTGGCAGTTGTTCCTAAATTTATTCTGCAGAAAGAAAGGGAGTGATGGTGGTTCAGGATAAACCAGCATTCCAAATATACATAGTACTTAGTGTCTTTGGAACTAGCTGTTATTTCAAGCACAGACATCTGAGTTTCTAAGAGAATTCAGAACACTCAATGTTAAATATCATATAAGGATATTATTTATATGGCCAGAGTATTAAAAAATGAGAAAATATTAACGAAAATGCATGAGATGCATAAGTTTTTCTTTAAAACAGATCTGACCGCTGTTCTTGGGGTCACATAGTCTCTTAATGTATTTTTTGTCCAACTAAACTTTTTGTTGCTATTGTTTTAATGGCATGTCTTCCTGGAAAAGCAGTTATAATTGTTATCTTATGCCATATTATTCATTTTGTTAGAGTTTGATTTTTGCTGCTGGTGTTTCTTTTAAATAAACTATACATTTTGAAATAATGGATTTGATTGTAATTTTTCCTGGAGGATATTTTACAAAGAGCAAAAAAAAACTTAAAAGAAAATGAAGTTTGCATATTTGTAAGGCCTTTGATGTATGTCTATTGGTGAGAGGCTACAAAGATTATAGATAGTATCTTTCTACAGTTATAAAAGATCTACAAGTAAGAAGCATTTTTTCTAATTACCTGATACAAAAAAATTGTAACACTCAAGTTGTTTTAGTATACAAGCAAGGACACAGGCAATTTTGAAAGGTATCACAAGATTTGCGTATTTATATTTAATAATTCATAACATTTTAAATTTAAAGACTGAGAGGAAAAAAGATTTACAAACAATTTGATTTGTTTTATTTATATTCAGGAATTGGTAATTAAAAAAAAAAAAAAAAGACTTTCACAAATCAAATCATCCTTTCCCAAAGGAGACTCCAAGCTTCCTAAAATCATGATCTTTTGGGCATGTGATAAATTGTGAAAAATCAATACTTTATTAACTGAGGAAAAACATCATTAGTAGTTGTTGAAAATCAATTTCATCTTTTATGTCTTTGGTGAAGCACTAGTCTTCATGCTTGAGAACTGGGCATTCCAATTCTATTTTTTTCTTCTAATTGCCATTTTTTTCCTGCCAAGGTTCTAAAAGTATCACAGCCTGGGAATACATAGTCTTTTCAGTCTTAGGCAGTTAAAATATGTAAATATATAAATCAATTGTGAAATGGTTACAAGTCAGGCTGATAACCTCAAAGTCAGTTGTTCAAAACTACCATTGGTTCTGTGTAAGAAAGATGAGGCTTTCGGCTCCTGTAAAGGTTTACAGCCTCGGAAACCCTATACTGGGTCGCTATGGGTTGGAACCAACTCCATGGCACACAACCACCACCAATAACAACATACACTGAAGACATTTATATCCATTATCAGTGCAATTAATCATTTTCTTTCTCATTATATAAATTGTTAAGTGCCTTTGAGTTCCGACTCATAATGACCCTGTATAGGGTTGCCAAGGAGCAGCTAATGAGCATGAACCACTGACCTTGCAGTCCAGCACATTAACCTGCAGCGCCACACTATTTTATAGCTTGTTGTTGTTGTTAAGTGCCTTCAAGTCGGTTCCGACCCATAGCGACCCTGTACAGGGTTTCCGAGGGTGTAAATCTTTACGGGAGTAGAAAGCCTCATCTTTCTCCCGCAGAGCGGCTGGTAGTTTCGAACCGCTGAGCTTAAGGTTTGCAGCCTGTCGTAACCACTACGCTACCAGAGCTCCTGGAAATATTAATATCAAACAAATGATTTTCTGAAAGTCCCTTTGGTGCAGTGGCTCTCATCAGCCGGTCATTTTACACCCACAGAAGATATTTTGTAATGACTATAGTTAAAATTCACTTGGGAAGAAAATCATAAACAATTGTGAAAAACTGCTGTATAGTACAGGTTTAGACACCTCAAAACCTTCACCACTAGGGTAAATTTAGTGTAAATGCAGAAAATTCTAGAAGAAAATTGTATGCTTATCAACATTTAAACAGATGGCTAGCAGCATGTTTTTGTGGAGAAATTCAATACATAGTTCTAGAAAACTAAATCTTCTCTTATAAAACTTGCCTTTGTTTACTGACCTCTCCTAACAATTTGTGGTGGTGGTGGTGGTGGTGTGGTAGTGGTTCCTACTCATAGGGACCCTGAATAGGGTGTCCAAGGCTATAAATCTTTATGGAAGCAGAAAGTTCCATCTTTCTCCTGCAGTACAGCTGGTAGTTTTGAACTGTTGACCTTAAGGTTAGCAGCCCAACTCGTAAATACTGTAGCACCATAAGATAAGCACTGGACTGTGAACCACAAAATCTGTGGCTCAAACCCACCAGCTGCTCCTTGGAAATCCCATACAGCTCCATTATGAGGTAGAGTCCACTGACGGCTTTTAATACCTACTAATACTTTTGGAGTAAAGTTTTACTAAAAGTAATACAGAAACGGCTACAATCATACATTGACAGAGAATTTCCAGAGGTTCAAGCCTGATTCAGAAGGGGCTGTGGAATGAGGGATATCATTGCTGATGTCTGATGGATTTGGCTGAAAGCAGAGAATATCAGAAAGATGTTTATCTGTGCTTTATTGACTATGCAAAGGCTTTTAATTGTGTGGATCATGACAAGATCTGGACAACGTTGCAAAGTTTGAGTATTCCGGAACACTTAATTGTGCTCATGAGGAATCTGTACCTGGACCAAGAAGCAGTTGTTTGAACAGAACATGGGAACACTGAATGGTTTGAAA
>NW_006408602.1:11247109-11248222 GCF_000296735.1 Chrysochloris asiatica | reverse complement strand
TTTTTTTTTTTTTTTCAACCAAACATTTTGTTTCATCTAATTGATTACAATCCCTTACCTACAATAGCAGTTATCCTGCTTCCTCCCTGTGGATTCCCTTTCATAAATCAACAAAGCAAAAATATTTGATGTACACATACTAAACAAAAAATATATATTCATTTATATGTAATTTGATTTTTAACTGCTACTTCCATGAGTGTTGATTGCAAATTCAAGCCTTTGACAGCTTCAATCTTTTCTCCATTTATCATCATTTTATTGATTGATTCAGTTCTGAGTATTTTCAGTTCTGAGTGTTTTCTTTTCATTGACATGCAATCTAAATTGAAGGCTGCATTCTTTTATCTTCATCAGTATATATTTCAAGTTGTCTTCTATTTCAACAAGCATGATTGTGTCATCTGCATATCTCAGACTGTTAATGAGTTTCCATTAATCCAAATATATGCTTCTTCTTCCTATAATCCAATTTTTGATTTTTAAAATAATTTTATAATCAATATTTGCTCAGCATACAGATTGAATAAGTATGGTTACACAATCCTGCTATACACTTTTCCTAGTTTTAAACCATTCAGTGTTCCCTAGTTCTCTTCAAACAAATGCCTCTTGGTCTGTATACAGGTTCCTCATAAGCACAATTAGGTTGTCTGGAATACTGATTCTCCTCAATGTTGTCCATATTTTTTATGATCCACACAGTTGAATGCCTTTACATAGTCCATAAAGAACAAGTAAACATCTTTCAGTTATTCTTTACTTTCAACCAAGATCCATCTGACATTAGCAATTGTATCCCTCTCTCCATATCTTTTTCTTAATCCATCTTCAATTTCTGGCAGCTCACTTTCAATGTATTACTGAAATCATTTTTTCTTATCTTCAGCAAAATTTTACTTGCATATGATAATGATATTGTTCAGTGATTTCAGCATTCTGTTGACTCATCTTTCTTGGAATGGGTGCAAATATTGCTCTTTTCCAATGGCTTCCCCAGGTAACTCTTTCAAATTTCTTGACGTAAATAAATAAGCAAGTCCAATGCTTCATTAGTTTGCTGAAATATTTCCTTTTTAATTATATCAGTTCTCCTGGAGTCTTGCTTTTAAC
>NW_006408602.1:11242966-11245405 GCF_000296735.1 Chrysochloris asiatica | reverse complement strand
GAAATTAGTGATGATAATAATTACTTACTATTGAATCATAAGAATTTCCCCATCTCCTTTCACCAGATCCATCTAGAGAAGATGAAAACTATTCAGTTGGGGTCCTACCTTCCCCCGCATACTCTGAAACTAAACTTCCTCTTGAAAATTTGTAAGCCAGGCACTTTGTGTCTTTATATTTTTGTTGTTGTTGTTAAGTGTCATTGAGTTGGTTCCAACCCATAGCAATCCTCTATAGGGTTTCTGAGGAGTGGCTGGTGAGCTTGAACCACCAATGTTATGGTTCAAATGACTTTGCAGTCCAGCACATTAACCCACAACCCACACCAGGACTCCTCTTGTCTTTATAGACACCCCCATTTCAGGTAGCCAATGTCTAAGTTGCCTGTCCCTATCAACTCCGTGTACAGAGGGAATAGGATTGATCCTTGATATAAAGATTGTTTCCCTCTCAGTTTGTATTTTGAGCTACTATATCCATAAGTATGCATCAACTTCACCAAATTGTAGCAGTTTACACTTGTTTCTTTTTTTTAAATTTTTTTTTTAATCTTCCTCTAGTCGAGGTCTAGTCATGCCTCTGACGTTGCTTAATGGTGATATTGAGCTTTTACATTGTCTATTCCCACATATGTAGTCAATTTGATTCCTGTGAGGTGCATTTCTATAGTTGATTTTATTTTGTTGAAAACAGCTGTTTGCAATGAATAAGTTATTGCAAAGTTCTATCATGGGATCTCCAATATCAGTTCCATCTCCAAGACCATTACTTTCTGACATCATTCTTGTTTGTTTCCAACTGTCACATTTTAATCATCAGTAATTATCAATGCATCTTGGTTGCATGCTTAATCAATTTAAGACAGAAGAAGTTGATAGAATTCTTAAACTTTATCATCACTAGCTTTAGTGTTTGGTGCTTAAATTTGAATAGTGGTGTTATTTGCTGATCTTCTTTATTGGCGTATTGATATTATCCTATCACAGATAGTTTTGTACTTCAAGATAGACGTGGAAATGCTCTCTTTGAGAACGTATATGACACCATTCCTCTCTAATTTATCATTTCTGGCATAGTAAACCATATGATTGCCTGATTAAAAAGGATGAACACCTGTTCATTTCAACTTACTAATGCCTAGGATATTAATCTTTATGCATTCACTTTCATTTTTGACAACTTCCAATTTTCTTATATCCATACTTTGTACATTCCATGGTCTGAATATTAATGGCTGTTTACAGCTGTTTCTCCTCTTTTTGAGTTGTGTCCCATTTACAAATGAAGTTCCTGATAACTTTACTCCATGCACATCATTACTGTCAACTCTGCTTTCAGGAAGCAGCTCTTTCTCAGTTGTATTTTGAGTGCATTCCAACATGAGTGGCTTATCTTCTGGTAAGGTATCTGACAATGTTCTGCAACTATATACAAGGTTTTCAGTGGCTTATTCTACAGTGCTGTACCAGGACTCTTGCCAGATGCTGTCAAATAAGAACTAAAAAGCCCATACTTTATTTAAAGAACAATGAAATAGTAATGATTTCATTAGTAATTTATTTGTTTTACTTCCCTACTGGTGGTTACAATGACAAGGTCAGTGGTTAAAATTCACCAGTCACTATTCCGAAACCCTACACAGGGTCACTATGAGTCAGACCCAACTCATCAGCACTTAACAACAACAATAACACTGGACTCCTGGTGTGGTGCTGTCAGACCAGCACTGGACTGCAAGCCACAAGGTCAGTAGTTCAAACTCACCAGCTACTACTGGGAAATCCTGTGTAGGGTTGCTAGTTGTCACAACACACTCAACATCACTTAACAGCAACAACAACAACTCTGACAACTGATATTTTCTCTGACCTTGTGTCCCGGGAGTTGCTATGAAACCACTAAATTTAGTGTTTTCTGAAGAATGCAAATTTAAAATTTCAAGTTTAAGGATGTTTTATGACTTTAGGCAAGTCACTTAACCTCTGCGACCCTTAATTTCTTCAGTTACAAAATATGAATACAAATAGCCAATTTATTTTTCTAAAAGTGCAAAAATAAAGTTTTATAGATGTGCTTAACTTCTCACTTGTTATGTATTAAAATTTGATGTAATTGAAATTTTACACTTTTGAAAAATGATGTTTAATTTTTCAAACCTAGCAAATAACTAAAATTATAATAACATTTATTAAATAGTAATAAAATTTGGAAAAACTGAGAGTAATACTAAAATTTCGATTTCACCAAAAGAATAAAAAGGGAACCCACAGAATTGAATGAAATCTTTTGCAATGGCATATCAGACAAGGAACTAATTTCTAAAATCTATAGGAAACTACAACACCTCTAAAAGAAAAAGACAAGTAACTCAATTTAAAAAATGCACACAGATCATGACAGACACTTCACCAAGGAAGATATTTGGGCAGCCAACAAAC
>NW_006408602.1:11237892-11242141 GCF_000296735.1 Chrysochloris asiatica | reverse complement strand
TAAATAGTGATGCATGCTCAGCCTTGGAACAACAGGGTTCTTTGATACAGGGATCGAGGTGTAGTCTGAAGAGGGGAAATAATACTAAGATGCTTAACTGTCTAATGAATATTGGTTTCCCTTTCCTAATATTGCCTACTATTGTAAAATAGACACTTGAATGGGAGAGAAAGGAATGTCAGGAAACATGATTACAGAAAGCTTTTAAGCCCACTTTCAGCCTGTAACTGATTGGAATACCTAAAAAGGGTTCTACAACAAGCCTGTTGCAGAGCCTTTGCAGTGTATAGAACCTAGGTGGAATCCTGAGCCCCATCTAGAACCTTCTGAGGTGGGACATTCCCACTAGAAAGGACAAGCAGACCAGCCTGGAACAGATAGAGTGGCAGAAGATACGTGGTCAAAGAAAGGTCACCAGGAAAACCCTAGAACAAAAATAGCAGTGTGATTGGATACTACAAGAATAAGTAAGTTGTTCGCCAAGAAGTCATCAAGGCAAGCAATCAAGTCTCTTCAGGACAAATTTCCCTCTAAGACTGAAACTCAAAGGGAACACATAAGCAAAGGGAACATGTAAGCTTGCTGGTGACCACATTAGTCTACTGGTGAGTGGAAGAAAGGGAAAGGCAGCATGAAGAAATGGGCTGAGTTCAACCATGTTCCCTAGACTACTGTTTACCTGGAGATGAGAGAGAGAAGAGGAAGGGCTGTTGATCCAAAGTGTGTTTAGACCTGGGGACACCTGAACCCATGGACATGGACACAGCTACAGAGGGCTAGATCTGAGAGTGAAGCATCCAGCTGATATGAAGTGAGGGGACATGCACAACAACACCCAAACTTGCAGATGCACCCATTAGATCTAGCCTTGATAGCTTGATAATCAAAACTCAACTAGAGGAAGATAAAAAACAAACAAACAATTTTTGATAAAGGAAATGAGGGTAAATTGCTACAATTTGGTGAATTTGACCTACACTCATGGAGGTAGTAGCTCAAAATATCAACAGAGAGGGAAGGAGTCTTCACATTCAGTATCAATGCTATCCACTCTGTACTGGTTAGATAGGGATAGGAAACTTAGACATTGGCTACCTAAAATGAGGGGGCAATAAAGGCACAAAGTGACTGGCTTACAAGATTTTAAGAAGGATTTTAGTTTAAGAGTGTGTGTGTGGTAGGGGAGATAGAGTACCCACTGAATAGTTTTCATCTTGTCTAGATGGGTCTGGTAAAAAGAGATGGGGATAATGTTCTTATGATTCAAGAATGAGTAATTGCTATCATGACTATTTGTGACTGTCACAGTTGTAAAGGTAAAAGTTTTATAACAAAAATGAGAGAGTAGTTAAACTTGCAGTGTAGAAACAGAGGACCCTAGGATCATCAAGGGAGAAGAGGACAAGCAGAATGTGAGACCTTATCCAGAGAAGCAGCAACACCAGAGATGGAAACAGAGATGGGGACATGGAGAGAGGGAGCAGCTGAGGACTCTAGACTAATGGAAAGAAAGGGACTGAGAGTTGGTGGCCAGGAGGCAGACTTGTAGAATGTATCGTTTGGTGGTTTAAATTATTATATATGCCTGAGTGTTTAAAAATGAAAAAAAAAAAAAAGAGCTAAAATGAGTAAAGAGAAATACTGTTAACTGATGGTACATGAAGGTGATTATAATCACTGTAATGAAACAAAGTATATGATTTTTTTTAACGTAAAACTGATGATCTGCCCCCATAAACTTTCACTCAATTCACAATAAAAGCTTAAAAAAAAAAAAAAAAGTACACTGTGCTATCCCAATATTTGATTTAATTTTAATATGCCTAAATGTCGAGTATGTTTTGTGATATTGGGGACTATTGACTAAGGTGCCCCTGACCTGAGTCATGGTATTTTCAATAACCTCATATGCATGTAAAAGTTGGACAATGAATAAAGAAGACCATGAAAGAAGGCATTTCAATTACAATTTTGGAGAAGAATATTAAAAGTACCATGGACTGCCAGAAGAACAAATAAATCTGTGTTGGAGGAAGTACAGTCAGAATGTTCCTTAGAAGCTAGGATGGAGAAACTTTGTCGTTCATATTTCTGACATGTTATCAGGAAGGACCAGTCCTTGGAGAAGGACATCACACTTGGTAAAATGGAGGGTCAGAGAAAAATAAGAAGACTTCCAATAAAATGGATTAGCACAGTGGTAACAGCAAGCTCAAGCGTAACAATGATTGTGACAATGTCTCAGGATCCTGCAGTATTTTGTTCTGTTGTGCTTACTGACCTGACAGAAGCTAGCAGCAACTACAACATTAAGAAATAAAGTTCTGGAGTTGTTCCAGCTTACATAGTACAGATAAAAGGCAGAGTTACTGGGTGTCCTTTAATAAAAGTTGGTTGAAAAGGTCTATAATGATATTGAGATTATATAATGAGAATGAAACATAGCGCAGTTCAACAAAATTCTTTAAATATAAGTTTGAATAATAAATATGAATGCAGTTTAACTAATATATATGCTTGTTGCTGGTCAAAACTACATTTTAAAAAGTTCAATAAAATAAACAATAATTGGAACCATTATAGCTATATGAAATTTTCAACTTTTTAAAAGATAAGTTGAATAGAAACACTAATTGGAGTAGATCACTTACTTGGATCAATATGATTTTAGTCTTTTGTCTCAGGATTATATTAAGGTGTGATTTAGGTAACAGTGGGTTATTGAATGGATTAAAAACAACTAATTGGCTATAGATTGTCGGGGTGGAAAGAGAAAAAGCAAGCCAAAGTTTGTTTTCTTTTTCTCATTAAGATAAGAAAGCCAGAACAAGGAAATAAATATAAAAACTCTATCTAAAAACCAAATGATAGTAATAAAATGATATAAATTCTAATGATACTAATCACAATTTTATTTAATGAACTACTTTAAATGTAGATTTGACAATTAGCAAGCATATGTTGTTGTTGTTAATTGCCGTTGAGTGGTTCTGACCCATAGCGACCCTGTAAGGGTTTCCGAGAAGCAGCTGGTGAGCTTGAACTGCCAACCTTGCAATTCAAATGGCTTTGCAGTCGGTGCATTAACCCACAGTGCCACACCAGGACTCCAGCAAGCATATGTAGTAGTGACTATATTAACAGATTTACATGCAAATAATTTTGTTGAACTGATGCTATGCTCCAAACACTGTTAATCATAATTTTATATATTGAACTTCTTCAGTGCCAAAGACATTGAACAGCAACATTGGATGTATTGGTGACTGTATTTCCAAATGTTGTTAAATGTCATTGAGTTAATTCCAACTCATAGTGACCCTGTATATAATTTCTGAAGAATGGCTGGTGGGTTTGAACCACCAACCTTACAGTTCTGTGTGATTCCTATTTCCAAATTTTGTTGTTGTTGTTAAGTGCCATCAAGTCAGTTCTGACACATAGTTATCCTGTATAGGGTTTCCAAGGAACAGCTGGTGGGAATAGAAGAATATAAAAGAGATCAGAAATTTTCATCTATGATATTAGAAAATTAAAAGAGATCCACAAAGTCAAAATACAACCTTCAGTATATCCACCTAAAATTTGAGACCATTTAAAGAATAGATTTGACACATTGAATATTAGTGATTGAAGACCTGATAGTTTGTGGGATGACGACATCAGGAATATCACACATGGGGAAACAAGCTATTAAAAACACAGAAAATAACAAAAAGGCTAAAATGGGTTTCAAAACTTGCTCGTTGACATAAAGTAGCTAAGCTAATGAAAGAAATGATGACAATAAGATCAGAGGAAGAGAAAAAAATATAAGAACAAATCTTGGAACAGAAGATTTCAAAAGACAGCTAGAGAAGACAAAGTAAAGCATTATAATGAAATGTGTAAAGACTTGGAGTTAGAAAATCAAATGAGAAAACACATGGTATTTCTCAAGCTAAGCAAAAAATGAAAATATTCAAGTTTCATGTTACAGTATTTAAAGATTCTATGGACAAAATATGGAGTACTGGTATGACACTGTAAGACAAACACTCAAAATCAAGGTCTGTTTGAACTGCATGGTAGGTAGTTCAAACTAACCAGTTGCTCCTAAGAAACCCTGTACAGAGTTGCTATAAGTCAGAACAGACTCAGCAGCACTTAACAACAACAACAATAAACAAAATACTGAAAGATGCAGGAAGCATCAAAAGGAGTTGTAAAGAATACATAAAGTTACTATACACACACACAAAAAAAAAAA
>NW_006408602.1:11234935-11236367 GCF_000296735.1 Chrysochloris asiatica | reverse complement strand
GGGGCTGTAAATCTTTACGGGAGCAGAAAGCCTCATCTTTCTCCTGCAGAACAGCTGGTAGTTTCGAACTACTGACCTTGCAGTTCACAGCCCGATTCGTAACCACTACGCTACCAGAGCTACACACTCTCAGCTCTAGCCCTCTTTAAAATCATTTTTCACAGATCTTTTGAAGCCCCCCTTACCTGGTCAACCAATTGAAAGAGATCCATATTTGTGCCAATTCTAAAGAAAGGTTATCCAACAGAAGGCAGAAAATATTGAATAATATCATTCATATCTCATGAAAGTAAATTTTTGCTGAAGATAATTCTAAAATGGTTGCAGCAATAGATTGACAAGGAACTCCCAGACACTCAAGCTGGATTCTGAAGAAAATGTGGAGTGAGGGATGTCATTTCTGATGCTAGAAGAATCTTGACTGAAAGTTAAAAATACCAGAAAGATGTTTGCCTGCTTTTATTAACTATGCAAAGGTATTCTACTACGTGAATCATAGCAGGTTATGCACAAAATTGATGATAATGGCAATTCCAGTTAAATGTGCTCACACAGAATTCATTCATAGTTTAAGAGGCAGTTGTTCAAACAGAACAAGGAATATTGTGTGGTTTAAAATTGGAAAAGATATGTGTTATATTTGTATCATTTTACCATATTAATTCAATATGTATGCTGAACTAATAACCTGAGAAACTGAGCTATATGAAAAGAACCTGACATTAACATTAGAAAAAGGTTGATTAACAACCTGTGATTCTAAGATAGTTTAATCTTGCTTTCTGAAAGCAAAGAGAACTTGAAACACTTACTGATATAAGAAAAATCTGAGAGGCTTCAATAAGGATTGTACCACCTGAAGATAAAGAAAAAAAAATACTCACAACTGGATCAATATGCAATATCATGATAAATGCAGAAGTTGACAAGAATTTCATTGTACTTGGATGTACAATCAACTCCAATGCAAGTAGCAAACAATAAACCAAAAAAGACTTATTGAAATGTTAACATAATAATAATAAGTTTCTTTCTGGGCTAAGGCAGGCCTGACCCAAGTCATGGTATATCAATTGTCTCATGTGCATGGAAACACTGTACAATGAGTAAGGAATATGAAAGAAGAGCGGATGTATTTGAATTCTGGTGCTGGTGAAGAATATTGAATATACCATGGACTGACAGAATGAACAAATCTTTCTTAGAAAAAGTGCTGCCAGAATGGTCCTTAGAGGGAAGTCTGGCAAGACTCTGTCCTATGTATCTTAGATATGTTATCAGAAAGAACTAGTTTCTGGAAAAAGACATCATAGTTGGTAAAGAAGAGAGTCATTAAAAAGATTGAAAAAAAACTCAATGAAATGTATTGCAACAGTGGCTGCAACAATAGGTTCACAAGTAGCAACAATTGTACACCTGACACAGGACTTAG
>NW_006408602.1:11230997-11231590 GCF_000296735.1 Chrysochloris asiatica | reverse complement strand
CCTAACAACAAATTAATCTTACATTTCAAGAACAGAGAGCCCTGGAACATCAGGAGAGAAGAGCATGAGCAGAATGTGGGATTCTAACCAGAAAAGCAGTGACACCAGAGATAGAGGCTAAGATGATGGCATGGAGAGATAGAGCATCTGAGGAATCTAGATACATGGAAAGAAAAAACTGTGTGCTAGTGGGCAGGAAGCTGGTGTGCAAAATGTGCCCTTTTGTTGTTACAATGATTATATATTCTTGTGTGTTTTTGTGTATACCAAATAGACACAAATTTTTAAAAAAAAGAGGCTATAGAGGCAAATACTGTTAACTGATGGTGCATGGAGGGGACTGTAATCATTGCAATGAAACAAAACTGTTCTGCCATGTAAACTATCACTCAATTCACAATAAAAGCTTTTTTTCTTTTTTTTTTTTTAAAGGAAGAAGGTCAAAGGAATACACAGAGTCTTTGTATCAAAAAGAAATGGTTAATGTTCAACCATTTCAAGAGGAAACATAGGATCAAGAAATGATGATACTGAAGGCAGAAGTTCAAATTGCAATTAAGGCATTGGCAAAGAACAAGGCTCCAGGAACTGAC
>NW_006408602.1:11226988-11230272 GCF_000296735.1 Chrysochloris asiatica | reverse complement strand
AAGAAGAAAGTGGTTGCTGGATTGGCGGAAGTCTCATAAACAACCTGTGATTTACATATAATACGAGCTTCCTTGCTGAAAGCTAAGTGGACTTGAAATGCTTACTGATGAATATCAAAGACCACATCCTTCAGTATAGCTTGAACTTCAATTTAAAGAAAATGAAAATCCTCACTACTGGACCAATAAATAATATCATGATAAATGGAGAAAAGATTGAAGTTATCAAAGACTTCATTTTGCTTATATCCATAATGAACACTTACTGGAAGCAGCAGTCAAGGAATCAATCAGCATATTAGGCAAACCTGCCTCAAAGGACCTTTTTAAAGTGTTAAACAGAAAAGATGTCACTCTGAGGATGATGGTGTGTCTGATCCAAGCCATTGTGTTTTCAATAGCTTCATATGCTATTTGAAATTTAATAAAAATTGAATGGACAATGAATAAGGAAATTTGATTAAAAATAGGCAAAACCGTAAATGAATCCATGCATTTTAATTATGGCTTTGGAAAAAAATATTAAAAGTTCCATGGATTTCCAGAAATACAAACATATGTTGGAAGAAGTACAGCCAGAATATTCCTTAGAAGACAGGATGGCGAAACTTCATCTCTCATACTTTCTGCTTGTTACAGGAGGGTTAAGACCCTTGAGAAGGACATCATGCTTGGTAAAAAGGAGGGTCAGTGAAAAAGGGGAAGACCCCACACACACAAGAAGATGGATTGATTCCATGCCAAAAATAATGAACTCAGCAATTAATTGTAAGGATGGCACAGGACCAGGCTGTGTTTCATTCTGGTGTGCATAGGTTCACTGAGTCAGAACTGACTTGCTGGCACCTAACAACAAACAATTTACTAGATTTCTTTTCTTATGAATTAGTACTTTTTGTCAATTAATGTTCATTTCAATCATCAAGTAAAAACTGCACATGCCTTTAATAGTTAAAATAATACTTGCTCTAAAAGATAAAATCTGTATGCAACAGAGTTAAATAATGAATTAAGAGAAATAGTGGTTGCATGAATAGATGTATTGATAGGTTGAGAAAACTATTATGATGTGCTGTGCTTAAATGAACAGAATAGACAAGCATTTTGATTTTCTGATACTCTCTTCCCCTCCTTTCTTATTTTCCCTATGCCTTCTTTCATTAACATATATATCTGATAGTTTTGTGACAGTTGATTATAAAATAATATTTCTTCTCACATTCCTACATCCTTTACACTGTTTGCTTCAGCTTTCCTTGTGTGACATTTCATGATCATTCATTTCTCAATTTTATTTTGAACTATACTTCCTTTTCTTGAAAGCACATGGCAATCCATTTTATTATTATTATTTTTTGGTAAAGGGATAAAGTCATAAGAAAGCTTCTGCAGCTATATATACTTAGAAAACATAGCCATAATCCCATCACAGAACTTTAGATTTTAGTGTATGAGTTGTATCTATATATTTCATGCTAAGAATTTACATTGCTATGAACATCTATATTTTATTCCATTGTTTTTCTTTAGTTTATGAAAACTTGAAGGTCCGTGAATGCTACAACCTTAAGGTTGACCATTTGAGGCAACCTGCCTCCATTGAAGAAAGATCCAGTGAACTCCATCTTTACAAATTGCACATAAGAAAACAAGTTTGATGTTTTCCTTTGATATGAAAGTTTGATTTATACATAAGAAGAATAATTAAAATACAAATATATTCTCATAGGTATTTGAATTTATTGTTTCATTTTATTTTATTTTATTTCAGAACATTGACCTTAAAATCTTCATTTACTTTTTTGTATACTGCACATCTTTTCTTTATGTATTTCTAGTTCTTAGCAATAATGGGAAAGTGTTATTATTTTTTAGAATTATTTATGCAAAATGTTGGATTTTTAAAAAATTGCACCCATATACAGAAAAATACTATTTTGCTTCTTGTTGTTAGGCACTATACATTCAGTTCTAATTCGTAGTGACTACATATATAATAGAACGAAACACTGTGTGGTCCTGCCCTATCCAACATAGTTTCACAATCAATGCTAGGTTTCAGCGGAACCATTGTGTCAAACTATCTTATTCAGAATTTTCCTGTTTTCATTGACCATCTGCATGACCAAGCTTGAAGTTCTTCCCTAGGGATTTCTCCCTTCTTATAACATGTCCAAACCACATGAGATGAAGTCTTGCCATCCTCACTTCTAAGGAGCATTGTTTCAAGACAGGTTGTTTTCTGGAAGTCAATTTTTTATCAACATTCTTTATCATCACTATCATTCAAATCCATCAGTTCTTTTTCTTCTCTGTTCAGTGTCCAGCATTCAGAGGTACATGAGGTGATTGAGTTAATTTTATAAGGTTTAATCCAGTAGATTTGCCTAATGCAAAATTAATTTGATTTCTTGTCTGCTATTTGCATGGATGGTGATTGTATGTCCAAGTAAAAGGAAATCCTTGACAACTTCACTCTTCTCCAGTTTCTTTATGTTGTAATGTAATGCAAACTGAGGGTTGTCATCTTTGATCTTCATCAGTAAGTACTTCAAGTCATTTTTGCTCTCAGCAAGCAAAGCTATGATATCTACATATTGCAGGTTGTTGATAAGTCTTCCGCCAATTGTGATGTCACATTCTTCTTCATATAGTTCAAATTTTCAAATTACTGGCTCAACAAACAGATTGAATGAATGTGATGAAAAGAAATAACACTGGATCATATCATTTCTGATCCTAAACCACACTATATACCCTTGTTCTGTGCCTCTTGGCTGTGTACAGATTGTATATGAACGTAGTTAAGTGTCTGGAATTCACATTCTTTGAAATGTTATCCATAATCTTTATGATCCACACTTTTGCATAGTTAATATTAATAGTCTCTGTTTTCAGTCAAGATCCTTCAGACATCAGCTGGCAGAGGCCATGCCATCAAGACAAGGAATGGTGAGGGACCCCACGCATGAATGACTCATTGTTAAGCAAGGCCACAATGAGTCTCTCCTTGGAAGGCAAGGGCCCGAGGAGACTGCTCATGCGAGGGCCCTGCAGTTCTTGTCCTTTTCTTTTATGAATAGTTTATTTTTTATTTTTCTTGATTTTATTATAGACGTTTTTAGTAGAATTCTTCAATGATCATATTAAAGGTTAAAAATTACATTTAGATACTTTCACACCATATTCAATCATGTGTAGTTACAAAGATTGCTTTTTACAGTAACAATAAGTTTCACCAGCTAAGAAAAACCACACCAGCTAAAGCACTGCCAGTTCAAGTT
>NW_006408602.1:11225132-11226083 GCF_000296735.1 Chrysochloris asiatica | reverse complement strand
CTTTGTTTTCCACCAATGAGTTCAGTGAAGCTTGGACTTCTTCCTTTAGTACCATTGGTAAATGGTAAAGCATTGAGCAATTATTTATGGTATAGTGACCCTATATATTCCTTCCATCTTTTTTTGATGCTTCCTAAGTTGTTCAATATTTTGGTTTTCTAAATTGAGGTCTTTGTGTATTTTATTCTAATACTTTTCTTTGTCTTCTCCACCCACTCTTTGAAGTTTTCTTTTCAGACATTTTGCTTTGTATATTCTTATATTTGCTTTAAGGAGTTCTGGTAGTGTAGTGGTTGTGAGTTAGGCTGCTAACCTAAAGGTCAGCAATTCAAAACTACCAGCTGTTCTACAGAGAAAGACAAGGCTTTCTGCTCCCATAAAGATTTGTAGCCTTGGAAACCCCATACATGGTCACTATGAGTTGTAACTGACTCTAGAGCACACAACCACCAACACATTTGCTTTAGCTAGTCTAGGTTCAAGAACAAATTACAGAGTCTCTTGTGACGTCCCTTTATTTTCTGTCTTTCAAATGACCTTTTACTTTCTACATGTATGGTGCCCAAAAGTTGTCTGGTCTTCAGTCATTAGAATTCAGTGCATTAAATCTACTCTTAAGATTGTCTCTAAGTTCAGGTGGAATATCCTCAGAGTCGTACTTCAGCTCTTGTGGACTTGTTTTCATGTTCTTCAACTTCAACTTTCATATTATACAACTGATAGTCTTTTCCACAGTTGGCCCCTGGACTTGTTCTGACTGATGATATTTGATTCTTGTTAATTTTATCCACAGATGTAGTCAATTTGATTCCTGTTTTTTTTCTATCCACAGATGTAGTCAATTTGATTGCTGTTTATTCTATCCACTATACATGAAGTCCACATGTATAGTCACCATTTATGTTGTTGAGAAAAATTATTTGCAATCAATAAGCCTTTGGCATTCAAAAT
>NW_006408602.1:11222426-11223407 GCF_000296735.1 Chrysochloris asiatica | reverse complement strand
TGGTCTATGTACAGGTTCCTCATGAGCACATTTAAGTGCTCCAGAATACTCATTGTCTGCAATGTGGGCTAAAGCTTGTCATAATCCACACAGTTTAAAGTCTTTGCATAATCAATAAAGCACAGATAAACATCTTTCTGATGTTCTCTGCTTTAAGCCAATATTTATCTGATGTCAGAAATGATATCCCTCATTTCACATACTCATCTGACTCCAGCTTGAACCTTGGTCAGTTCCCTGTCAATGTACTATTACAGTGACCTTTGAATTATCTTTAGCAAAACATTATTTGCCTGTTATATTAATGATCTTGTCCAATGATTTCTGCATTTCATTGGGCCACCTCTCTTAGGAACGGACACAAATATGTATTTCTTCCAATTAGTTGGCCAGGTAGCTGTCTTCCAAATTTCTTGGTAATGCCTCTGGTGTTGCCTCAGTTTGTTGAAAGATTTCAATTTGTATTCAACCAATTCTTGAGCTTTTTTCTTTGTCACTGCCTTCAGTGCAGATTGGACTTCTTCCTTCAGTACCACTGGCTCTTGAACTTATGCTATCTCTTGAAAGGGTTGAACATTTCTTTTTGGTACAATGACGCTATTTATTTCTTCCATCTTCTTTTGATTCTTTTTGCATTGTTCAATATTTGTCCCATAGAATCTTTCAGTATTGTAAGTCAAGGATTGAATTCTTTCATCAGTTCTTTCAGTGTGAGAAATGCTGAGTGTGTTCTTCCCTTTTGGTTTCCCAATTCCAGGACTTTTGCACAATTTGCTATAATGTTTTAGTTTTTCTTGAGTTGAGTTGCTCTTTGAATTTTTCAGTTCAACTCTTTTACTTCCTCATTTCTTCCATTTGCTTTAGCATCTCTATGCTGGAGAGTGAGTTTAGAGTCTAATCTGACATCCATTTTGGTATTTCTTTCTTTCTTACCTCCTTAATGATCTTTTGTTTCCTTCTTGTATGGTGTTCTTGATGTTA
>NW_006408602.1:11217173-11222326 GCF_000296735.1 Chrysochloris asiatica | reverse complement strand
CTTGTTCTTGTAGTAATCAATCATACTGCCATTGTTGTTTCTGATTTTTCCTGCTGGTCTTTCTTCATGAAGTATCCTCGGTTCTTCCAGCCACTCCAGGCTGGTCTACTCGTCATGAACCTTAGATTCTTTTCTGATTTTTTTAAAAATACTTTCTTCAGCTTGCTCTTCTTAGCACTATTGAGAGATTTGTCTTCCAGCTCGCTAGTTCTGGCTTCTATTCTGCTCCTTTCCCCTTTCAGTGTATTGTCCATTTCTGATATTTTGTTATTAATCATCTGGACCTCTTTTTGCAGTTTTTTAATACAGCATTTCCGATGCTGTATCAGTCTTGTTTGATTGCTCTTGTAGTACTTTCCTGACTTCTTCCTTGTTTTCCTCCACCCCCTTTTGGAGCATTTGAATTTGTTTCCACATCATTCTTCTGAATTCTTTCTCAGGCAAATCCAAAACCTGCTCTTCCTCTTCTGGCGAGCCTTTGTCTGTCTCCAGCACATTTGTCTCAGTCATTCTTTTCTGGTTTTGGACATGTTTTGAGATAGTTTGTTGTATTTGAGATGGTTTATTTGTCATTTCCAATAGTTTTGTGGGGTTTTTAATGCTTAAATGAATGTTTGTTGTTGTGTTATTAAGCTTACTGGGTGTCTCTTGGTGGATCTGATCAGGAGATAGGCTTCCCTTTTCACATGTAATGTTTAGCAACATTGGCTCTTATCTCAATGTTGGAATATTATGGGTTGTGCTTGTAGCTTTGCTATATGGCCAGGATTGCTGTCTCTTCTTGGGTAATGTAGGGAAAAAGAGCTTCCACCTCCAGGAAAAATGTGTGATCAAAAGGCCCAAAAGGAGAAGTAAAATAAAAGCAGAGACAAGAACCTCCACTTTGAAACAAAGATTAAATTGTGTGTGTGTACTGTAAAAGCTTCCAGTAGTGGGTTGGGATGTCCACTCACTCAGGGTACTCCCCTAGTCACCACCGTAGTGGTGCTCAGATAGATACTGAGAAGTTAGTGGGAGAAAGATTGTTTACTATTTTTGTCTCTGAAGGTCAGTTAACTATCTGCATGTGCACAGTATAATAGTTGCATCTTTTTATGTTGGGGTTTTACAGATTGTTCGTATGGTTTGTCTGTCAGGCCAAACCTGTTTTGTTTTGTTTTGAATTGTTGTTGTTATTTTTTTCTTTCTGGGTATGCAGGAGTTAATTGTCCCACACAAGTTAACTTTAGGGCTGGGACCCACAGCAGAAGTCAAAAGAAGCAGTCATAGCATTTGCCCTTGGACCGATGGGGCTCTTTCTCTCTGCCATGGGAATGCTGTGGTCTCAACGCTGGACTTTTGGTGGGGGGCGTGCCTCCACATGCCTGAAGGTCTGGGCTGGGCAAAGAAGGCATGAGAGGGAAGGGGAGGAAAAAACTGTGTAGAGTCCCTCCACAACTCCTTTTGCAATTGTTTCTTCACTGCTTTTACTGTAGGTTCCCTGTGCCGGTCTCTCTGCACTCCTGTCCTCTGACTTGTGCCTGAGCGGGATGGCAGCAAGGGAAGTCCCGTGCCGATTTCTAAAACACAATGTTTTCCTTTATACTGTGATTTTTCCATTAGTGGTTGCAGGAAACTGATGCCCAGATCTTTATGCTAGATCCAGAGATCTGGTGTAGTATCATGAAAGCCGTGTCTCTGGGTTTTAAGCCCTCCCCCAATGGATCCTGTCCTGCCTGATTCAGCTCTGCCGCCACAAACTGCCCTCTCTCAAATCTGTTCTTGAGGTGATCTCTAAACTGAAGTGGGATATGTTCAAGGTCATATTTTGTATCTTGTGAATTTGTTTTATCTTCAGCCTGAACTTGTATATGAGCAATTGATAATCTGTTCCACAGTCTGCCTCTGGCCTTATTTTCACTGATGATATTGAGGTTTTCCACTGTCTCTTTCCACAGATGTACTCAATTTGATTTCTGTATATTCCATCTGGTGAGGTCCATGTGTAAAATTGTCTTTTATGCTGTTTTAAAAGGAGTATCTGCAGAATGTGCCCTTTGGTTGTTTAAATGATTATATATTCCTGAGTGTTTTTGTGTACACTCCCCCCCCCAAAAAAAAAAGAGAGGTAAAAGAAACGAATACTGTTGAATGATGATGCACAGAGGCGATTGTAATCATTGCAATGAAATGATAAGTGTAAAACTGATGTTCTCCCATGTAAACTATCACTCAATTCACAATAAAAAACTTAAAAACAACAAAAAAAAGTATCTGTAATGAGGAAGTCATTGTTGTTGCTAAGTGAAATAGAATCATTTCTGACACATAATAACCCTGTAAAAGTTTTCTGAGGAGAGGTTGGTGGGTTTGAACTACCGACCTTTCAGTCTAGTGTATTATCCTGTAGTGCCACACCAGGACTTCAGAAGTTATTAGTCTTGCAAAATTCTATCTTGCCATTTCCATCACCATTGCTATCACCAAAGCCATGATTTCCAACTACTGATCTTTTCTCTTAATTTCCAACCTTTCATTCCAATCACCAGTAATTATCCATAAACCTTGATTATATGTTTGATCAATTTCAGACTGAAGAATTTGATAGAATTCTTCAATTTCATTATCATTGCTTTAGTTGTTGGTGCATGAATTTGAATAAGAGTGGTATTAACTGGTTTTCCTTACTGTTGTTAAGTGCTGTCGAGTTGGTTCTGACCCATAATGACCCTGTATAGGGTTTTCAAGGAGTGGATGGTGAGCTTGAACCACTGACCTTGCAGTTCAAACGACTTCGCAGTTAAGGGCAATAACCCACAATGCCGCACCAGGACCCAAGAAGTGGTATTAACCAGTTAGTTTCTCCTTATTTTGAGTTGGGAACAACAAACAAATGTAGGCCCTGAAAGCTTTACTCCATTCCCATCATCACAACCAATTCTACATTGAGGAGGTAGCTCTTCCCCATTCATATTTAGAGTGCCTTCCTACTTGAGGGGCTCATCCTCTGTCATTATATCTGACACTATTCTGGTGCTCTGGTAGCGTAGTGGTTACGAATCGGGCTGCGAACCTTAAGGTCAGCGGTTCGAAACTACCAGCTGCTCCATGGGAGAAAGATCAGGCTTTCTACTCCCATAAAGATTTATACCCTCGGAAACCCTGTACAGGGTCGCTATGGGTCGGAACCGACTCGACGGCACTTAACAACAACAACAATTCTGGTGCTATTCATCCTGTTTCAATATCCAATATTCTGGTGTTATCTAATAGTCTTTCACTGTTATTCATAAAGTTTTCAGTGGCTAAACATTCAGAAGTAATCCACCTCTCATTCCTCTTAGTCTATGTACTCTTGAAGCACAGCTGAAACCTGTCCATCATGGCTGACTCTGCCAGCATTCAAATTACCAGCAACATAGCTTCCAGCATCAGAGCAACATGCAAGCCACCACAATGAGACAAACTGACATATGAGTAGTGGATTGCTTCACTAACATATCATAAGTCGATCTTTATGTGTTTCCATTTTATTTTTGAGCAATTCCACTTTTGTTTGATACTTCTTACACTCCACATTTCAATTATTAAATGACTGTTTTCAGCATTGTTTCTTCTCATTTTGAGGCACACCACAACAGCAAATGGAGGTCTCACATTCCTTCTTCTAATAACGTTATCAAGGACAACTGACAACTCTACTTTGAGGTGGCAGCTCTTTCCTAGTGGTATTTTGGTTTATAGCAATATCACATATCAAACATCTCCAGAAGCTACTGAGCCATTCAATATCAATTGCTTTATTCTTTTTCTTTTTCTTTCTACTTTGTATATTCATAATTTCACACATTGAGAATTAGACAAATGTAGACAATATAATGATAAGCAAGTCATAATAGATTTGAGCATCTGAGCACAACTGAATCAACAAACTTCATAAATAGAAAATTCCCATAAAAGTTGATTGTATGAGTTAAAAATAAAATATTTGCCTCATGAATTTTTGTCCATGCCTTTGTTTTATGGACATTTCTTAGACTAATTCTTTAAAAATACAAAACAACAAAGGTGTGTGGTACTGACATCTGCTGGCAGAGATGGTAAAAATGGTATTCAACCTATAGAGGCTGGCTTGGAATAGTACATTCTTAAGATTTATTACTTATATTTGCTATGATATTTACTATGTTATGGAAAAGTATGGATATTATTAAGTAAATTACATTTCCAAATCTTGTATCCTAATGAATGGAATGCTTATGGGCAAGTCGTAGAATAATACTGGGCCACGTTGGACTCACCAGTCCTTGTTAGGCCTAATTCTCTATTTAGTTTTGAATGGTATTATTGTCTGCAAGTAGTTTATTTGCAAGCTTAAAATGTATAAGTATAAGTTTATACTTACTGATAAAATAGACTCAATGTTATAAAAGTAAATTGAGAAAAAAGTGGCTTAAAAATTAAACCTAAAGTATTTTCAGGCTTTCTTCTATACTGGAAAATATGGAGTTTTTCTACATTTAAAATTTTTAATGTGAACAACCAAGTATGTAAAATGGGAAATGGAGTGCTGGGTATAGCATCAGCTGATGAGGATTTTGCCTTGAGGCAATAAGTTTCTCAATTCCAAACTTTATCCCTAAAAATAGGAATAATATAGTTACTACACAGTACTGTTATGTAAATTAAGTATAGAAACTTAAGGAAGAAATCATAATTATCAAATCATAAACATCTTCAGAATTATAATATTTATGCTTTACAAATGTAATATCATGTCTTAGTTACATTTTATATTAGTTGTCTACATTCATATATATCAATCAGTCTTATATATTTCTTTATATTGATAATAGCTGAGAGTCTCTAAATAATTTTATCCTGGTTGCAATTATGTTTCAATTTTTATATTATACATTTTAAGATTAATCAACTAATCAACTTAAAATATATAGATATTTTGGAAGGGTCACATGAACTTATTTTATATCCAAAGCTTGACTTAACATACTCAGTGGTTTTAAGAACATAGAATTTTAAATAGTTAATGTCTCAGATGGTAGTTATATAATGTTTTTAAAATATGCTTATTTTATGTTATTGCTTGAGTACTTGCATTTATTACTTAATTGTATTACTTGGTTTTTATTTTTCCTGCATATTTGTAGTTGTTA
>NW_006408602.1:11208554-11215029 GCF_000296735.1 Chrysochloris asiatica | reverse complement strand
GAAAGTATTTGAAATGAACAAATCATTGGTTTTACAGAATTCTATCATGCATTCTCCAGCATCGTTTCTATCACCAAGGCCATATTTTCCAACTACTGATCCTTCCTCTGTTCCCAACCTTTGCATTCCAATCACCAGTAATGATCAGTACATCTTGATTGCATGTTTGATCAATTTCAGATTGAAGTATAATTGGTAGAATTCTTTTATTTCATCCTCACTGGCTTTAGTGGTTGGTGCATAAATTTGATTAGTAGTGTTGTTAACTGGACTTCCTTGTAGGTGCATGGATATTATCCTATCACAGACAGCTTTGTACCTCATGACTGATCTGGATATGTTCTTTTTGACAATGAATGCAACATTATTCATCTTCAATTTTTCATTCCCGACATAATAAACCATGTGATTGTCAGATTCAAAATGGCCAATACCAGTCCATTTCAGGTCACCAATGCCTAAGATATCGATGTTTATGCATTCAGTTTCATTTTTGACAACTTCCAATTTTCCCAGATTCATACTTTGTATATTCCTTGTTCCGATTTTCAGTGGATGTTTACAGCTGTTTCTCTTCATTTGGAGTTGTGCCCTATCAGCAAATGAAAGTCCCGCAGGCTTTTCTCCACAGACTTTACTCCATTCGCATTATCATGGCCAAGTCCACTTTGAGGAGGCAGCTTTTCTCTAGTTACATTTTAAGTGTCTTCCAACCTGAGGGGCTCATTTTCCGGAACTATATCTGACAGTGTTTCTCTGCTATTCATAAGGTTTTCAGTGACTAAATATTTGGAAGTAGTTCGTCACTCTTTCTTCCTACTCTGTCTTTGTCTGGAAGCTCATCTGAAACCTGTCCACTATGGGTGACCATGCTGATATTAAAATACCGGTGGCATAGCTTTCAGAATCACAGCAACTCACAAGCCACCAAAGTATGACAAACTGACAAACGAGTGGTGGCCATTTGGTTTTAAGTGGCTTTCCTGAATATTTCACCTCCATTATTATGAATAATACAGTGATATAGATGGTAATATAATAGAGAAGAAATGAAAAACGGAAAAATGTTTATAGCATGGTCCCTGTCCTCCCCAACATTTTTATTTTAGCACAAAAGATAAGCATTCTAAATAGAAAAGGTAAAGAATTTGGAGGGGAAATTCTGAATAGAATAAGAATGTAGAACTAACAAGACAAAAGAGAAACAAAACATCAAATTGGAGACATTTTAATGATATGGCCTCAATTAAACCCATGCGGAAGTAGCAGAATTCTGACTGAGATGCACCTTCCAAACTCAGAGATCTGAGCACAGAATTAATTAATGACATTATGTCAGGATTTGGGCAGCTGTATGATAAGACTGGAATCCTGATATGGTGCTATATGATCAACACTGGATTTCCAACCACAAATTCATCTGTTCAAATCCACCAGCTGCTCCTTGGAAATCCTATACTGGGTCACTATAAGTTGGAAATGATTGGATGGCACTTAACAACAACAACATGATAAGACAAAACAAAAAAAACTATATTGTAGGGACTAGGAATTTTAATAGTTACAGAAGAAACTGCAAATTACTAAAATGGGGACTGACAACCAGAGAAAAAAAGTTCAGTAATACATACAGGTTGTTCTGATTCAGTTAAATCCAAACAAACAGTTCGTTGCAGTGCAATGGAGCACTTTTACACCCCCTTTCACCCAATGGGATTGTAACATCCATTTAAATGATTGGATTGTTGTTGTTAAATGCCGTTGAGTTGGTTCTTACTCATAGAGATCCTGTATAAGGTTTCTGAGGAGTAGCTGGTGGGTTTGAACTGTCAAACTTGTTAACAGTCCAATGTTTAGCCTTTTGTGCCACACCAAGATGATTGGGCTGTTGTTGTTGTTGTTAAGTATCATCAAGTCAATTGTGACCCATAGTGACCCTGTATAGGGTTTCCAAGGAGAAACTGTGAGCTTGAATTGACCTTACGGTTCAAACCGACTTTGCTGTCCAGCATATTAACCCACAGCACCACACCAAGACTCCTAAATGATTGGGTTGTTTTTGTTGTTGTTAAATGCCATCAAGTCGGTTCTGACCATAGTGACCCTATATAGGATTTCTGAGGAGCAGCTAGTGAGCTTGAACCGCTGACCTGGCAGTTCAAACAGCTTTGCAGTCTGGTGCATTAACCCACAGAGCCACACCAGGTCATCAAATGATTGGATGGAGCTGTGCAAAAAAGATCCTGTAGCTCGTAGCAAGTATAAGGAAATTGGGCAACTTTTTAATAAAGGAAATAAGGTACATGACACTTTCATATGGTGAATCAATTCAACTAAAGTATACGGATCCTTAACTAGGGAATTGGTCACTTTTGCTATTCTGCTAGGCTTAAGCGACATTTTGTCTCAAAGCAAAAAGGGAACTATTACCACCAAGAAGAGGCACAGTGGAACATATCCTTTGGACCCAGGGACCCTTTACTGAGAGCCCCCTAGACCCAAGAGACAGCTATAAACTAGAAATGGCATGAGACAGCAAGAAGCAGCTACAAAGAAAGGGTGACAGTAGAACCAGGTGACTTATGTGAGATGGCCCATATGCTTCCTAGTCCACAGAGTAAGGAGGTTACAATACATGTACCAAGGCACAAAGTGAGGAAGCTGAGTGCCTTCAGGCAAGAGACAAGTGGAGTAAGGCAACTAGGGACAATTATCAGTGGATCTAAAGATTTTTATTTATTTATTTATTTTAACATTTGCCTGAAAAGAGTAGAAACCCAGGCAAGGGGTCCAGGTCCAGAGAGATGACCATCTGTAAACATGGCTGACAAGAGACTGTCCTGATAGAAGAAATGTATCCTGAGTACTTTTGAATCCTGAATTATAACCTATTACTTCTTTAATAAGCCCCATGATAGTGAATATTATCTGTGAGTTCTTTGTGACCTTTGTAACAAATTATCGTGCTCAGAAGAGAAGTAGAGTGTCATAGGAGGGACATTTGATGTCACAACTGTAAAAAAACACTTTGAGAAGAAGCATGTTTGACGTCTGCTTCATAGGAGTCAGGCTTGGGCTGATGCCGCTGATATTGAATCTCCCCATCTTGTGAAGTTGGAGCCCCCATGCACCATTGTTTCCATTTCAAAAAGTCAGAAAATTGTGTTAGAAATAAGACAGAGTTAATGTAAAAGAGGCAGAAACTGAATCTGATTAAATAAACAAAAATATTAAATCAACAAAAAAATTCTGGATTCAAAAAAAAAAAAATAGAAAGCATAATTTAATTGGTCATATTGTCTATTTTGATTTACTGAGAAAACCATTACCTAATCTTGGGGACTGCCAAAATTCCAGACAAGTCTGTGTTGGAAGAAATACAACCTGAATGATCTTTGGAAGCCAGGATGGCCAGACTTCATCTCTCATACCTCAGGCATATTATCAGAAGGGACAGTACCTGGAGAAGGACATCATGCTTGGTAAAGTCAAGGGTCAGAGAAAGAGAGGAAGACCCCTAACGAGATGGATTGGGACAGTGGCAGCAGCATTGATTGTGAAGTTGGCGCAGGACCAAGCAGTGTTTCATAGGGTGACTATGAGTCGGTACTGACTCGATAGCATATAACAACAACAATCTCAGGGAAACACAGGTGAATACGAATCCACAGTAGCCACTAAAGACTTTATTTTGTAAATATTTTTTCAAACCCTCTTATTTATTAGAGATGCTTGACTAGTCTTGGCACAAGCTAGAATACAGTGTTGTTGTTGTGTGTCATCAAGTTAGTTTCAACTTATAGCAATCCTGTACAGGGTTTCCGAAAGCAGTTGGTGGGTTTGAACTGCCAACCTTTGGGTTAGCACAGTTAGTTTATTAGTCCAGTGCTTATCCTAGGGGACTTGAAAAGGTTTATGGGAAAATTCCATTATCTTTTATTCCATTTTTCCACAAACTTTTTGAAGCTTCCTACTACAAGATAGACATATTGTTTGGTTTCATGAAGTTTGTATCTTGATGACTAGAAACAAATAATTAAATTGAAGTAAGTGACAATAGAAGCATATGTGAACTGCTCTGAGAAGCAGAAGTGTTTAGCAGTCTTGGATAAAACAACATTGAGAAGTTTGCCAGCTCTATGGTAAACAACCAATGTGCCAAGACTTGTGAAAGAAAAAATAGTATGTCTATAATCAACTTTTACTGAATAATTGATTACATAAATAGATTATGAAGGAAAAACAGAAATAATATAAGGTCAAGATGAGAGTGGAAAGGGCTAGAAAGACAAGGATGTATTTAAAGATAACTGAATAAAAGTCATAGCTACCAAGACCAAGACTCCAAAGGTTTCTTTGGATTCAGTACTAGATTCTTTGGTAGTTTGACAGCTATCTAAAAAAGGCTCTTCCTTTATTTTTTTTATTACAATCACACTTTAACAATTTCTTCTTTTATATCATCAGTAGGCTGTTTGGGAGTCTAAACATGCAACTAAAGAACTGCAATTTTTTTTTTTCAACTCTTTCTTCACTATCCAAAGCGCAAAATAATGACTCAGAACAATGTGCTTCATACCATTAGTAACATTCATCAAGAAGGGCCCAAAGCTGTACCCAGAATTCTTCACAATTTCTTGCACCATTTGTTCATAGTTTAATTAGATTAGCAAGCAAATTATTATCAATTACACAGTTTCTGACAAAAGTAATCATATAAACAGACACTATCTTGACACGAGTTCTTTTCTGCAATAGATGATTTTTACTTCTCTCACAACTGACTCCTACAATATTTTCAAAATTAAAAACCCACACCACACTGTGTCTCAGTAATACATCACATGTCCTTTACCATTTCTGCTCACATTAAGTTAATTTTTATACTTTACAACAAAAATGACTCTATAAATTCAGAATAATGCTTCAGAAGTTAATCTTTTTGCTGGTGTCTGATATAAATTTTGGAGGAAAAGGGATTTCTAAGTATTACTTTATTGAAATTGGAGGGTTTAATCTTCTGGGCTATGGCTGAGTAGCTCAGCATATTTGTTCCATGGTTATAAAACATAAAATCTGGTATCATAATTGAAATCTGCTTTGATTTATCTTAATGTTTCTAAAGCATTGAAATTTTCAGGAACTAAAGACTTGGCTTCAAATGAAAGCTAGCCATACCAGGTATTTGATTTTTTTTTTTTTTTTTAAATAAAGTCAGCAATTAAAATAATTTCGTGAAAAAATTACATCATCCGTTTCTATAGCCATAATATAAGTAAACATTAAAATTAGTTTTAAATATGTCAAACCAGTTAATGATTATTAATTTACATTGTGATGATTAATTTTACATCACTTTGGCTATGGTACAGTAAACAGTTACTTAATCAATTGCTAGTTTAGATACTTCAAGTAGTTAAATGTGATTAAAATGTTGTTGTTAAGTGCTGTCCAGTTGGTTCCGACTCATAGGGTTTCCTATATTGTTGTTCTTAAGTGCCATCGAATTACTTCTGACTCTAATAAAGCCGATTGCCTTTCATAATGTGGGCGGAACTCAATCTGTTAGAAGCCTTAAGAGTAAAAAAGGAGTTTCCTTAGGGCGTTTTGCATCTCCAGACTATAGATAGTTTTCAAGAATAGAACTTCCTTATACTTCTTCACTTTTCCAATCATTTTGAGATACTAGACTGCAGGATGCTCCAGCATGTCACCTAACTACTGATTTTGGATTTGTCAGCCTCCCACAGTCATGTGAGGTAAATCAATCTCTTTCTATCTAGAGAAACAGAACTAATGATATATGTTGTTGTTATCTGCTACGGAGCTGACTCCAACTCATACCAACCCCATGTGATACTGTGCTGTTGTTGTTGTTATGTGCCATCGAGTCGGTTCTGACCCATAGGGACCCTGTATAGGGTTTCTGAGGAGCGACTGGTGAGCTTGAACTGCCAACTTTGTGGATCAAACCGACTTTGTAATCTAGCGCATTAACCCACAGCCCCACACCAGAAGTCCATGTAATACTGTAGAACTGGCTTTTAAGTTACAACGGTGTACTTTATAAGTTACAACGATGTGATCAAACATAGCAAAAATTGAGAGGAGGGTGCAAAACCAGGCAATGTTTTGTTCTCTAGTACTAGGATCTCTATGACTCAGGACTGATTGGAAGATATCTAACCTGGAATAGGGCTGTGAACAACACTGTCAACATTTCGAAACTACCAGCTGTTCCGCGGCAGAAAGATGAGGCTTTCTGCTCCCGTAAAGATTTACAGCCTCGGAAACCCTGTACAGGGTCGCTATGAGTCGGAACCAACTCCACTGCACAGAACCACCAACCACCAACCTGGTGTGGCGCTGTTGGTTAATGCGCCAGACTGCAAAGCCGTTTTAACTGTAAGGTTGCTGTTTCAAGCTCACCAGCTACTCCTCAGAAACTCTATACAGGGTCTCTATGGGGCATAAC
>NW_006408602.1:11205179-11207969 GCF_000296735.1 Chrysochloris asiatica | reverse complement strand
GATTAACTTTTCAGTCTAGGAGCGGAGGTCCCTAGGACCATCAAGGGAGAAGAGCAGAGAGCAGGACCCTACCCAGAGAAGCACTGATGCCTGAAATGGAGCCAGAGATGATGAAGTGGAACGATGGAGCAGCTGGAGACTTTAGATCCAAAGAGGGAGAGCGACTGTGTGCTGAAGACCTGGGGGGCACGGAGGAAGGATTGCATAGAGGGGATTGTAACCATGGCAATGATATGGTATACGATAGAATGAATGTAAAACCAATGTTCTCCCATGTAAACTATCACATAATTCACAATAAAACATTAAAAAAAAAAAGAGCCAGCTCTTTCTTTTTAGAGCCTTTGGGTGGGTTTCAATCGACAATCTTTGGAATTACAGTCAAGCAGTTAACCATTGCACCACCATGGCTGCCATCCATCCATCCATCCATCCATCTACCTCTCTACTTCTCACTTTCATACTTACAGACACACAAACACATGTATTTATGCACAAACAATAGGAAGAAAAACTAAGCCAAAAGTATTATAATTTCCCTAAGGAAATTCAACAAATAAGTATTATTTCTATTACTAACTTGGAGTCCTGGTGTGGTGCTGCAGGTTAATGTGTTGGACTACAAGGTCGGTTTCAGCTGCAAGGTCAGCAGTTCAAGCTCACCAGCATCTCCTCAGAAATCCTATGCAGGGTTGCTATGTACTTAACAATAACAATTATTAAGTTAATAAAAATTTTCTATCCAGAAAAAACAAAATGTGGATTTTCTAATTTGCTTTCATATACCTGTCTAAAGTGCAAAAAACTGATCTCCTAGTCATTTTGTGTTGTTGTTGTTAAGTGCCATTGAGTCAGTTCCCACTCATACCTACCCAGTATAGGATTTCTGAGGAGCTGCTGGTAAGCTTGAACCGCTAACCTTGCAGTTCAAGCCAACTTTGAAGTCCAGTGCATTAACCCGCTGTACCATACAAGGACTCCGTTCTAGGCATTGTTGTTGTTGTTGTTGTTATGTGCCGTGGAATCGGTTCCGACTCATAGTGACCCTGTACAGGGTTTCCGAGGCTGTAAGAATTTACGGGAGCAGAGAAGCTCATCTTTCTCCCACGGAACAGCTGGTAGTTTCGAACTGCTGACCTTGCAGCTCACAGCCCGATTCGTAACCACTATACTACCAGACCTTCTAGGCATTAGTGAACTAAAATGACTGATATTGATTATTTTAAACCAGCCAATCATATGGTTTACTCTGTTAGAACGTCAAATTGAAGTGGAAAGGCTAGTGAAAATCTTGAATGTCCAAGATAAACATTTCAAGACTTACTTTGAAGTACAATGCTGCCTGTGATCGAATAATATCCATACGCTTATGTTGTTGTTCTGATAGAGTAGTGGTTACCAATCAGGCTACTAGACTCAAGGTCGTCAGTTCGAAACTACCAGTGGTTGCGGGAGAAAGATGATGCTTTCTGCTCCTGTAAAGATTTACAGCCTCGGAAACCCTGTGTAGGGTCACTATGAGTCGGAACCGACTCCACGGTACTTAACAACAACAATGCTGTTGTTAAGTGCCATCAGGTTGGTTCCTGCTCATTCAAACCCACCAGTCACTTTTCAGAAACCCTATGCACAGTTACTATGAGTTGGAACCAATTCAACAGCACTTAACAACAATATTTTTTGAAGGAAACTCTGGTACCATAGTGGGTTACCAACTGAGCTACTAACCACAAGTTCACCAGCTTGAAAATACCTGTAGCTCCATGGGAGAAAGACATGGCTTTTTATTTCCAAAGGATGTACAGCTTCAGAAACCCTATACACAGTCATTGAATCGAAACTAACTTTGTGGCATATAACCACCATCACTATGTTTAAAGTACTATTTTAGACACTTCATAAATAGCATCAAATTCAATCTCCACAACAATCCTATTGAAAAAAACACTAGAATCAGAAACATCAAATACAGTTGTAGTGGTTTATAATTTCCAAATGGCAAAAGAACAATTCAAATCCAAGTTTATCTGATTCTACAACCAAAACTTTGAATCCTTTACAATATTGACACTTACGCATAATTTTTATCTTCTTGTGGGGAAATGATTAATGAGTGTAAGCACAATCTAAATCAAGATTTGATAAAGCAAAGATTTATTGAAATCTAGGATAAAAGTTTTTATGCTTCAAATTTCTAAATGGTATTTTCATAGACTTTTTAAAATAATGTTTTCCCAGGATAATCCTCCAAAAATGTCAACAATGCAGCTAGGTCTTGCTGTTATGTATTTATATCTCATTCAACAATAAATATTTATTATTAAATCCAGGTACTTTCTTTACATTTGTTTATCCTACATTATCTAGCTTCTGTTCAGGAAGCTTTTAAAAAGCACTACACTCCATACAGCCACAGTATGAGCTTTGAAATAAGACATTATATGACTTGGATGCTGGGACAACACTGTAGTACATAGAGACAGTCCCCAGATGACTGAGTTCCATCTAGTAAAGTGTCTTTAAGTCAAATGTGTAGTCAAGTCAGAACAGTGTGGTAAAACTTGAATTTAATGTCAGTTAAATGTTCGTTTTAGTATGCAGTACAATAGATACTTTTCTGTGCATTATAGGAAAAAAAAAAAAAAATTAAAGAACCACTTCCCAGTACACTAAAACATATTTAACATAAAACAGCAATAATCACAAAGATGTTTTGACACTCATCATTTGTTGCTGGGGACAGCATACGCAGACCCTGGGTTGATCAGTGGCCCTGTGACATGGACGAAA